>NC_140222.1:5707688-6307688 GCF_951802725.1 Rutilus rutilus | reverse complement strand
CCCTATCAAAAGCCGCTGTCTGGTTGGAACGAGAGAAGGTATTGCAGCTGAATGTTTTATTACTGCTGAATGGTTAAATCCTGTTGCATCGATACAGTGTACAGCTGAAGTGGAGTGTCTTGCTTAGAGCATCCTTTCCGTCTGGTGGTCTCCACATGCTTCATCGAAAGTCGCTGTCCGGTTCAGAAAAGGTATTTGAAATGAACATTGATATGCTGTTGAATAGTTAAACCCTGCTACCTGGTTACAGTGCACAGCCGAAGTGGAGTGTCCCGCTCAAGTGTCCTCTCCGTCTGGTGGTCTCCAAATGTCCCATTGAAGGCTTGTCCTGTTCAGTACGAGAGGAGGTATTTCAATTGAACGTTCCATATGCTGTTGGGAAGTTAAATCCTGTTACCTGGTTACAGTGTACAGTCAAGTGGAGTGGCTCCCTCAAAGCGTCTTCTCCGCCTGGTGGTCCCCACCTGTCCCTACTGAAAGCATCCGCCCTGTTCAGAAAGAGAGAAGGTATTTCAATTGAACGTTCCATATGCTGTTGGGAAGTTAAATCCTGTTACCTGGTTACAGTGTACAGTCAAGTGGAGTGTCTCCCTCAAAGTGTCTTCTCCGCCTGGTGGTTCCCACCTGTCCCCACTGAAAGCCTCCGCTCTGCTCAGAAAGAGAGAAGGTATTTCAATTGAACGTTCCATATGCTGTTGGGAAGTTAAATCCTGTTACCTGGTTACAGTGTACAGTCAAGTGGAGTGTCTCCCTCAAGCGTCTCCTCCGCCTGGTGGTCCCCACCTGTCCCCACTGAAAGCCTCCGCCCTGTTCAGAAGGAGAGAAGGTATCACTGTTGAGCGTCGCATCTTGTTGAACCATTGAACCCTGTTGTATTGTTGTAGGGCACAGTCAAAGTGAAGTGTCCTCCTGCCGGGTGGCCTTCCGTGCCCGTGTTGCAAATTGTTGCTGCTGTTCGGAAGGAAGGAGAATAGCCGCGGCACGTGGCTCAATCAAAGTGTCGTCTTGCTGTCCACGGTCCCCTCCTGGCCCGGCCTGCTCGCCACCTGCGCCCCTGTGACCCGTCTGAATTGAGGATCCCCGTCCTCTGGATACTTACCTCTGGGCAGCCTCCGGCACTCGTTCCATCCTCACCACGAGTATTCACCTGGTTCCAGTCCGAATGGGGTCCGAGTAGCCAAGACGTCCTTGTGAGCCCTGTAAAGAGTACCTACCCAGTGACCTACCTGGATGGTGTGTGTCCTCCTTGATTCCTCTCCGACGAGCCGCAGGGTGTTCACGAACGTCCATCTCGCTCCGGTCCAGGGGCCCATCGAATTGCTTCTGGCGACAAGAAGGAAGATTTTAATTAGGACTTTTCAAATTATCTGCTTTTAACTCAATAAAGAAATTGTTATTCCTTTATCCTCTGTCTGCTGTTGGGTTCCTTGACACGCTCCTCGAGGCGGTACCCGGTCTCCAGGGGTGGGTGCAGTCTGGCTTGGCCCACCCCGACCTGTGACACAAGCAATGAAAAACGAACTAGAGTTTGGTCCACATGAACTGCTGCTGTGCATACTGTAGTTAGAGTTTTGCACATGTAGCTCCAGTTGTGCTCACTGTTGTTTAGCAATCGGAAAAAAACTGTAAACAGGTGAGCACATTTACATAAAACTAATCAATGTTATATTCAACAATGATAAAATGTTATAATATGATCTGTATGTTATTCTAATGTTGATCTAGCTTACTGCTAGTCTCATACAGACAAACTAACACATAGCCTACATTTCAACACATTCAAATGCAGTTTAGTGTGATAGTGTAATGTTAGACCAATGAAACAGCGCTGCGTTACCTCACAAGTTTAATTTGTCTAATAAACTGACCCGTGAGTTGTAATTCTGCACTTGCGTGTAGTTCGGTAGAATGAAATGTCCACATTCCTTTTATATCCGCGGGACTCGCGTCGCGTTTGGAGCTGATAGGTGTCTCTTAGCAATCCTGAACTGCTTCATATCACAGTCATGATAAAAACATTGATGTATTCAGTCATCCATAAACATTATTAGATCGGTCGGCTTGACGTTGACGCTAAGATCCATAATTCTTAGCAAATGTTGCGTCATCAAACTACGCCTTTGTTATTGTAAAGAGGTTAGCGACCCCTAGTGGAGAAAAATTCCATACTGTGGCTTTAAGTGGAGCTTGTTATTCTTTTCCTCCATTAAGTTAATGCTAACACTTTCTTTTCTTTTTCTCTTCTGTCAGATCAAGTTTGAATTCAAAACTCAGTTATTATGGATTCATTAAATAAAATAATATAAATATGAAGCTCAGATAATCAACAGCATTAGTTTTAGTTTGACATTAAACATTAAAGTAAAAGTGTCTTTTTTAGTTATTGTTCCATATATAAATCTATTTCTCTTTTCATTCATCATCTTTTGTCTTTGAACTGCAGGAGAATATTATTAATTTCACATTTACATGATTAAAAGTATTTTAGTGAAGCTTCATCAAACCAACATCAAGTGATTTTAAAGCTTTAATCTGTGAAAAACTCTGTTCTTCAGGAGTGTATGCTCATGTGTTTGTGATCAAGGGAGATCCAGTCACTCTAAACTCTGATCTTACTGAAATGAAGGATGATGATGTGATTCAGTGGATTGGAGATAAAAACACTTTAATAGCTGAAATCAATAAACGGGCCGACAGAATCACTGTATATGATGATGTTCTTGATGGGAGATTCAGAGACAGACTGAAGCTGGACAATCAAACTGGATCTCTGACCATCACAAACACCACAACTGGACATGAAGTAGATTATGAAGTTTTAGAAAGACGGATCAACAGTGAGATCAAGAGATTCGTTCTCAATGTCTATGGTGAGTTAAATATCAGTTTCACTTGTTTTATATTTTAATCAGCACAAAAATACAATTATTAATTCAAACTCAGTTTGTTCCTGGTGTTTAATGATGATATTCAATTAAATTTTAACTTTTAAAATATTTACTTTTATAAACCATCAAGTGATTGTCTTAAACTGTGATGGACCCTGTGTTTGTTTGTTTGTTTGTTTGTTTGTTTGTGTGTGTGTGTGTGTGTGTGTGTGTGCGTGCGTGCGTGCGTGCGTGCGTGCGTGCGTGCGTGTGTGTGTGTGTTTGTGTGTGTGCGTGCGTGTGTGTGCGTGTGTTTGATGATTTAGTCCTGGAGTCGGTGATGGAGGGAGATTCAGTCTCTCTAAACTCTGATCTTACTGAAATGAAGGATGATGATCTGATTCAGTGGAGGTTTGGAAATAAAAACCCTTTAATAGCTGAAATCAACAAACGGGCCGACAGAATCACTGTATATGATGATGTTCTTGATGGGAGATTCAGAGACAGACTGAAGCTGGACAATCAAACTGGATCTCTGACCATCACAAACACCAGAACTGAACATGATGGAGATTATATTCTACTGATCAACAGTGAGAGAAAGAGTTTTAGGAGAAAGAGATTCATTCTCTTTGTCATTGGTGAGTTCAAAAACGTTTACAACTGTTTTTAATGACAAAAATTTTAATTAATTCATACAACATTTTGTTTTGGCTATTTTATATTGTTTATTTCAAATTTTAACTATTTAGTAAACCATTATAAAGTGATTTAACAGTATTAATCTTTGCAAACCCTGTTTCTGTTTGTTCTCTGTGTGTTTGACAGATGAAGTGAAGTCAGTGTCAGTGAAGGAGGGAGATTCAGTCTCTCTAAACTCTGATCTTCCTGAAATGAAGGATGATGATGTGATTCAGTGGAGGTTTAGAGATGAAAACACTTTAATAGCTGAAATCAATAAACGGGCAGACAGAATCACTGTATATGATGATGTTCTTGATGGGAGATTCAGAGACAGACTGAAGCTGGACAATCAAACTGGATCTCTGACCATCACAAACACCACAACTGAACATGCTGGAAATTATAAACTACTGATGTTTACAGATCTACAGTATTCAGGAAGATTCTCATCAAAAGCATTCAGAGTTTCTGTCTATGGTGAGTAGAGATCATTTTTCTTCTCCTTCAAATATTCTTATCTACTATTTACATGTTGAATTGTTGAATCTTTACAGTTTGAGATGACAGACCGTATAAAAACTCACTTGGAACCGAATATAAGATTGTTGATTAGATTTGATCATATTTCTGTGTATTCAGAAATATTAGTTGATGTCAGCGCTTAGTGTTTATTGACTGATCTGATCTCAGTTTGATGTGTTTATTCCTCAGACTCTGTCCACTGTTGTGGTCCTACTGAAGCTGTGATCCGATTGGTCCTCTCTGCTCTGGTGGGCGTGGCTACTGTCATCATTGTGGTTTATGACATCAGATCCAGAAGAGCTGAACGAGATCAAGCACATATTCACACATCAGGTACATGATTGATGATGTCATTTCTCACAAACTGATTTTGCATGTATAATTATCTGTGATATTTATTAATGTATGGCTTTTTATGTTCATCTTTTTCAGGAAGTATTGAAATCTAAAGCAGAACGCTGAACTTTAAAGGTTCTTCAAGTGTGTTTTTGTTCTTCTAGTGTTTTTTCATAATAAATACTGATGATTATTTGAGTTTGTGCTCTCTTTCAGTGTCAGATTTTAACAGTGTCACTTTATTGTTTATATTTCTCTCAGATACAAAAAAAAAAAGAATTCAGAGACACACAGATCTCACTTTACTTCTACAGTATATTTGTCATATGTATTTTGATGTCTTTATCAATAAAGTTTCTCACTCTGAGGTTCAAGAGTCTCTCATGATTTATTCAGAGGAATACAAACTTTGTATATTTTAAATATTTCAGCAGTGTACCATATACAGCTTTATTTCTACTTTTTTAACAGGTGCTTCTTATAGCCCAGTGGTTCTCAAACCTGTCCTGGCGTACCCCCAACACTGCACGTTTTCTTTGTCTCCCTAATAAAACACACCTGATTCAACTCATCAGCTCATTCACCCATGTTATAATTAGCTGATGAGTTGAATCAGGTGTGTTTGATTAGGGCGACAAAGAAAACGTGCAGTGTTGGGGGTACGCCAGGACAGGTTTGAGAACCACTGTTATAGCCTATCTGTAAAAACATATATATTTTAAAAAAAAAAATGTTTTTATTACCAATTACTTTTTGCAATATATTCCAGTATAAACAACAAATACAGCTAAAATATTATTTTAAAAAAATGTTTTTTAAATTGTATTAACTCATAAAACTAACTCTGTTACATTTTTCTAGTAGCAGATTTACTGCATGAAAAAGATACAATACCGCGTTATTTATTTATGTAAAAAGTTCGTTACAGATCACATATATTTTTCTTGTTCATTATTACTTCAAGGATCTCACGATACTTGTTTTTTAATTTTAAATTTTAAAGTTTTTTAATGACAACAAAACAATTTACATACAGGAGTACATATAACCATACATGTCAGGGGTAAACAAGGGGGAAAAGGAAGAAAGAAAGAGAGAAAAAGAAAGGCATTTTACAAAGAACTTGTGCCTATGACTACAATATAGTAAAAGATTTTTATCACCATCAAATGAAAAATATTTTAGTATAATATCAACTTCTTCAAAGTTAACAGGAATCACAGCTTTTCTTTGTAAGAAATAACTGAGTTCTCTCCAAAATATATGGGTCTTGGGACACTCCTAAAATAGATGATTAATATTCTCAGGGGAAATTTGACAAAAAACACAAATATCTTCCATGTTCACTTTAAAACGCTGTACCACACGTGACTTTATTATGACTACATAAGAGTCCATGAAAGTAATGCTTGTTTGTTGAAACTTGCTAGTTTAATGGGTATTTTTAATGATACATTTTGTAGAATATGTGGGTGTCGCACCTATTCATAGATGTAGGGGAGCAGGATATTGTGATGACAGGGTCAGGGGGCGGAGTTTAGTCAGTTGTTGAGAGGCTTCATAGAGGAAGACATTAAAGTGAGTTTGTCATAAAAGTTGCCAAACGACTACTCTGTTTTGTGCACATCTACACATTTTAATATGAATTCCATTACAACTTTTTGAAATATAAAGTTAGGTACTGTATACCATATAATTTTTGTAAAAGATTTGGAGCCATTTAATTTTTAAAATCATGTTAGATGATGATAATGAGGTCTTAAAATCCAAAACATTCAATGCTCCTTCAATTTTTGACCTACAAATATAATTTTTTAATATACCGTAAAACTTCAAATAATAGCCGATAGACGCCTGTCTCTTTTACACACCTGGTGTGGCTACAGGTTTGGATAAATAAAGGCCGGTCTCAAATAGAGGCCTGGTCTGTTTTTTAGTTTCGGGTTGTATTCAATCTTCTAAACCCGTCAGATCGTCTGTTTAAGCCAGTTTTATGGAGCAGATTGCGCACGCAAGAGAGCCCTGCGCATCTGGGCGGAGCTGTTAGCGCAAGGCAGGCAGAGTTAGCGGAGGCCGGAGAGGGAGAAGTGGAGGAGAGCGACGAGGAGGAGGAATTCGCCAATGAACTTGTAGTTGAGGATCACAGTGATGATGATAGTGATGAATAGGGTCCTTTTGTATAGGCTATCACATGATTGCAGTTGTTTTACAGGGTAGCCTTCGAAGCCTCGGTGCCGAACGTCACATCACTAACAGAATTATACCAGTCTGGATCAACACACGTTAATCCTTAAAATCTAGGAGACGTATTTCCATGCAAGAAATACAGCGCTCATCTCCAGGCGATTATATGTCATATTAGATGAGCCTAAACAGAGACTGAGCTGTCGGCCATCCAAGATCACATCCCATCCTGTGAGAGAGGAGTCCAGGAGACGATCCACAAGTTTTACACCGGACCAACACATGATTGCCTCAGATCTGGGAGATGAAGACCTTCCCTGCAGTCATGATCTAGACGGCTATTTAAAACCGCAGCTCAACACCCGTGACAGTGGTGTCTGTCGAGGTAGTCTTGCGACGGCAACACAAGCGTGGGACTCGAGGTGATACCAGAGTCTTCCACAGAGAAAGAGTACGAAGCATCTGTGCGTAACCCTTATATCTCACAGATAGTTGCTCAGAGGGAAGTCTCTGCTCCTGAGTATCCAGAATATGGATATGTCCAATATGTCCTGGCCTAAACTGGGTCAGACTGAGGGCGACTCCATACCAGAAATGTTTGTCCCCAAAGCAAACTTGAAAGTATGTGTCTACGGACTCATCCTCCATATTACTGTAGACGTGTAGGAGAGGAACTTAGACAAAGGCCCCTGCTCCCAAAAAAGGCTCTTACCTGATGAACACACCATACAATGAGGTGGACTAATGCCGAACTACAGGGACGTCGTTAGGCCTATTTTAGGGGGGCTGAAGCTACCCCAAAATGTTCCTAAGCCCCCCTAAATGATAATAAGAACAACAATAACAGTTCGATTTATCAATAACCGGATCCTCATTTATATTTAGACGCAACAAATGATATATATCCAGCTACAAAAAATAGCTGAAAAGTCGGAAGTTGGACAGAGAGCTGCCAACTCTCACGCATTCACCGTGAGACACACGCAATTTACACTTTTCACACGCTCTCACGCCACGCCACCCATCCATTTTCTCACACACAGAAAAATCGCAAAGCAAAGAGGACACGGAGACCGACAGACTAGACAGAGCAGGTTAGTTATGATATAAAAGAATCTCAACTCTCAGATTCTGTCAATTTTATTACGAAATTCAAACAATAAATACAGTTTTGGCGTTTGTAAATTTTACGTGACCCCATAGCGATCCCATAGCGCACGTGAACCGATCATCTCTACTAGCTAATAGTAAAAAAACATGAACACTGTTGAAAGATACAGTAACGTTAGTAGGCTACAACTTACCTAAATGTATATTACTCATACATAATATCGATCAATCAGTGTTTTTCATCAGCGTGAAGAGGTCAATAACACAGCTGGAGAACATGTCACATTTACCTCAGGAAAGCCATACGTTAGTTGGCGAGAAAACAAGAGCTATAGAGAGTATTTTGCTAAATATGTGTTCTATATTACATATTTATTATATTTTTACTTAAATCATTAAATAAAGTTGTTATTATAATAATAAAAAACGCATTATATTTAATTTGAGTTATTTTTAACCTTAAATAATACTACCAGCTGATAGGACTGTCTGTATGTTTACAGCATTAGGTGAGTTGTTTTTTTCTTGAGAAAAATTAATGGCTATTTTGAGTACCTAATATTTATCCAAATGAGTCAATATTAAGTCAAATCACAATTATTGAATTGAATTGAAATAATAAAAAAGCGTAGCTTACCAGAAATTGTACATGCACCATCAAATTTACATATAATTTTACACTTATGCTATACTCAAGCCTGAAATGGGCACTTTTTGTGACAGCAACCCTATCATTTTTTATCAAAGATGTGGCTTAACTTCAGAATTTGAACTAATATTAGTATTCTTATGATTGCTCTGAACATTTCTGACTAAGTTCAACAAACATTAAATGACTTATTTATAAACTTAAAAAAATAATTAATAAAAATGTAGGTGTGACGGGGTTGATATAGGGTAACAGGGTTGAAGATGGTAACGGGGTTGAAGAGACAAATACAGCTAAACATATACATTAAGATTTTAAGATTATCCCTTAAGATTTTCTATAAACGCAAGTTACAAATACCCTGGGGGCTAAGACCCCCCTGTCTTCCAATCCTAGTGACGTCCCTGCCGAACTAAGTCCTGTAACCTCATTCCATGGTCTGCCGATTCCACAGATACAAATGGCAGTAGTTACCATTATTCTGAAAGCATTGATCTAGGCTTCTACACTTCTACAAGTCAATTCACCTTTATTTATATAGCATTTATAAAAGATTGTTTCAAAGCAGCTTTTTAAATAAGAAAATAATGATTCAATGATGCAAACAGAATTCAGTTATGTTGTACAGCAACATAAAAAGACAATAGTGCTGTTGTTCAGCTGAAGTCAGTTCAGTGTTGATTCAGTTCAGTTAATTTCATCAATTGTGAAATGAGTTCATTTCAGCTCAGTTCAGTTCTCATCCAATAGTGTCAGTGCATTCAAGTCAATAATATTAATAACTAAGTGTTCAGAGGCGACAGCGGAAAGGAACCCAAACTCCATCATGTGACAGAAACAGAGAAAAAATCTGGTACATGATTGATGATGTCATTTCACACAATCTGATTTTGCATATTAATATTTGTGAGATTTATTCATTTATGGCTTTATATTTTTATAATTTTTAAGAAGTATTGAAATCTAAAGCAGAACGCTGAAATTGAAAGGTTCTTCAAGTGTGTTTTTTGTTTGTCTAGTGTTTTTTTCATAAAACTATTTTAAGATTTTATTTCCAAGACTTTATTGTTTATATTTCTCTCAGATATACAGATCTCACTTTACTGCTACTGCTGTATATTTGCAGTATGTATTTTCTTGCTTTTATCAATAAAGTTTCTCACTCTACTAACTACAGTATATAGATATTAAAGATTTCAGAAGTGTTGAACATATAAAGCTTTACATTATTAAAATATTGTTTAACTATACTGATATTGATAGGTTTTTTTCTATCTACAGTAATAAACAAACAACTTCCCTTTATTTACAACTTCAACCTCCTTTATCCTGAGAAAATACTGATTTGGGACACATTTTAATATACTTTGAGATCACAGTGAAATACATAAACACAACATATCGATGCTCCATTTCCTCCAACAGGGAACGATAAAGTCTTTAAATCTCTAGTGTGATTTGTCTCTGTGGTCTCGTCTGAGGAGCAACTCCTTCATCTATTGGCTCGCCCTGAACTGACATGTTATCAGGAGTTATTTACTCAGAATCTGTAATGAGATCCAGTGATTGTGTCTGTTATTCTGTTATTCAAGAAAGCCACTAGATGGTGCTGTCCAGTATTATGTGACTAAGGCCACATTTACTCATAGCATTTACAGCTCATGTAAATTACTACACCTGGTTCTCCCTTACAGATGCGGCGGAAAACTCATGTTCCGTTATGCCGTACCTGTGCACACGACCAAAACCAGTTAGCGATTTGTAGCCATACGGACGAGGAGAGGGTGCTCTCAGGGTGTTGGGTTACTATTGAGCTTTGAAAAACATCGAGAAGGGCTATGTTGTGGCCAGGATAGACAAAGTGTGGCATTTTCCACAGTAGTTAAAAACGTTGTTTTGCGACTATGTGAAGAGGTTTTTTGAAAAAGAGGGGATTCGTCTCGACCCCGAAAAGATCAAACACAACCCTGCTCAGAGGACCATTTACAAGTTACTGCTGAATAGTCTGTGGGGAGGCTCTCGATGAGGGAGGATCTACCAATGACCATTATGGTGAATGAACCTGAAAAATTCACCAGATTTGTTTTTGCCAAAACCGAAGCTTTGTCATGTTTTACATTCCTTTCAGACGATGTAGCTCATCATGGACAAGAATGTCGATTTGACGCCTATAAGACACAATCCCCTATGGGGTTCTCAGGAGACAGTTTGACGATAAGGTTGAAGTTCTACATAACGCATACGGTTTGCAGATTGAGGTTCTTTGGGAATGCGAATGGACCAGAATGAAAAAGACCGTCCCCTCTGTGATAAAATGTATGAGCACTTATTCGAAGCCTGAGCGACTGAAACCGAGAGAGGCTCTGTTTGGGGGTCGTACTAATGCTTATAAACTCTATCACAAAGCGTCAGTTGGTGAGAAAATAAGTTACATTGATTTCACCAGCTTATACCCCTGTCAGGCCAGGAAGAGCTATCCGATCAAACACCCCCAAATCATTTTCAAAGATTTTGAATCGATTACAAATGATTGTGGTCTTATCAAAGCTACTGTGTACCCCTCGCGTAAATTACTACACCCGGATCTCCCTTACAGATGCGGCGGAAAACTCATGTTCCCGTTATGCCGTACCTGTGCACACGACCAAAACCAGTTAACAATCTGTAGCCATACGGATGAGGAGAGAGCGCTCTCAGGGTGTTGGGTTATTATCGAGCTTTCAAAAGCCATAAAGAAGGGCTATGTGGTGGCCAGGATAGACGAAGTGTGGCATTTTCCACAGCAGTCAGGTACGTTGTTTTACGACTACGTGAAGACGTTTTTACGTAAAACAGCAAGCGCCGGGGTATCCGTCGAATGCAGTCATGGATGCTGACAAAAAAGCATACATTCACAAGTATTTTGAAAAAGAGAGGATAAATCTTGCCCCCGAAAAGATCGAACACAACCCTGCTCAGATGACCATTAACAAGCTACTGCTGAATAGTCTATGGAGCGGTTCTCGATGAGGGAGGATCTACCAATGACCATTATGGTGAATATTTGTTTTTGGCAAAACTGAAGCGTTGTCATGTTTTACATTCATTTAAGACGATGTAGCTCTTGTCCAGTATCGTGACCCCAAAGGAAGTGTTCACAGGACTCAAGACATTAATGTGTTTGTAGGTGCGTTTACAACGGCTCATGCACGAAGTTGTAAGACCTGATGGACAAGCGACAGTTTGCTTTACTCCGACATCGATAGCGTCTAGATTTTTGTGTCTAGGGAGGGTGACTGGGATCCCCCGCTGGGGGACCATTTGGGGGAGCTGAAGAATGAAATAGACAATGGGGATCATATCACAGAGTTTTGTTCTAGCGGTCCTAAATCTTACGGCTATCGCACTACTAAAAGCAAAGTATGCATGAAGGCTAAGGGTATAGCGCTGAGTGCTAAAAATTCCAAAGCTATACGCTGAGTCTGATTGGTCTGGTTGACAACTATGTGACGGAGAACGATGACACGCAATGCATCATGGCCCACACTGAAAACATTGTGAGGAATAAAAAGTCTCTTACATTGCACAACAAATCAGTTGTTAAAAAGTTTAAGGTGGTGTATAATAAACACAGACTTTTCCCCGATTTCACCACTCTAACTTACTGCTACTGATCTGATGTTACATAGAGGGTCCCAGAATGCTTCTGATTTTGATTTCAGGCTTCAATATCCATTTACTTGTGTATTAAGCGGACCATCCAATTCTGGAAAGTCTTATTTTGTAAAACTTTTGTTAGAAAATGGTTTGAGTTTGATTGAAAACATTGTTTTTCTGTATGATTGTTGGCAATCTCTGTATGATTAATTGCTTCAGGGTAAATCCAGCCGAACCATCAGCGTAAACACCAATTACTTGATTCTGTTTAAAAAATCCTTTGGATGTTAAATCTGTTAAAACTGCTACATAAAGCCACGCCTAAACACCAGCATCTTATTTTACAATCGGCGTCTGACAAATTCATTTTAACGCTGTGTGAAGTGGTGCTTAACATCCTCTATGGTACGATTCCTGTCAGTCATCATCAGTACCGAAAACTGAAAAAGAGAAAAGCCAAAATTAAATTTGTCGCCAATAAAAAATGTGCCATATTGGCCAAGAAACGTATCTTCAACCAGAGAGGGGGATTTCTTCTACCGCTCCTAAGCGTTGCCGTACCCTTTATTTCAATCTTAATAGCCGCTAGACGGGGGTGATGATGGAGTATGCTGAGAAAATGTATTTTGTCCCACAATATCAACTGGAAAAGTTGAAATCTGGAAATGGTCGTGAGAATATTCAATGATCTGGATACGTCCATAAGAAATATTTTACTCAGGAATGATTAGGATCAACACGAAAAAGTCAGTATGTTAACGCTGGCATTACCCTATCCTGACCATGGCCATAAAGACGAAACTGTAGCCACTAATGTCGAGGATGCTGGAGCTGTGGAAGATCTTGTTGGCGAAGTTCTGAAAAATTTTCCATCGAGAAGCGTGACAGTAGATACATATTAGACAAAATGTCTAAAGCTAAAGGAATAAGCTCTTGGACCGAGTTGGGGGAGTTTGTGTTCAGGGGTAAAGCTTTCTTGACAAATAGGGATGCTGACACAATTTTTTATTTGTAAGCCTCGTCATCACACAGCACCAGACAGAATTCGTCTTTACCTCGAATTATACGTATTTTGATGTCAGTGCCATTTAGAAATTTCTTGAAAGAAAATATCACTGTGAATAGGTGCCAACAGCTCCACCACCTTACTCCCGCTTGTGTAGAGCGATCGCTTCGTCAGCCCCGCGTTACGGCCGACAGGGTCCTTCACGTCCATGAGAGGTGAGTCTGTGTGTCCATGTAGAGACGTGTATAGACGAGACCAGATGAGGAGTGAAGGGAGAGTGCTGAATATATAGGGCTAGTTAACGAGGGAGTGCAGGTGATGATGATGATGGCTGATAGAGTGCAGGTGTGCAGGTGTGCCAAGGAGGATGATGGGAAGTGTAGTACACAGATGAGGAAGAAGACGGTGAATGTGACAGCCAGTGGTTCCCGACCTTTTTTTGTCTGAGACCCTCTTTTTCCCAAGAAAATATTTTAGGGCCCCCCTTCACATTTAATGATATTATTGCACTTGTAAGCTTGCAACAAGGATGACATTTTTTTTTTTTTTTTGGTTTCAAACAAACAATATGTTTATTACTATAACCAGATATATTTATGCAAAAAAAGATAGCCTAAATACTATTGAAAATACAATAACAAAAACATCAGTAGGCCATTTGTAATTATTTATTTACTCCTAAGTAGCCTATAAATTGGCCCTATTTGAAATGAAATAACAAAAATATCATAATTCAAACTAGTGTGTGGGAAACAAAGAATGGATATAGGCTATTACAAAATGACTGCTGTCTAATACTTGTATGTTATAATATACTATTATGTTATTTGTGAGGCTTTATCAATCAGTGTGAGGATTGCTGCTGGCAGTGAGTAATAATTTGATCAATACGTGGAGAGATCTTTGACAGGACAAGACGCATATCACCCTCAAGGGTCAGTCTGGCCATGTACTTGGTTTTAAGGAGCCCAATACAGTCGCTCCAGTTTATCTCATTTGATCTCATGAAATTATCCAAAGTTTCAAAAATATCGTTTGCCGTCATCATGGTGCGCTGCTCTTTACAAAACAAAAAATCTTCAGGAAAAAAAGAGTTTCTTTATTTTCTCTCCTGCTAAAAAGAAGCTCACAATATTCCACTCCACACAAAACATCTTTACACTGAAAATAAAATCCATCAACAGTCAAATAAGAGTCAGAGGTTAGAGGTCAAATATGATTGACAGCTCACAGCACTAAATAACACACCAGTAGATACAGATATCTAATCCAATATTTCACTCTTCTGCTATTAGTTTTCATTCAGGGCCAGAATTCATTTGAAAATGTAAGATCAGCAAAAGCTTGTTGATTTTTGAAATCATAAAGGAGACGGATGTGTAATGCCAAGGTAATCATAACTGTTTTGATTGTTTCTCCTCTCAACAGTCTCTCACGTGACACCTCTTTCACTTTCACATCACCTGTTGTTTACTGGAAAATCCCTGACTAAGCAAAAACTGCTCAGTGGCTGCACACTTCTCTTGTTGATCTTTATAGTCACAGTCACATAGGCCTTAAAAACACATATGGCTATGTAGGATTTGAGAGCGAAACAAACACAAATTAATCTTCCAGGTGAATTGTTCAAACATAATTCCACACAGAACTCAAAGGGGAATTCACACAGAATTCCAGACCCCAAATCACCAGTCCAGGGCCAAAAAATCAGGCTCCAGCCAGGCTCCGCTAACCAACGAAAACCCCCAGCTAAGAACTTTATGGCCATGCAAGCTTCAAAGAGATGAGCCCAACTAAAAGAAAAACATTGTCAGCGTTTGATAGTGTTGGAAAGTCTGATTGGTTCAGAGATGGCACAGCTTGGTGCTCGATCAAGATAACAGCAGAAGTTGCTGGACCCCCACGACAGAGATACAAAACAGACCATCTTCTTCTTAAGGACCTCTGAATGACCTCAGGGTGTAAAATCTTTTCAAACCACAGAACTGAGATTGTACCTATAACAATACATAAAATCATCCCAGAACAGTTTCGATGGACTTATAATCAAACATCATGCAACTACATAATTCTATGTTGTTTCTACCACTTATATGCATGTTTAATAATCTTAGATCTCATATAAGTCATTTAATGGTTATAACTGTTAGATGTTTGAATGAAAGTGTGTTGTGTTTTATATCAGTATGATCTATGCTCTTTATTCAAAAGATGGCTTGATTGAAATCTGTGTAAAATGTTTTGTATTCTTATAATAGTAATAATGTCTAAACTGTGGCCTCTTGTTCTCTCTACTAGTGCTGGAGAGCAAGGAGATCACTGATAACGCATAATTTACGATAAGAAGAGAATAGAGCCACCTCCTAAATTAAGCCAGTGTCTAATTGGTTAGATCTCTCCTAGGAGGTTGGACAAACATTTTGAGTTTAAAAACTTAAACCCAAACAAAGCTTCGAGCAGAAGAGAAAATGAAAAGATAGATTCAAAAACCATCATGGAGAAGCCATGACGAAGAGACCAGACAGTCTCGGTTCTAAGTTAAGTTTTGCGGCAAGATTTCGGTCCACGTTTCTTCTGCAAAGCCAGCTTCAACAAAGACTTTCCATCCATCCGCCAGCACACCACGTGATTGGCCGCCCCAGACCCAGACACGAGGAGACCAGCCAAGGAACTCGGGAAAACCCCTTTTACGCAGACAAAGGGAATCCCAAAAGCAAAGACACGCAAGTAGCCTCCAGACTCTTAAACTGAACTGGTGTATTTGATATAGATTTAATAACCCTATTAATAACCCTATTAATAACCCTAAGAAACGAAGGGTTAAATTAATGCTTGATGGTTCGTTCAGGTTATGTCTTATAAGTGCATATAGAAACTTGGGATTTCATTATCTCACTCTTAAAACTCATTCTTTCCTCACTCTCTCTTTCTTTCTGCAACTCGTATGAATGTGTGTGTGTGTGTGTGTGTGTTAGATATTAGTTTTATGTGTTAGAATAATCAATAAAGCCTTGTTTGGATTTTTAAAGAGAAGTGTTACTTGTGTTATGTGCTTACGAATATAATGTCTTAAACTTCTGATCTAAGTTACCTTGCTAACTATAGTGTTTCACTATAGTTTGGATATTTATATATTGCAGAGCTGATAGTTACAGCCAGTTCAAATGAACCGCGAACGAGTCATTTGCTCGGTTGTAATAAGTGATTCTTTCAAATTCCCTATAAATTATTTAATAATTCCTTTGAGCTAAATTGACCTGTTAGAATCACTAAAATTACTAAATTATCTTACAGCTTGTATAGTATTCAAACTACTTCTACAATTGTTTTCTATAGAATAGATAAGATATTTTAAAAGAACACTCCACCGTTTTTTCATATTAAACTATGTTATTCCCTTAAATAAGACGAGTTGATACATACCTCTGCCATCTCAGTGCGTGCACTCAATTGCTCTGGCGTGCGGCGACACTTTGATAGCACTTAGCTTAGCCCAGTTCATTCATTAGGGACCAAACAGAGATGAAGCTAGAAGCGACCAAACACCTCCACGTTTTCCCTATTTAAATACAGTTACACGAGTAGTTACACGACTAAGTATGGTGACACAAAATAAAACGTGGCGCTTTTCTAAGCGGGTAAAAAGGATCCCGAAAAATCCTCTCCCCCTCTCCCTCTCACTTGTGTCATTAGAACCAACGTGACTTTTTACTGCACCGAGTCGAAGTGCTCCCGAGTCCCAAGTTCTATTCCCGACATGAGCTCACTCGTGCCTGATCTCTCAGTCCTCTGGCTCTGCTGTTTCTTCCTCCGAGGTTCCTGGGAGGAAGAGAACAGGAGAGCATGAGGAGCGGGACCATTGTCTGAAAATTAAGCAGTCTGCGAGCGGAGAGAGGTGAGACTCATACTCTTGCAGTGAGAACAGCTCATCTCAGTGAGCGCAGCTTCTGTGTGGGATTTCCCCAGACAGGTGACACACTCACTGTGCTCATCAAATGGGTGCAGGGGTGTCCTGAACGTGCCACACTCACGCATGCATGAAATTTGCTCTTTTAGAAACGCCGGATGGCCACAGGGGAGATCGCTGAATCAGCTCGAGTGCAGAGTGCTGTCAATCCGCTTGCTTGCAGAGCGCTGATCAGTCAGCTTGATAGCAGGATAGGAATCTGAGTTCCTATGGCAGAATGTACGACACAGTATGATTGAACCGTATCGATAAGGAACATGTGTTCGTTTCAAAAGAGTTATTTTACTCAGATTTTCTAAAATACCAAAGTGTGGTAAAGTCTGCAATAAAAAAAAAGAGATCTCTTTATAAACTCAAGTACAAAAAATCTCTAACCAAATGCAAATTTCTCTAAATGAACAATTATATAGGTTATTGTGTTTTCTCATTATTATTCGCTGATTAATTTTGTTGTAACAATGCAGGCAAACATTATAAATGTTATTCACTGGTTTGGGGATCAAAATGGATGCTGCAATGGTTTTCGTCTTAGTTTTATATTTACAGAAATGTGGTTAGATCTGTTGGGTGGATAAACAGCTTCTGCTGGATGTTAGTGGAACGTTTTTTTCTTGAAGTACGATAAACTCCTGCTTGTGCAATTTAAGAGTGCACGCTTTCACTGCGTGATGTAGCCTCTTATAATGCAGTGTGAATTCCCCCAAACATCAAGATATGAGGATAAAATCTGGATGACTTTTCATATCTTTTTACACTTATGTCGTAAGACCATGTTAAGCAATACCACACGAGAAAGAGTGCTGTTTTTCCTGAACATCAGCATGATTGTAAATGTGATTTTATGTAACAGTTCAACAAACAAAAGGTTAACAGTCTTAGACACAATATAACATCTTAGACACAATATTGTCTGTTTTTGCTCTGTTTCACAAAGAATATAGTTATATCATATAGGCTACAAACAAATCCACAGAAGAGCAGTCACGCGTCTCTGAGAAACACACACACAGCAGTGTTTTGTTTGAATCTGTATTTTTTAATGAATTGGGTGAGTCAAGGATGATTCAAAGACCCATTATTAAATGCAGTCACTTGCTTCATTTCCTGAATCAGTCGGTTGTTTTGAACGAATTGGCTGAATTAATTATTCAGTGACTTATTCATTAAGACAGTGACTTGCCGCCACATACTGGTAGTTTTAGTGTCATATTTAAAGTATAATTTTTTTTTTATTATTGTTTTAATATTTTTCAAGTTGTATTCAAAACAATATCAACATTATTGTCACAGTATGTTCAATGTGTTTAGTTTTCATGGACTTTTAGTTTGTTTTCATTCATCTTCTATGTTCCTTGATCATTTGCATCAGCTTTGTGTCATTAATCATCTTGTTTGAGTCACTATTTAAGTTCTCCCTTTACAGTCTGTCTGTCTGCCTTTTGGGATTTACTACTAAACTTTGTCTGGAACAAAAACATTGTCTTTGACTGCCTGCACACACCTGTGACAGAAGACCGAATCAAGATATGGATTGCTCTTGAGAGCACAGATTTTTTTTTTTAAAGATTTTTAAATCTTTTCTCGCCCATCACCAGCCCCTACGACGATGAGACCCTGGAGTCACTGTTCTGGATCAGGGTAAATTACCATCATCCCGTCGACCTCCGAGACACCACCGGTCAGAACTGGAAAGAAGCCATCATCCAGTGTCTGGAGAGCGTCCTTCCCCGATCCAGAACACAGCCAAACCCAGAGCCTGAATCACCAACATCGACCGCGGAGAAATAGCGTCGGAGACGAAGAGCTACCCCCCGCCTGAGGACAGAACTGCCCCTCGCCCTGGAAGTGGAGCTCCATCATACTGTAATGGCACTTTTCCACTGCATGGCATGGCTC
Organism: Rutilus rutilus; assembly: GCF_951802725.1. Taxonomy (NCBI): domain Eukaryota; kingdom Metazoa; phylum Chordata; class Actinopteri; order Cypriniformes; family Leuciscidae; genus Rutilus; species Rutilus rutilus. The sequence goes on along the minus strand of NC_140222.1, from coordinate 6,288,831 downwards.
GCTCGCTTTGCTTTTCCATTGTGTGGGACGATTCGGCACGGCTGGTGTTTTCTGACCAGAGGGGTGAGCCAGCGACATCAGCGGACAAGGGAACAGTGAGTACGAAGAATGAGGACTGGCTGATAGACTTCAAGAAGGAAGTTTCAACTTCCTCCCTATCCCATCTGGTACCTTCATCATCGCTGATTCTAGACAGCACTATGAAGTATGATTTTATAATTTCTTCAATCTACATGGACTGTGCTATTCTAAATGTTATTCTGTCAAGTTTTGTGGCACCGCGAAGCTCAACCATTCCCTCAGCCCCGTCGCTGTCAGATGTCTACAGCTCCGGGGATTCCCTGTGACGTCAAGCTGCAGCTCATGCATCCGTGCGAGAGGATCCTGCGTCTTCGCCTCTGGACCATTTTCTCTTCGCTCCCTTCCCCTTGACGTCGCCTCTGTCTTCCATCACACCGGCTCCACCTCAGCCCTCTGGTTCTCTGGCTCCACCTTCGACGTTTGTCCCGCGGCATCGCCTCCAGTGCCAGCGATGTTGCTTGATTCCATCGGCTCTGTGCCTGCGGATCCATCGGCCTCGTATCCGTTGCCTGAACACCACCTGGACTCCTCCCTCCCTCGTCTCCTCCGTGGGCTGTCGGCACTGGCAAGCTCTGGGTCTTTGCTAGTGGAATATCTCCACCTTTACCGCCAGGGGATCGTCGTCCACTCACCACCATCCCATCACCATATTCTGCACCACCTTGGACCCTTCAGTTCCGTCTCCTCCCAGTCAGCCGTCCTCTGCCTAAACCTCCTCCAGCTTCCTCTGCTGGCATGCTCACCCTTCGCCATCTCTTCACCACCTCCTGCCTCCTTGCCTGTAGCTTCGCCTCGGCCACATCCACAGCACCCTCCATCCCTAGCTCACGTCTCCTGTTACGGCGCGAGGTCACGCCTACCGGAAGAGGGCGCTCTGTCACAGTATGTTCAGTGTGTTTAGTTTTCATGTAAAGAATTTTACATAAAAGTTTACATAAAATACCCTTATAGAGGTAAAAATGCCCAAAAAAGGTACAAATCTTTTTGACCATAATGGGAAAGTTAATTTCTGTTAATTTGAAAAGCTCCAGGAGTCAGCTGTCCGTGATATATTTGATACATTGAGTAAAATTGTTAACAAAACATGAAAACGTGATCAAGTAGGATTGACAGCTCACAACACTAAATAACACACCAGTAGATACAGATCTCTAATCCAATAGTTTACTCTTAGTTTTCATACAGGCCCATAAATGTAAGATCAGCAAAAGCTTGTTGATTCTCATGATGTTAAAGGAGATGGACGTGTGAATGGAAACATTGACTGAAGCAACAGCCAGATAAATATCACAGTTCAGTCGTGTTTCAGATCAATCTGAGTGTTTCAGACATTTTAAGAGTTACTATTGTGGCCTTTCAGTGAACCGGTGAAGAAAATGTTAGTTTTGCTCTGTTTGTGGCGTCTGGTTGGTGAGTTTTAAATGTGTTTTTATGGATTTTTTCTTTGTACTGCTGCAGAATATTATTCACTTCACATTTACATGATTAAAAGTATTTTAGTGAAGCTTCATCAAACCAACATCAAGTGATTTTAAAGCTTTAATCTGTGAAAAACTCTGTTCTTCAGGAGTGTTTGGTGATGATGAAGTGAAGTCAGTGTCTGTGCGAGAGGGAAATTTTGTCACTCTTAACTCTGATCTTACTGAAATGAAGGATGATGATGTGATTCAGTGGAGGTTTGGAGATGAAAACACTTTAATAGCAGAAATCAATGTAACGGCCGACAAAATCACTGTATATGATGGTGGGAGATTCAGAGACAGATTGAAGCTGGACAATCAAATCTCTGGATCTCTGACCATCATGTAGCGGGTAACAAATTATATAATTCAAAATTAAGTGCCTGTATTAATTAGCAGACTCTAATAGCAAAACAGCATTAAAATTATTTACACTTTGGGCTATATATTTGTATATAAACGGACCAATTGCGCACCAGAAAATCACAGGAACGGCTACTGGAGGTAGTAGATATTCACTAAAGAACACAGGAGCCAATAATGCGGTAAGTACTTTACTTTGAATAATTTCCCCAAATAATTTCCCTGGAGGAATACTAACTTTATGTATTTTAACAATTTCTGCACTGCTCCACATAGGCTATAAAACTTTCTCAGCACTGGGTTGCTAGGTTGTTTCTAGTGGGTTGCTAAGGTGTTTTGGGTGGTTGCTAAGGTATTCTGGGTGGTTGATATGGTGTTGCTATGCGTATGCTGTGGTGTTACTAGATGATTGCTATGGTGTTCTGGGCGGTTGCTAAGGTATTCTGGGTGGTTGATATGGTGTTGCTATGCGTATGCTGTGGTGTTACTAGATGATTGCTATGGTGTTCTGGGCGGTTGCTAGGCGGTTGCTACAGTATTTTGTGTGGTTGCTAGGGTGTTGCTAGGGTGTTCTGGGAGGTTGCTAGGGGGTGCTAGATGGTTTATAGTTGTCACAGATGGTTACTATGGATTTTTTTATAGACTTCTTAGAATGTTACTAACATGTTTTAACACTTAGTTAGTCGTTTGGGGTGGTTGCTAGGGAGCTCTTAGTGTATATCAGCATCCTGTGATTACCAACGTGATTAACCTCGTGCATGCGGCCGCTCATATAGAATCCTCCAAATTCACCAAGATAAGAATGAAATTAAGAACAAATTTGTTGTGAATAAAGTGTTAGTTAATGAGATCCATTATTTCTAAAAACATACATTTATTATCAAGGTAATTGTTCCTGTACTACTAAAGCAATAGTGTTTTTTTTTTAGCATTTATTAAATTATTTGTCTATATCTGCAAGATTTTCGAGACTTTAAAAATGACTTCTAATCACACTGAAAGGTTCTCACATGTCTTGTAGTGTTATTATTGTACAGATCAGATGTCTCTAATACTCTCCTCTACTGGCATTTATTAAATTATTTTTGTATATCTGCAAGATTTTCTAATGCAATCTTGTATACATTATGTGTGAAGGTACTGCGTGTAATCGACCAGTCTCTGTTATCCTGTTTCCATCTTAACGCTGCTGGTTCTCGTGCCGGAGCTGGACTCACGTTCGACAGGGAGCTGTTAACTTCAGACTGTCATGCATTTCACTCATAACCTAAAGATGCTGTGACTCACTCCATAATCTGGCCATTAACAAACTGTGCTCTGACATATTTTATGTGTTTATGTGTTTAGATTTAGTATCTTACCCAATAAAATGATTTATTTTATGCAAGGCATCAGGTGTTTCCATGACGTGACAAGACTGAAGCAACACTCGTTTAGGTTGTGTCCCTGTATGCTTTGCATAAAATGAAATGATTTACAGCAAAGTAATGATGTTATACATAAAATAAAATGTATGCAAACCTGTATTTTACTGAAGATATGCACCAATTCAACGAATCAAACATTATACATTTTATTACGGAACTTCTGAAATTTTCAATATGGAAAAAACATTGGTGGTTCTGCTGAGCCCTTATCGTCCTAACTACAGCACTCGTGGGATGTGTGTGGGAACACTAACAAGGGCGATAAAGACTGCAGTCTCTATCATCAGTCGCCTCGAGACCAGGGGCTTTACTTTCACAGCTCTTACTAGCTTGCCTCCATTACACTCGCCCCCCTAAACCTCATTCCCATCCGGGTCACGGCACCACATGTGACCGGTCCTCCTCAACCTGCTCGAGCAAGTTTCGAACCAGCATCTCCAGCATGGGAGGAGGAGGGCACACTAACAAGGACACTAAAGACCACAGCTGACCTCTACTAACTCTTACTAGTTGGCCTCCTTTACAGTGTGAGACTAAATAAATTATAAATTATCAATTTCAAAATAAATTACACCCAGCCAACTAGGGTTGCCAACTTATGGAAAGGAAAATAAGGGACAATCGTGGTTCTTTATAGGAAAATAAGGGACAGAATAAGGGACACTCAAAATATTTGTACTGTACCACACAGTCAGTGCATTTCATTTCAGCATCTGCAGTTAAATATGTGTACAAAAGATGTATAAAAGGTTCTCAGACAAAATCATACAAAGATTTGTCTCAAATAAATGGTTAATTCTCAATTTAGAGCGTATGCCTGAAAATACGGGACAAACTGCGTTCCGTATGGCTTTCATACTGGATACTTCATTGATGCCTTAAATACGGGACGATTCCGTATAATCCGGAACGGTTGGCAACCCCCAGCTATGCCTCAAAGACATGGCCGTAGCCGCTATGAGGTCACTATGAGGTGTACTTTGTGAAATAATTGCCTAATATAGTAGGGGAGAGCGGGGCACAAAGTAACGCTTTTTGACTTTCTCAGTTTGTGTAAATCTACTTATGGTTCAGAGTATTTATTTTTTCCCACATTAATTTCACACATGTCTAGTACAATTATGTGGTTTTGTTTTATTAATATAGTATATACTTTTTTCTTGATATACCCCGAAAGAATGGAAGTGAAATGTGACAACATGCCCCATAGGTGGAGTACATTGTAACATGTGACCATATGACAGTTTATAATGTTTTCTGATCTAATAAAAAAATATATACAAGACAAACTAAAATATTTTCTTAATAAAATACAATTATTACCTTTTTCATATAAAATAATGGCATTTTTTAATAATTAAATATAAACTCATTTTTGAGTTTTGACTACCAACACAGGAAAACAGCTATACATCATAGTTCAAACCAAATTAATTAGTAATTTCTGAACATTGACTCTCAGTCGTTATTCACCTTTTTCTCATGTTTTCTCAATAGAATTAATAAAAGTATAGAATATAATATCATATTTCTAATAGGGGCACATTGTAACGCATTGTGACAACATACCCCACCTGTACAACTGGGATTTAAACCCGGCTAGTGTCTTCTGCTGGTTAGCGAAGCATTAAAGAACTATCTCAACTGTTAAATAACATATTGGAGATTTAAATAATATCAGATTTGTCTAATTTTAAATAAACACAAAAAATAGAGATGAAAAATTAACTTAAGAAATTTACTTTTGATATGGTTTAATAAATGTCTATGGATATCTTCCAAAAAAAAAAAAATGTTAGCGCAATTTTATAGTGTTGATATGGCAACTAGTAAATACACCAAGTTTCGTCATGCATGTGTGGAAGTATTTAAAACAAGTGTGTTACAACTATCCCTGTGTTACGTTGTGCCCCGCGCTCCCCTAGTGACTCTTCTTTGGTACTGCAGAGATATTGCACAGCACCAATATTAAACAGACCTTCTCATCTGAGCTGAGTTCATCCGTAATCTGACCGATCATCATTGTCAGAAATATTTGAGATGACCAATCTAATCAAAGAAGGCGGGAGAAGAAGCTGTTAGGTGAGAATTTCAATGCAACGTTCAGTTAGCACTGGCCAGCTGGTGGCGCTATGACATTTAGGCAGTGCCGTCGCCAGACCAAGGAGGGCATATGAAATGCATGGGAGGGCACAATTATTATTAGCCTACAGTACCTATATTTATAATAATTGTATACTCTATTCGCGCAGCACGTAATCATCACGTTAAACATAACCAACAGCAATATGACCAGGTAGCCTATAGCCTACACCACATTATATAGAAGCAATGTTATGAATATCCATAAAAAAACTTTACTATAAAACATATTAGATATAACACCAGAAGCATCTCTCAAACAATGCATTTTAAAGCAGTCAACAGAGCGATATATGCATTGCCATGAGACACACACACGCACGCAAATACACACGAACAGAGACTTTGAACCTACCGGTTCTTTGAGTGGAGGCACTTACGGATATCCATGACGAACTGAAGCGAGTAAGCCGGCGAAAACTCATCCAGCTTTCAAAAATGCGCGGTAACTGTTGAGCGGCTACACTGATGTAGGCTACGTCACGTACGTAGCCTGAATTTCTTTTTAGTAAGGCCGTGATAGGCTGTTGCAGTGTAGATTCCCATCAATCAAACAAAATCACACCATTCTTTATATTTTTTATGTTTTAATGATAAAGAATGCAACATTAATGCAACACAAAATTAGCAACTATAATAATATAAAATTCAGGCCAGGGCATTTATTAAACGTGTGAAGTGTGGGGAGATTGCACATTGTATGCTTGAGTTACAACAACTTCCTGTTTTATGCTGATAATAGCATGCTTTAGCACTTAGCTAAGCACATGTGTTTCAACTAGAGTTTTAAAAGAGTTATTTTGCTCAGATTCACCAAAATACCAAAGTCTGCAATTAAAATATCTGATTATGAACTCAAGCTTTTCTCATAAAATTTTCCAAAGTCCCAAACTTTCTGGTAACCAAATGATATTTCTCTAAATGAACGATTACATTTACAGGTTACTGTATGTTTGCATTAATGTTCACTCATGAATTTTGTTGCAACAACACAGGCAAACATTATACATGTGATTTACTGGCTTTTGAGTCATATGAACGTTTTTCTCTTTTATTTTATCAGTACAAACATCTGTGTGTGTGGTTTGATCTGTCGGTGGATAAACAGCTTCTGTTGGATGTTTGTCGTCTCTGTGTGTGTCAGTAATAATAATTTATAATAATAATTTATTTATTGTCATTGCAATGGTGCAAAGAGATTACATTTAGAGCATCAATCGACAGTGTAATTTCATAAAGTGCAAGAGATCGACAATGGCATAATTTATAAACAGGGCACAGCGACAAGAAAAAAAACAGTATATGAGGCAAGAATCATTAGTAAGTTTGTGGCTGAAGCGTTTCTTCATTTTCTCTCCTGCTAATAAGAAGCTCACAATCTTCCACTCCACACAAAACATCTTTACACTGAAATAAAGTGAATCCATCAACAGTCAAATAAGAGTCACAGGTCAGAGTTCAAATATGATTGACAGCTCACAGCACTAAATAACACACCAGTAGATACAGATATCTAATCCAATATTTCACTCTTCTGCTATTAGTTTTCATTCAGGGCCAGAATTCATTTGAAAATGTAAGATCAACAAAAGCTTGTTGATTTCCGTGATGTTAAAGGAGACGGATGTGTGAGCGGAAACTAACTGAGGTTGGGGGAGGATTGACACACAACCAGATAAATATCTCAGTTCAGTCGTGTTTGATAGCAAGTGATTTCAGACATTTTAAGGGTTGCTATCATGGGCTTTTTTCAGAAAACCGATGAAGAAAATGTTTCTAAAATTAGTTTAGTTCTGTTTGTTGAGTTTTAAATGTATGTAAATGAATGTCTTCAGTTGTCTTCCATTTTGCTACAGAATTACACCAGTATGGACCAACACATGTTAAAGGATTAGTTCACTTTCAAATAAAAATTTCCTGATAATTTACTCACCCCGATGTTATCCAAGATGTCCATGTCTTTTTTTCTTCACTTGAAAAGAAATTAAGGTTTTTGAGGAAAACATTCCAGGATTTTTCTCCATATAATGGACTTCTACGGTTTGAAGGTTCAAATGTCCGTCTCAATGCAGCTTCAAAGGCTTGACACGATCCCAGCCGAGAAATAAGGGTCTTATCTAATTATATACTTTTTAACCTCAAATGCCCATCATGTACCATCTATGAGATGTGCCATGCATTGCGTTATCACGTTAGAAAGGTTACGCGTCGCACCATCTGTCTAAGTTCTGTGTCTGTGTCCTCCGGTTCCGGTAGGGAAGGGCGAAAAACTCCATCTCATTTTCTCCTCCAACTTCAAAATAGTCTGACATCTTTGTTTTAATTCATTATTATTATATATTTTTTTCGTGACCTTTCCAACGTGGCTCATCTCAGAGATGATACAAGACGGGCATTTATGGTTTAAAAGTATATATATTTTTTTGTTTTGTTTGTTTTTTAGAAAATGACCGATCGTTTCGCTATATAAAACCCTTATTTCTCGACTGGGATCGTGTCGAGACTTTGAAGCTGCACGTTATTTACTGAAGCGATCGAGCCGCTCCAAACTATGAAACTTTATTGTTACCATATACATATCTACGTTTGAGCAGATATCCACAAACACAGTATTTAACAGTGAACACGGGTCTGAACATTATAATATTCAGCATATATCTAGCAACAGTTCAACTGCAATGTGAAGTTTATGCAACAATGACATTAATATTAATATTAATTCAGAATACATTTCTTACCTTACATCTTTCTTGTCTTCAAATCGCGTTCTTCTTCTGAGGTAAATCCAATGTAAGCTGACTAAGCTCACAGTGTGTCTTCCAAACTCTTCGAAAAGCAGAGACTGATGAAGTTTGGTGCTTTGTTTTTGAGGTAAAAGTGGATATGCTATCACTTTGTCAAACTCGTTAACGAGCTGCAGCGTTTTATCAGACATCATGCCATTTGCAACAAATCAAACAAAGAAAAACAAAACTCGTTAAAAATTAGTTCTCTCTAGAAAGTGAGGGACAAACCTACCAAAGTCTATGAGGGGAAATAAAAATCATTTGTGAAGCACTAACGTTAACAAGCACAGCAAGACACGCCCTCTTTTGGAACCCACAAGGGAAAAGGAAGAGAGGCAGGCCAAGGAACAGCTGGCACCGCGACCTGGATGCAGATGTGAAGAGGTCTGGCCACACATGGGGACAGTTAGAGAAGTTGGCCCAGGACCAGGACGACTGGAGAGCCCTTGTTCGTGGCCTATGCCCAAAGTTGGGCGGTAGACGCAAGTAAGTAAGTAACGTTAACTATAAGATGCGGTTGCTGCCTTGTTCAACACTGCCTCTCGCGTCTATGGAAAATACCCGTACACAGTAGAGGTCACTAACTAAATGCACAATTGACCGTCTAAAAAAATAACAATAATAAAATACATTTGACAATTGTGAAAACCCAGCTAAAGTCATTTTTTTGTGATTCAAGGTTTTCTACATAAAATCATCCTACACAATGTAAAGAACATTCTGTGAAAATATAACCTTGATATCTTTAATATTGACTGAGTAAGGCCATGTCAAAGATTTGCTAAAATTCAAGCATAAAAACATAAAAAAGCATAAAAACATTGAAACGAATGGGGGTACCACAAGAGCTTGATCGTAGCAACAATTACCATGTCAATTCAGTGGAATGATTTGTATAACTTTATTAGTAAAATGTAATATCAGTGAAAAAAAATTCAATTATATATCAATTAAATACCAAAACATTTCTCATTCTCTTACTGGCCCACAGTGTAACATTGAGTAAATCTGGAGTAAAAAATAAATAAATACAATTTCAAGGGATAGTTGAAAAAACTACAATTCTGTCATCATTTACTCACACACAAAACCGGTTAAATCATAATTTGGGGCAATTCCACCGAGATTAATATCAAGCAAGCTGTTTAAGCAAGCAGCTATTTTCCGTTCCTGCTCATACTTCGGTGTCGCCATGTCAGGTGTCAAAACAATGCATTGCCATCCAGCAAATAACACGTAGCAGGCCAAAAATGTCCTTAAAATAAGTTTAATATTACTGGCAGAATACTGAGCTACAAAACAAATAAGCAGTTCTTAAAATATTGGCAATGACAGGAAAAAATCACCACAGACATCTAAACGCGGCTGACATCTCTTTTTGTTCATTGTGTTGACCCGATTACCGCTCGCGGATTGATATTAAAGTCTGTTTTTACTCTTTCTAATAAAAAAATACATAGAAAAGAAGTTCCTGAACCGAATGATATAAGAATCAGCAGTGTTGTTGCGCAAAATAAACCCAGCGACGAATGAAATCAATATTTAGGAAGCCAATGTTTTTTTTCTTTTTTTCGCAAAAGTATAACGTAGTGTCAATAAAATCATTAATTTCAGCATTTATCATGTTATAAATGAAAATGTAAGTATTGCATCTCAAAAACATTGGTATAATCTATAATTTACAGCAATAAACACACATGGCCTATTTTTGTCATTTTTATGGCTATGACTACTTTGAGGCTCGTTAACTCATAATTCGATTCTGCGACTTTAGCCGGGGTTTCACAGGCGGGGTCACAATTTATATTGACAATTTCTAATGAAAAATTTATCAAAATACCTGACGTGTGCATCCAAGTCATCCATCGATGGAAAAAGAGCCTGCGCGAACTTGCTTCTTGAGGTGCGGAGTAATGTTGCAACAAAATGTGATTGGATGATAGTTAAAGTCCGCGTGAACCGGAAGTTGTAAACGACTTTTCTCCAGTGTTGTGTTGTATTTCCGAGTGAAAAGGAATATTGAACAGAGGGCAGGGTTTTACTCTAGCGCTCCTCCTCTCCATCTCTCGCTCATTACAGACTAACGGTTTGAGGGGAGTGGTTAAGCGTTTCCCAAACCAAGCCGTCAAACTGATGACATCAGAACAGGAACGCCATTCCAGACCGGAAGTAACTTTTCAGACTTTGATTAAAGATTACGACGGCAAACAATTTTTTTCTGTGTATTAACTTGCACGGATGAATTTTTCACCACAAGACTAGTAATATGCGCTAACAAAGTAAATAGGGTCAATTTTGATTTCAGTTGGACTTTAACACATATTGTGTTGGACACACTGTGTTGTTTCTCTCTCTCTCTCTCTCTCTCTCTCTTTCTTTTTCTTATTACACATGATCAACTTAAAATTACACAAAATGTAAAATAGCCATAACACAAAAAATCCTTTTTGAGAGTGTAGCAGGCATTTTCACATCCGTTGATTGGATGGTCAGAGCATATACTATTACTAGTATTCAGAGCTAGCAAACCGCATATATAGCGAACTCCATAAACTAAAATATATCACTGTTAATTTAATAGTTTTTCAACCCACAAATTAATATTTCTCTCCCTCTTCGACCCCCAGCAGTTTTAAACCTACTGGGAAAAAATTCAGCTTAACACAGAGTCACAGAACACTATTCGATCTGTCCGGGTAAAAACAGAATTAACTGGCTGTAATGTATGCCATGTCTGATTTTGAAGGCAAAAGTCAAAAACTCACTGTTGGAACTGAAACGCACAGATAACCTGTAAAACAGAGTAATTGAAGTCTTCTTGAGGAAAGAAATAAGGATGGGTTTTGTGTAAAAATAATCAGTAGCCTATAGTTTTGATGAGTATAATGCTTATTTTTGACACCGGTTTTTCTGTGCTGAATATGATTTGAATTTTTCTAGTAAATTTATGATCGAAACTTTTTTTTTCAAACATTCATACTTTTGTAACGTCTGAAGAATGACAGACAAGGGAGGCTCCGTTTCTGAACTTTTTTATCAGTGCAAAATAAAACAGCAATTTCACAAGTATAAAGAGTCTGTGCGCTATTAAAAGCGTAATAAGTGGTGGATTGATTCAGGTATGACACCACTGAAGGCCTAGGTGTGAAATGCACCGCCCGCCACTGTCCACGTATGTGGACATCATGCAACAGTGGAGTCAGATTGCATCAAGTCTGATTCACCTGCTAGTATATCTGTTACATTTTTGCAAAGATATTATGAATTATCTTATAATGTAATAAAACAGGCATTTTACAAATATATCAACATAAATAACCTTTAAAAATTACATATTACGTCATTAAATGGCAACTTTACACATACATACAGAGACAAATTTGCATTTTGCCTTCCAAACAGGGACAGCATAGGTCAAGCACTCAGTAGAGAATAATAGAGAATACAGTGGAAGTGATAGTGACAGCAGAGCCCAGCTCTGATTTGCCCATATTGCTACTTGGTGTCTGCGTATACCATTATAGTTCCTATAATATGTGTTTTATTGTTATTATATTGTAATATTATTGTTTTTAGTAACTGAGCTGATACACAAAGCATAACATGCCATGATAAAACACAATGTTCCCTATTGTCATCTGTGGCTTTATGTCCCATTTTACGCCTTTGTTGCATGGAGTTAAATAATTTTTAAATAAAACTGAATTTTGTAAAAATGAAAATGGATTTAAATGTTAGCATCATATTAAAGTAATAAAAGTGTCACGAACGCCAGTGAAGAATCCTCTGTCGGCCACCGGAGGTCTCACTCTCCTGAATATTAGTGTTGGTTTTGAACTACATTTCCCAAGAAGCCACATACTGGGACTGATTACTGCACATCTGATCTTCATCACCAGACTATTTAAACCCTGCCTGTTCATGCACAAATTGTGAAGTCTTGTTTGCCCCGGCTGCATTTCTGAGCATTATCTTCTGATTGTATCTTCTGCCTGTGTTTGGACCCTGCCTTGGATTATCGTTTACGACTCTTCTCTGCCTGCCCTTGATCTCTGTTTCACCTGGACTCTCACTTCTGTTGTTAGCTGCCTGCCTTGACCTTTTGCCAGTTTTGACCACGTTTGTTGTTCTGTCTCTGATATTATATTGTTGTTCGCCCTGGTATTTTGACCCACGCCTGTTTGTACACTGAGCTTGCACCTTTGTTAAATAAAACTGCACATGGATCCTAATCAGTCTGAGTCTGCGTCACAAAAAGAAATCTTAAAAAAATATATATATAATGTTTTCCATAATTCATGCATGAAAGGGTTAAATAAACAGAATATAGTACGGTGGCCGAGAGAGCTCAACGCGCTGCAACTGAAGAAAACACATGCAAATAGAAAAACACCTGCAAATTAAGAAAACATCTTCATCAGTTTCACAACACATGTGTGCTCCAAATACTCACAACACAACCAAATACAGAAACGCGCTGCAAATAGGACAGAACACAACGGAAATGTTTCACTGTTGAACTATTATAATATGTTATATAAGCTCATCATTATTTCAGAAAACACTGATCCAGGCCTTCTCAGTTTCTTCAGAAGAAAAGACCAAAAGACTCAGTTTTTACCAAGACTAAATCTCACATGTAATGCCAAATGCTAATTTCTCTAAATTAACAATTACATTTACAGGTTACTATGTGTTCCTTTAACTCTGACTCTTGTTGTAGCAACACAAGCAAAAATTACTTAATGACGTAATTTACTAGCTTTTGCGTCAAATTAACCCTGCAATGGTTTTTCTCTTTTATTTTATCTGTACAAGCATCTGTGTGTCTGGTTTGATCTGTCGGTGGATAAACAGCTTCTGCTGGATGTTTGTCGTCTCTGTGTGTGTCAGTAGTTTGTGGCTGAAGCGTTTCTTCATTTTCTCTCCTGCTAATAAGAAGCTCACAATCTTCCACTCCACACAAAACATCTTTACACTGAAATAAAGTGAATCCATCAACAGTCAAATAAGAGTCACAGGTCAGAGGTCAAGTATGATTGACAGCTCACAGCACTAAATAACACACCAGTAGATACAGATATCTAATCCAATATTTCACTCTTCTGCTATTAGTTTTCATTCAGGGCCAGAATTCATTTGAAAATGTAAGATCAGCAAAAGCTTGTTGATTTGCGTGATGTTAAAGGAGACGGATGTGTGAGCGGAAACTGACTGAGGTTGGGGGAGGATTCACACACAACCAGATAAATATCTCAGTTCAGTCTTTCAGATCAATCTGAGTGTTTCAGACATTAAGAGTTACTATCGTGGGCTTTTCAGTGAACCGATGAAGAAAATGTTCCTCAAATTAGTTTTGCTCTGTTTGTGTTTGTGGCGTCTGGATGGTGAGTTTTAAATGTGTTTTTCTGGTTTCAGTTGTTTCTGTTCTGATGTGATAAATTACTGGTTAAATTAGTCAGAAAGGATTAACATTCACTGTTATTCTCGTATAGAAACAAATAATGTGTGATTTTGCTGAAAAAAAAATATTTGAGATTAAAGTCACTGTTTTTAATGCAGTTATTGATTATATAAAACTGTTTAGCTATTTCTCATTTTCATTCTTCATCTTTTTTCTTTGAACTGCTGCAGAATATTAATCACTTCACATTTACACGATTAAAAGTATTTTAGTGAAGCTTCATCAAACCAACATCAAGTGATTTTAAAGCTTTAATCTGTGAAAAACTCTGTTCTTCAGGAGTGATTGATGACTATGTGTTAGTGAAGGAGGGAGATTCATTCTCTCTAAACTCTGGTCTTACTGAAATGAAGGATGATGATGTGATTCAGTGGAGGTTTGGAGATAAAAACACTTTAATAGCTGAAATCAATGTAACGGCCGACAGAATCACTGTATATGATGATGTTCTTGATGGGAGATTCAGAGACAGACTGAAGCTGGACAATCAAACTGGATCTCTGACCATCACAAACACCAGAACTGAACATGAAGGAGTTTATTATCTACTGATCAACAGTGAGATCAAGAGGTTCAGTCTCAATGTCTTCACTCTCTACAGTGAGTAAACCTTTTGAGTGATGCGGTCCCACATTTGGGATTTGGAATGTTCAGTGATGTCACATAACTGTCAGATTCAAACTCTTCAGGCAATTTGAACTGCGGCGAAAACAAACATGGCGGCGCCATCTCACATTTTAATCAAGATCATGACGGTTCGCCATGGAAACAATAATGGGGAAATGTTTTAAAATAAATGTCGCCTTCAAAAAACTCACCCAGTCAAAATCACGCATGAAATAGGCTAAATAGGCTATTGGATTCACCTGTTTTTAATGACAAAATTAAATTAAATAAAAAATGTTCTTTTTGTTGTTTTATGATATTGTATATTTCAGTCACTCTAAACTCTGATCTTAGTAATAGTAGTTTATAGTAATCATCATGATTTTTAAATGTATGCAATGTTTGATAGAGAGCAAACGCAGTGTTGACAGAGCCGGGCTAATATGATCACACTTCCTGGTTCTAGTAAGAGCTCGAGCTGCTGGAGTTTGCTTGGTAACGCTTTAGATTACAGCCCGCAAAGAACTGCGGATTTAAAACTAATTTACAGTGTAACTTTCTGTAATTATAGTGTACCTACAACATGTAAAGTTTTAGGAATAAAGGGGTAATAACCAGAAGAATTAACAAATTATTTATACTGTCAATATTTTAGAACTAAGCGTTACTTATTCTACTATTATAATACAACAATCTTACATTTGAGAGCAATTTAGCGAGAACAGACACTGCAAACCGTTCTGTAATAACAGTATACCAATACATATAGGCTTTAAAAATTATAGGGTCCATATCTGTGCATTTATACAGGACTTTCTTTTAACAAAAGTGCACTGAGAACTAAAACTATTGCAACTTTTGCTTAAATACTGGAGAAATATACTCTTGTTCATGTAGTTACAGGGTAAGTGTGACTTCTGCGGCTGGACATTTAAGTGTTGCTTGTTACTCTTTTCCTCCATTAAGTTAATACTAACACTTTCTTTTCTTTTTCTCTTCTATCAGATCAAGTTTGAATTCAAAACTCAGTTATTATGGATTCATTAAATAAAATAATATAAATATGAAGCTCAGATACTCAACAGCATTAGTTTTAGTTTGACATTAAACATTACAGTAAAAGTGTCTTTTTTAGTTATTGTTCCATATATAAATCTATTTCTCTTTTCATTCATCATCTTTTGTCTTTGAACTGCAGGAGAATATTATTAATTTCACATTTACATGATTAAAAGTATTTTAGTGAAGCTTCATCAAACCAACATCAAGTGATTTTAAAGCTTTAATTTGTGAAAAACTCTGTTCTTCAGGAGTGTTTGATGATTCAGTGATTGGTGTGATTGTGATGGAGGGAGATTCAGTCACTCTAAACTCTGATCTTACTGAAATGAAGGATGATGATGTGATTCAGTGGAGGATAATTGGAGATGAAAACACTTTAATAGCTGAAATCAATAAACGGGCCGACAGAATCACTGTATATGATGATGTTCTTGATGGGAGATTCAGAGACAGACTGAAGCTGGACAATCAAACTGGATCTCTGACCATCACAAACACCACAACTGGACATGATGGAGGTTATACAATTTTAGAACGACGGATCAACAGTCGGATCAGAAAGAGATTCGTTCTCGATGTCTATGGTGAGTTAAATATCAGTTTCACTTGTTTTATATTTTAATCAGCACAAAAATACAATTATTAATTCAAACTCAGTTTTTTTCTGGTGTTTAATGATGATATTCATTTAAATTTTAACTTTTAAAATATTTACTTTTATAAACCATCAAGTGATTGTCTTAAACTGTGATGAACCCTGTGTGTGTATTTGTTTGTTTGTTTGTTTGTTTGTTTGTTTGTTTGTGTGTGTGTGTGTGTGTGTGTGTGTGTGTGTGTGTGTGTGTGTGTGTGTGTGTGTGTGTGTGTGTGTGTGTGTGTGTGTGCGTGTTTGATGATTCAGTCCTGGAGTCAGTGATGGAGGGAGGTTCGGTCTCTCTAAACTCTGATCTTACTGAAATGAAGGATGATGATCTGATTCAGTGGAGGATTGGAGATGAAAACACTTTAATAGCTGAAATCAATGTAACGGCCGACAGAATCACTGTATATGATGATGTTCTTGATGGGAGATTCAGAGACAGACTGAAGCTGGACAAACAAACTGGATCTCTGACCATCACAAACACCAGAACTGAACATATTGGATATTATAAACTACAGATCAACAGTGAGAGAAAGAGTTTTAGGAGAAAGAGATTCATTCTCTTTGTCATTGGTGAGTTCAAAAACGTTTACAACTGTTTTTAATGACAAAAATTTTAATTAATTCATACAACATTTTGTTTTGGTTATTTTATATTGTTTATTTCAAATTTTAACTATTTAGTAAACCATTATAAAGTGATTTAACAGTATTAATCTTTGCAAACCCTGTTTCTGTTTGTTCTCTGTGTGTTTGACAGATGAAGTGAAGTCAGTGTCAGTGAAGGAGGGAGATTCAGTCTCTCTAAACTCTAATCTTACTGAAATAGAGGATTATGGTGGGATTCAGTGGAGGTTTGAAAACACTTTAATAGCAGAAATCTATAAACGGTCCGACAGAATCACTGTATATGATGATGTTCTTGATGGGAGATTCAGAGACAGACTGAAGCTGGACAATCAAACTGGATCTCTGACCATCACAAACACCACAACTGAACATGCTGGAGATTATAAACTACTGATGTTTACAGATCAACTGTATTCAGGAAAATTCTCATCAAAAGCATTTAGAGTTTCTGTCTATGGTGAGTAAAGATCATTTTTCTTCTCCTTCAAATATTCGTATCTACTATTTACATGTTGAATTGTTGAATCTTTACAGTTTGAGATGACAGACCGTATAAAAACTCACTTGGAACCGAATATAAGATTGTTGATTAGATTTGATCATATTTCTGTGTATTCAGAAATATTAGTTGATGTCAGCGCTGATATTAGTGTTTATTGACTGATCTGATCTCAGTTTGATGTGTTTATTCCTCAGACTCTGTCCACTGTTGTGGTCCTACTGAAGCTGTGATCCGATTGGTCCTCTCTGCTCTGGTGGGCGTGGCTACTGTCATTATTGTGGTTCATGAGATCAGATCCAGAAGAGCTGAACAAGATCAAGCACATATTCACACATCAGGTACATGATTGATGATGTCATTTCTCACAGTCTGATTTTGCATGTATAATTATCTGTGAGATTTATTAATGTATGGCTTTTTATGTTCATCTTTTTCAGGAAGTATCGAAATCTAAAGCAGAACGCTGAACTTTAAAGGTTCTTCAAGTGTGTTTTTCTTCTTCTAGTGTTTTTTTCATAATAAAAACTGATGATTATTTGAGTTTGTGCTCTCTTTCAGTGTCAGATTTTAACAGTGTCACTTTATTGTTTATATTTCTCTCAGATACAAAAAATAATAATAAAGAGTAGTGTTGTCAAAAGACCCGGTACTTCGGTACCAAGTCGGTACAACATTTTTTTTAAACGTCACGGTACCAGGTTTTCTCAAACCCGTACTTGATGCGCGTGCAGTTGCGTCCTCTTCAAAAAAGCGCTGAGACATGGCGACCGGCGGTGCTGCTGATGTGGTGCTGATGTTTTTGCGCTTGCAGATACGTTATTTCAAATGGCGCGCGGCAAGCGCGCTCATAATAGAAGCGGCGCGCTCGTTTTTCCATGCGCGCCTATGTTCATGGATGCATAGCAACAACAGACGCCACGGGAGAACAAGCGCTTGTGGAAAGGAGAAAGCGGTGCGAACTGCGCTCTCCATGATGACGAGGAAGTATTAGCAAATAATTAATTGATTTCTAGCCCTTGCATTAGCTTTACTAATATATATAGCCTATATAGAGGAGAGGAACTATAGATATATTTATGGAGATGAGAAATAAAAAGCCGTCATTAATATCAGTCCGTCAGAAAAGCAGTTCTAGTCTTATTCTTGGCTGGATAACTCCTAGCAGGTTTAAAAAGCCCTTTTAAAATTAAATATGAATGCAGTTTTGGATTAAATAAAAGTACAGTCAAGTCAAATAAAACTACAGTTTCCATCTTTGTAACTGTGATATACACTTTAATATAATTATGTAAATTTAATCTAAATTAAGCTTTGGTCCCGAAATTGATACCGAGAACCGTGGATTTTCACTGGTATTGGTACCGAATACTGAAATGTTGGTACCGTAACAACACTAATAAAGAGACACAGATCTCACTTTACTACTGCTGTATATTTGTCATATGTATTTTCTTGCCTTTATCAATAAAGTTTCTCACTCTGAGGTTCAAGAGTCTCTCATGATTTATTCAGAGGAATACAAACTTTATGTATATTTTAAATATTTCAGCAGTGTACCGTATACAGCTTTATTTCTACTTTTTTCACAGGTGCTTCTTATAGCCTATCTGTAAAAACATTATTTATTTATTTTTAATATTACCAATTAGTTTGTTTTTGTTTTTGCAATATATTCCGGTATAAACAACATACAGCTAAAATATTATAAAAAAAAATAATTGTATTGTATTAACTCATAAAACTAACTCTGTTACATGTTCTAGTTGCAGATTTACTGCAAGAAAAATATACCGTGTTAAGTTCGTGTTACAGATCACATGCAGCATCAAATATATTTTTCTTGTTTATTATAACGTGAAGGATCTCACGATTTGGCATTTTTTCATTCCATTTGACTTTATGAATATAGTAACAGGCAATCATAATAATAAATCAAATATAAACAAACGATTTTTATCAAGATCAACTGAAAAACATTTTTAGTATAACAACAACTTCTTCAAAGTTAACAGGAATCACAGCTTTTCTTTGTAAGAAATAACTGAGTTCTCTCCAAAATATGTGGGTCTTGGGACACTCCTAAAATAGATGATTAATATTCTCAGGGGAAATTTGACAAAAAACACAAATATCTTCCATGTTCACTTTAAAACGCTGTACCACACGTGACTTTATTATGACTACATAAGAGTCCATGAAAGTAATGCTTGTACTTCCTCCGTGGTCCAATCACGTGCTTCACAGAAGCCCCACCCACAGCGCTGACTCTTCACTCGTGGTCTCCTCTGATTGGCTGCGCGTCCGGCCAATGAGTCTCAGCCATCTGTGCAGGAACACAACCGAGCCATATTTCACATTTTCACTGAGCATTAGCTCGAGCAGCATTCATTATTATATCAGGATCTTAATCTTAATATAGATGCTTTAACAGTGCAGAGATGCGGGTCGCTGCAGCCGTGTGCTTTATATCTGCACTGGCTTTCACTGTACATGCATATGTGTATTTTAACAGTTTTGATGTGTTTTACTGATTATTTCACGTCATCTGAGCTTCACCACTTTGAGCTCCAGTCGGCCACAACGTCCTGTAGATCTAATCGATAGCAATCACTATGTGATAATGTGTTATGTGTATGCCAGGTTAAAGAGATGTGTTTTTACTCTAGATTTAAACTGACAGAGTGTGTCTTCACAAAGCTAGGAAGACTATTCCAGTGTTTTGGGCTCTAAATAGGAAAAGGATCTACCGCCTCCAGTGTATTTTGATATTCCAGTTATTATCAACTGGCCAGAACTGTGAGACAGCAGTGGATGTGAAGGACTATAAAGTGATAAAAGCTCGCTGAAGTACTAAACCATTCAGGGCCTTTACAGTAACAACTGTTGTGGCAATTTTTCATTAAACAATCATCAACTGCGTAAGAGACACTCTGAAATTCAAATGATCATTAAAAAAGTATTTTATTCTTGCAAGAAGGCCCAGTTGCCACACAGAAGTCATTAGTACAGTCTGTGGAACAAGTGCGACAAAGGGAGGGAGGGCAGAGGAGTCTTTATACTGCTTTCAAGGTCTTCTGCTTACAGGCCCTTATCTAAACAAGGGAAGGTTTCTCTGCTAGTGACCTAATCCTGCTGAGTTTATTCCTACAAACTCAGAAGTCCCAAATGGGACCACCTCTGATCCCAAGGGGTCAGAGGTTCCCTTTTCAGCTGTCTCCCCCTTTGTCTCACAGTGTTCACATTAATCATTATATTGAAAAATCAGGAGCACACCTAGAGTGTGAAAATTAAAATTCCCATTACAATCCTCCCTTTTTATCATTCATTGATAACTGATCAATCCGAACACATTATACTAATACTACAACTCTGATCACTCTTCTTAAACTTGCAGGAACAGAAAAAGATTAAAATGAAATAAGCTTAGGCTGTTCTGTAAGGATAGGCCCTTAATTTTATAGCAAGCAAGTCAAGGTTTATATAAAGCCAGGCTAGGTGGATAAGCACTGTTATCGCACCCCCAACACAAGGTCGGACCCTCAGTCACCTCAATATAAACAAGAAATAGTATAGATTATATTTAGAAAGAAAAACATCATTAGGAAAAGATAAAAGTAAAATAAAAGTCCCTCATTTCAAACTCTGTCCTTGTACGCCACCTCGTGACACGGATGGCTGCTGTTTTTAACCCTCTTTACATATCATCGTCCTCAGAAAGAAAGAATTTAGAAAGTAAGAAAATAAGAAAATAAGAAATTGAAAAACACCCCCCTTTTACCACATCATTGAATAGATTTTCTACTTTTCCTGAAAACATTTGCACCAATCAAATCATTAGATCTATATCAATACTAAGCCCTAGTTTGATTCAATCAAATAAAATCATCAAAATCGTCACAAAACAAATTATTCTGCTAAACGTCCTTGATCCCTCACTGCCCTCCGCGTCGGCGCGTGGGGTTGCTGAGGCTGGACCCAGGTGTCACCCTCTCCGAACATTTTTTCCCGATCCTTGCAGGATTTTCCCTCAGATCCCGACTGCACCTCCACTGGAATCAACCATTTGCTGTCTGCTGTCACCTGTGAATGCAGACCCTAGCTATTTTGTTAGTGACCGCTTGTCTAGCCGGTCGTCCCTTTTGGTGTGACCTGTGGAATCAACTTTGCTCATGTCAACAAAACAAAACAAATTATTTATACATTTGGAACAGAATCAGTTCTGTTCGACACAATCCATCCTGACATTCTGCAAAGGGAAAATTTTAAGTTATGCGCTGCACAAGGTGTGGCCTTTCATTCTGCCCTGTATCATAAGTCTGCATGCTCTGTAAAGAAAGACAAATGTCGAGGTTATTGTCAGATAGTAAAGTACGTAGTTTCTTTTGTCTGCTGTGCTGCCGCAGCCTTCGCTGCCGCATCTGCCCTGGCGTTCCCTGTTGAAACGGTCCTTGTTTTTAGCACACTTACAGACAGCAATTTTGTTAGGGAGAAGAACGACTTCTTGCAGGGCTTTTACCCAGTTAAACCCTGTGTCCTCCCAGCATTTATCGTCCCACCTGTGCGATTGCATTCATCAAATTTGAACCCCTTGGTATGGCAATTGTTACCATCCCCCTTTGATGCATGATACACCATAGTGTTTGGGTAAACAAAGTTTTCAACTAACCCAAATGTTGTCCTTCAGCCAAATTTCCCCCCAGACCTCTTTCTCTGCCTCTGAAACAAAACATTACGTAAGCCACAATCAGTTCTTCTTATCTAATAATTTGAAGGGCACTGGCCCTGAGTCTCACTGCTTTTCAGGCCTGTTTTTTTGGTCTCTTAAGTCAGTCATCTACAAACATTTTCCAATGTCAAAGTCATCAATTGTTTCTATCAGGTCAGGTCGTGGTGTACAGACTTGGTCAGTATCAGTCAAACAACATTCTCCTCCCTTTGTTCACAATAATCTACAGAGCTTGATGACCAAATTTCTTTCAAATTTGTCATTTGCCTTAACCCATCTGTAATGATAAAACTTTAGTTCCAGAGGTTAATGACACATACATTGACACTATTCAGACAGAATAGCTCCCATAACCTAACACTTACCAAGACCTAGTTCATTCACCCTCAAACACACATACCTGACTATAAATCACTCATATTCACATATTATCCTAAAAAGATTAACGTTTATAATAAGATTTTAAACTTCTCATTTTCCTGTAGCTTTTATCTAATTTTACATGGTCTCTTAACCAGTTTCAAAGCACGTCTGTTCATTATTCATTTTCTCTTAGAAAAGTCAGCTGGGTTGTTTTGGTTCATTATCATTATTTTGCTTCAGCTTGCTTTAGCAGGCCGATAACAGAAAGACAGACAGAGTATCATCCCTTCCTCCACAACAGTCTCTATCATTATATTAAATATCATATTAAACAAATAATCTTTTCAACAGCCTCCTAAGACTGTAGCTAAATTAATCATAGCCTAGAACCCTTAATAGTTCACAAATGTTAAAATACAAATGTTTAACTCAAATTAGAACCATTACAACAATCTAAAATACATTATGCTATGAGCATTTCTAAGGTTATCTTTATTTTAAATACTCAATTCACCTAACCTTTAAAGTTATCCAGACTTTTTCTTGAATCTACAAAAGCTGTCTTCATCTTTAGCCACCACCATGTCTAACGACCTTCAGGAGTTAAAACTATCTGACAGGCATATTATTTCAATATCAACACTTCCATAATTTTTCCCTTGCCCATAAGGCAACCAGCATCGTGTTCCTGACATAAATTAAGTTTTCTTACTGTCTCCACAACAAATAATGACAATCACCTCATGGTCTCAGCTGGCTCTTGAAAGCCCATTCCCGTTAGCTCTTTATCTTTAATCTCCATCAGGGTGTATCCCCTGGCATCGTTGCAGTGATGGAAACGCGGTTTTCTGGTGAGTGGTATAGAGGAACTCACACTTTTTACGGGTCAGACTGCCATGACTCGTCGGCACAGCATCTCCCCTCTCAGTGACCTGCTGATGCTGGTGGCTAGTGCAGTCTTTCAGCGTTCAACTCTCATACCTTTCTCACATATAAAAACACCTGCCTTCTCTATTTGGCAAAGCGCCCAGCAGCGATGCAATCCTGCTTTGGGCGTCCATCCTTTTAAAGCCTTTGGAGAATCTTACCCGTCATCGGATATACACCTCATGCATACTGGTCATCGCGGTTATTTTCATTTTCTTTTTTTCATCATCACGCAATCAGTTTTCTTCAACAGAACTCAGCTGTTTTCTGGAGCTCAGGAAAGTCACATTCAAGAGTCACCTCACCCGGACTTGCCTAATAGTGTTAACACAGGGAGACAGGTTACTAACAGCAGTATTTAATCTCTAAAATCCATTAAACATCTTCAAATCAGCAAAATCTCAGTGAACTTTAATCACATTCATCTATTCAGTGTGCTGTTACATCTGTAGCCGGAGCCATCGGCCCTGTATCATGGTGGAAGCTAAGATCAGACAAAGAAGTTACTGGCCCTGAATTAAACTAGTCAAAAACGTCACTTCTATTGTTTAAGACTTCTTTAAAGTCATTCAGTTTTACTTTTAAAACATATGCCCTCTAAGTATAAAATCCTGTAACATTATTTCTTTTAACATCTCCATGTCTATGATTTTTCAACTGAAACACTGTGCCTTACTATATTATGACACAGGCTCAGATAACAGCCTTTAGCTGACATTGAATGAGAGAGACTCTGAGGCATTCAGGACTGGTACACTGCACTCTCATAAACTTCTAAAATCAAACTTTATCTACCATCTTTTAACTCTATCCCAGCGTAAGGCATCTTTGCCAGAAATTACATGCGTTTTCAAATAAACATAATTTTTATATTTGTCTTTTGCCCACATCAGGGAATTTAGACATTACAAATTTACAGATCGTGTCTCTGTCGCACTGGACGTCTCAGCCACAGCACACACCAGATTCCGATAAGCAAACTGTTTCAGCCAATCACAAGCTTATCTTTTGAAAGCAAAACATCAGCTCTTAGTTCTTTCATGGTCAACTATTCCTCCACGTTCAAAACACTAACAAACTGTTTGTTTAATCAGATGCCTTTCTACACATTTAACATTTATCAACTGTTATTCCAGTAATACTGCTTTTACTTATTTGATCACATTTCATCTCAATTTTAGTTGTCAAGTTCTCAATTACTTCAATGTTTTTTTCTAGGAGTTTATCAATCTGCAATTAGGATTCACACTAACTTTAGCACTGCCCTCTCTGCTTGTGATACATTCTGATACATTCTAAAACCTTCTCAAAGCGTTTCATTCTCATATTTTCATCCTTTTAGTTACCGGTACTTTTAAAATATTTTGCAACTCATTTGTTGGAGTCATCTGTAATTTTACATCAACCTGTATTCATCAATTCACTAGCTCTTTCCTTCAAAAGGATTCCCTTAAGACTTAAATCTTTCAACCTTCTTTTAACCTTCTTTTCTCCCTTATTTACTTGCACATTCTTTTCACTTACTTTAGCACTGCGTTCACATTCTTAGTTCTTTCTCAGACGAAAACTTTAATATCGTCATTTAAACACTGATCTACTTCCATCTATCAACTTTCCTTTAACTTTCTTTCCTTCACTTACTTTTACAGTCATACAGTTTCATTTTACTTTCTTTTCTGAGTGTCCATTTACAATTACCGGCTAAATGGCCCTGCTGACCACAATTAAAACACTCACTTTGCCTATAGTTTGATCATTGAGCTTGCAAACGGCTCCAACTTACTGCACACCCTTGAAGCAGTGTGTCCCCATCAGGAATGTAAACAGAGCCACTGATATAAGCAGTTCTCTGTATTCTTTTACACCAGTGGCGGATTCAATC
Source organism: Rutilus rutilus (assembly GCF_951802725.1). NCBI lineage: Eukaryota > Metazoa > Chordata > Actinopteri > Cypriniformes > Leuciscidae > Rutilus > Rutilus rutilus. The sequence continues at coordinate 6,263,767 of NC_140222.1, read as the reverse complement.
ACAACAGCCAAATCATAATCTTCATCATTATCATCGGCAGCACATACATTTTCATAAACTGCACAGAAAATCATTCAACATATTCTAAGGGGTTTTCACTAAACATTTTCGTTTTTTAACTTCACATTTCTTTGAAGTCAAAGCTTCAGAGCACAGCTGCTTACAGCGTTTGCTCTCTTCTGTCTCCCTGTTTGTTTCAGGATTCTTCATAAAGTATAAAATTTGTACTAAATGCCATCAATTTCATTAGCACTGGTTGGAAACTTCATCAGATTGACTCATAATTATCAGCTTCTTTAAAGTTTGTCGTTTCACTTAATGTTATCATTATTTTCTCAGTCCCACTTATCTCTGCTGTTTCACATGATTTCTTTTTTTTTTTTTTTTTTTCTCATTCCCACATTTACTTCACGCACACACTTTCAGGTGCCGTGGGCACAGACTTTTCACATACTTCACTCTGCTTTTCATTCAAACCCACATTCAACCATTGCTTCACAGTTTTTTACGCACGTTTTGCACAGGCACAACTTTCCTATGTCTAACATGCCCTTTTCCCCATAGTTTTCTTCATTGCACAGTACACTGGTGTGCAACATTTACTGTTAGATGCTCCCATGATGGCTGTTTTGTTTCTTTCACTGCTGCCTGTGGCTTTCTCAGCGCGCTTGAACTTTTCACCCAAAGTAAGGGTTGAAATTAATTTCTGCTTACTCTCAATATCTTTCTCTGGAATTCAGTTTCGGCCTGGAAATTCCTCAACCTGTTAGGTCTCAATTTTCCAGCCTTTTTAAAAAACTTCCTTCCCTTGATCAATTATTTCAGCCTTGAATTAATCTTCTGTACGAGTACTGGCTTCGGTCCGGACAATATCTTGACCTTTTGTGGTCTCAATTTCCTTCCCCTACTTAAAAGCCTTTTCCCTCGTACCACAGCTTTAGTTTCAGTTTTCAAATACAGCCATTATGGTCCATCACAACATTTTCTTTTCAAAAATTCTTTTCAAAATAATTTCTTAAAAACAAAAATTCTTTTCAAATCCCCAAAAGTAAATGAATTTACTGTCTCTTACCAGAGATTTTTCTGTCGCCACTCGGGTTCTTTTTTTTGAGTTCCCTCTGGAAGTCCTCCCCGGGTCTGAAGCGGCTGGTTCTCCTTCTCTCAATATTTTTCGAGGTGAGACTGAAGCCTGTTGCTTTCAGGGCGTTTTCCCTCCACTGTCCGCTGATCAGACCCGGAAAGCCCTCAAGGAAAACTCATCCCAATACTCTGACACCAAAATTGTTGTGGCAATTTTTCATTAAACAATCATCAACTGCGTAAGAGACACTCTGAAATTCAAATGATCATTAAAAAAGTATTTTATTCTTGCAAGAAGGCCCAGTTGCCACACAGAAGTCATTAGTACAGTCTGTGGAACAAGTGCGACAAAGGGAGGGAGGGCAGAGGAGTCTTTATACTGCTTTCAAGGTCTTCTGCTTACAGGCCCTTATCTAAACAAGGGAAGGTTTCTCTGCTAGTGACCTAATCCTGCTGAGTTTATTCCTACAAACTCAGAAGTCCCAAATGGGACCACCTCTGATCCCAAGGGGTCAGAGGTTCCCTTTTCAGCTGTCTCCCCCTTTGTCTCACAGTGTTCACATTAATCATTATATTGAAAAATCAGGAGCACACCTAGAGTGTGAAAATTAAAATTCCCATTACACAACACAAGCAAACACTATACAAATAAGAGTCACAGGTCAGAGGTCAAATAGGATTGACAGCTCACAGCACTAAATAACACACCAGTAGATACAGATATCTAATCCAATATTTCACTCTTCTGCTATTAGTTTTCATTCAGGGCCAGAATTCATTTGAAAATGTAAGATCAGCAAAAGCTTGTTGATTTTCGTGATGTTAAAGGAGACGGATGTGTGAGCGGAAACTGACTGAGGTTGGGGGAGGATTCACACACAACCAGATAAATATCTCAGTTCAGTCGTGTTTGAACCCCTTTTCACGGGCTGTGAAGCACGCCAAGTGCGCTCATTGGACGTGACGTCACGCCAAGGCTCAGCGATAGGCTGCTGCAGTTGCCGCAAGGCAGCCAATGGGCACGCTAGCTAGCCTGCCCTAGGTCTGCATGCTGCCGCACTGCGATGACAAGATTATTAAAAATTAAAGATAATTTTTGGCTTCAGTATCTCGAGAAAATAGACTTCCCCGCAGCGTAAGCTACTTACGCAATACTCGTTCCCTCTTCTAGAGAGAACAGAGGTTACGTTAGGTAACCGATACGTTTTCAGACGTTTCAAGAGTTGCTGCCATGTGGGTTTTTTCACTGAACTGATGAATAAAATGTTTCTCAAATTAGTTTAGTTCTGTTTGTGGCATCAAGTTAGTAAATTTTTTTAAGTATTTTTATTGTCATGATTCCTGTCTTGTGTGCACTTTTGTTATTTCCTGTTCTGTGCCATGTTTTGTAGTCCTTTGTAGTTTTTCTTGTTTATTAGTCTCTCCAGGTGTTTCTGATTAGCCACGCCCCCTTGTTATCTTGTTTAGCTTGTTGGTCTTTGTATTTAAGCCCTGTGTCTAGTTCAGTCTTTAGCCCTATTCGGACGGGACTAGTTTTCCAAACGACGTTTGAGTTACAATTCTTATCAACCTACGTCTGTGATTTCATGTACGGATTCGGACGGGACTAACATCGCCGTGTTTATTACCGAGGTAGGAGTGTCTGTTTTACATGTGGGCATTGCAGAAGATCACGTGTTCAGAATGCGTGGATTGCGTATGGTCATTTGAAATTAAGTACTTTTAAAATTAAGCACTTTGAAATATAAAGTAAAACGTCCTAACGTATTTAGTGTTTTGTAAACCTTTTATAAAAATTGTAGTATAAAAAAAAAAACTAAACATAGATTTATCATCATGATTTTATAGAACTGGGTTCTTATAATAAACCCACCGGAATAAAAAGTTTTAACTTATATAATTTACACGTTATGTAATTAAGTGCAGAAATGAAAGTAATCTTACCTTAACTGATATTACAGTAGCCAGTCTTAACAGTTTACATGATTTGGCTCTTCTTATTGATTTCATTTTTTATTTTATTTTTTCTTCGCAGTGTAGGCTACCAAACACATTTACATATCGGTGCGCAAAAAGCAGAAACTTGAATACCGGCGCGATAGCGAGAGATTGTATGGCAGTTCACGTTGACCAAAACACATAAGAAAAAGCGTTTTGGAAAAAAAATGTCCGGTAATCACAGACATTCGCATTCGGACGGGATTAGATTTCTCTGAGGACCGCCGAGTTTGACGAAAAACAGTAGGTAATTTGCTCTGGAATTTTTACAGAGGTCGTGTGAGAAAAAGACAGACATGGCAGATTCGGACAGGATTAAAATCTCAAAGTACGTCTGTGAAACAGATATTTCTCTAACGTCCCCCTGTGAAACTAGTCCCGTCCGAATAGGGCTTTTGTGAGTTCTTAATGTTGTTGTATTTTGGCTATTTTGTTCCCGAGTCATGTTCCCTAGTCTAAGTTTGTCTGGTTTTGAGTTTGTTTAAATAAAAGCTGCTGCTAGTAGATCCTGCATCCTTCCCTGCTTCAACTTACATCGTAACATTTATGGCTTCAGTTGTTTCCATTTTTCTACAGAATTTAGTGATGGTGAAATGAAGCTTTGTGAAGCACTGGGGCTTTCCCCCTCGACTGTATTGCAAAATGGTTCATTACTCGAAGCTTTTCAACACGTTGCAAACAACGACATCTTGTGGTCAAAAGGTGGAAAAGCTGTCTTTCTGTCCCAGAAGACACATCCATTTTTTTTATTGTTTCATTTAATAAAACACTTTGTGCTCTGTAAACCGCAAAGCAATAAAATAATCCTCATAATTCATGTGTTAGTGTTGATGTAGTTCTTACACAATATATGAACAAACATATGAAAAAATAAAATAAAAATAAATGGGACAAATTAACGTGTACAGAAACAATTCTTATGAGTCTACTTTTATCAACAAATGCATACAATTTAGCCTCAGTCCTAAATAAAATTTTATGTATATATATAATCAAAATAAAAAAAATTATTGTGGAATGGTGAAGTGCTTGTGAACTTATTTTGTGGATAATTTAAGAAATGAAAGATTTTTATTAATGAACAGGACTTGTTCAACAGTGTGAGGGCTAAGTATATTTCTTTTTTTATCTACTACTACCAAAGAGCATGAAACTCTAAACTCGACCTGCTCAAGGCGTTTGCGCTATTTTCGAATCTGATTCTGAATATGAAGCAATCACGTGACTGTGTGTAGAAACATCTAGGCTTCTACACTTCTACAAGTCAATTCACCTTTATTTATATAGCATTTATAAACGATTGTTTCAAAGCAGCTTTTTAAATAAGAAAATAATGATTCAATGATGCAAACAGAATTCAACTCTGTTGTACAGCAGCTCTAAAAAGATAATAGTGCTGTTGTTCAGCTGAAGTCAGTTCAGTGTTGATTCACTTCAGTTAATTTCATCAATTGTGAAATGAGTTCATTTCAGCTATGAAGCAAAACAGTGATGTCATCATCCAGCTCAGTTCAGTTCTCATCCAATAGTGTCAGTGCATTCAAGTCAATAATATTAATAACTAAGTGTTCAGAGGCGTCAGCGGAAAGCAGAAAGGAACCCAAACTCCATCATGTGACAGAAACAGAGAAAAAATATGGTACATGATTGATGATGTCATTTCACACAATCTGATTATGCATATATTAATATTTGTGAGATTTATTAATTTATTAATTTATGGCTTTATATTTTTATCATTTTTAAGAAGTTTTGAAATCTAAAGCAGAATGCTGAAATTTAAAGGTTCTTCAAGTGTGTTTTTCTTCATAAAACTGAATATTTGAGCTTGATAATTTTAAGATTTTATTTCCAAGGCTTTAAAGTTTATATTTCTCTCAGATATACAGATCTCACTTTACTGCTACTGCTGTATATTTGCTGTATGTATTTGCTTGCTTTTATCAATAAAGTTTCTCACTCTCAGGTTCAAGAGTCTCTCCATGTTTTATTACTCAGTTTGACACTCAGTTTCAGTCAATCTCATGTTAATCTTGAGTACCTATAGACAGGGCCGGATCTACCATACGGGCAATCTGGGCACGTGCCCAGGGGCCCTTGCGCAGAGAGGGGCCCTCCGTGGTCGGAGTTTTTTTTGTTTGTTTTTTTGTGCGCCACGTACGCTGCTACATAAAAATAGTATACCCAGCCTTGGCCTCGATCTTGATAATTATCCATCAGAATAAAAAAAAAGTGTATATTACATTATATGATCTCTTATTCATGAAAATGCTATTAAACAACTCATGTGCGACAAGACAAAAGTGTGACTGTGACACAGATACAGAAAAACGCGCGCCAGTATCGTGCGCACAGACAGCACGCCAGAATACAGTTATCTTTCGAGCTTGAACTTACAATAACACACACAATTATGCCAAAATGTCCGTATCTTCATAACATAAGAGCTGTCTTAAGATGAATGTGAAGAGTTGTGAGAGAATGAGGCGCGTGTGAGATCAGCGTCCCTGTCAGCTGCGGCTCGTCTTAAAGAGACAGCAGCAAATTAAGCTTTCTGTCAGTACAGTTAATCAAAGAACAAAAAGAACAGAGAAAATTACTCACTGCTGTTGACTAAAGTTTTTTTTTTTTTTTTTTTTTGCTATAATAAGGATTCGTCTATATTTAATTTATAATTTATGCAGTGCAGTTTGATAACTTTATTCAATTTCGGTATATGTCCTAGGTCTACCTAGACAGGCACAGGTAAATATGACATTTATTTTTAACGCTTGTATTGAGACAAATAACAATATTTAATTTTAAAAAAATATTATTTTAATTTGAAAACACTGTGCATTCAGTTGTTGTTTCTAGTTTGAGTTGAGAAATAGGCTACAAATTTCAGCATTATCACTAATCTGTGTGTGCATTTTACTTGAGAAATAAGCAAGTTAACTCATGAAACTTGAGTGCATGAGCTTCAGTGCCCAGGGGCCCCTGGGGGTACTAATCCAGCCTTGCCTATAGAGTAGTACTGCATGCTTCATATCTCCAAAAAGTATTTAGTTTTATTATATTTATAAAAGAAAGATAGGCTGTACCGAGTCTTTCCCGGAAAAAAACGAGCGGCTGGAGGCGTGCCGTGTGGGCGGAGCTTACGCGCCGATAGCTAACAACACATTTGAAGCACTTTTACTCACGCACGGCCGTGAACCTTTATCGTTGGGACCATATCATATAAAGGCTAGATGTCTCGTGGTGCATGGTGCACTTTAATGGTGCATGTACTTTTAAATAACCATAACTTGCTCAATTTTCTACCGATTTTCAAACGGTTTGGTTTGTTATAAACGTAAGAGATGTAGTTATGACACTGCATACATACACTGCATATGAATAATTATAACATACATGTTTAAGCATTCGGAATTATAGCCACGTTAATAACGTTTGAAAGAAACCAAACCGTTTGTAAATCCGTCAAGATTTCAGCGAGATAAGAGGATTTGTGTGCGTGCTGATCACTCACCTTAAAGGGATAGTTCACTTTGAAATTAATTTTTGATATGTTTTAGCTTACCTCAAGGGCATCCAAGATGTAGGTGTCTTTGTTTCCGCAGTAGTTTCAATTTTGATATTTTTAGATCAAACCGTTCTTGTCTGTCAGTCATATAATGCAGGTCTATGGTCACTGTCTCAAAGAGCATGCACAAAGTCCAAATTAAAACAATTCCCCATCATAAGTACACATTGATGGCCTAAGACACGAAACGAGCGGTTTGTGTGAGAAAACGAACAGTATTTATATTGTTGTTATCTCTTGAAAACAGCACAAGTCCAAATGATCTGACGGCGCGGGCGGGTATAGATATATACATAGATGTCGCCTTGGCTACTGCAGTTCATTGGAACGAAACCGTAGCCAAGCGACATCTAGTGTATATATCTATACCTGCCCGCAGGCGGGTATAGATGTATACACTAGATGTCGCCTTCGCTACTGCAGTTCATTGGGACGAAACCGTAGCCAAGGCGGCATCTATGTATATATCTATACCCGCCCGCGCCGTCAGATCATTTGGACGTGTGCTGTTTTCAAGAGATAACAACAATATAAATACTACCGGAAGTGACTGCGCCATAAGCCACCTAGCGTTTATATATGATATCTATGGTTGGGAGTTGGGACTGCTCCATCCTTAAGCATAAGATGATCTGCAAATCCGGCGTCGAACTGGGCCTTGTTTATAAAACAATCATCGTCGAAATGCAGGGAACAAACAAAGTCCTGTGACTGCAGCGAGCACAGCGCTTAGATGAGGTACTGCTTTCGCTCTCTCGCTCTGGTCTACGGGTGCGCGCGCGCCTTTCCGGGAGAAGTGCCCTTAGGACCCATATAAGGAAATTCCGCCCCATCTGACGTCACACAGGCCCATACTCGAAAAAAAAAACTTTCCGAAACTTGTGACAAACCGGAAGGATTATTTTTGGCACAGAAAGACTCCATCAAACGTACAACTTAATTTTTGAAACTTTGTCCATTTTTAGCATGAGAATCCAACTCTTTAACAGTGTAAAAAACTATGCAAAGTATGCATGTGTGACCTTTGGTTTTTCTCTCTGTGACCCGGTTTGTCTCATCCCTCATCAGCACACACACTCAGAATATAAGTGAAATCAGGATTCTTTATTTTCTGCATACAGAGCAGTCAAAGAGAAAAGAAAGGTAGTCGTTATGCAGTTCAAGCTCCACCCACAGCAGTTTTCTCTAGCTCTGCTGCACTTAATATCACAGTAAACATTACTCAATATTTTAAATGTCAGTATTTCTTAACACAGGGAATACAACTAAGTTAACAGAGTACATTTTTAAACACTATGATAAACATTTACCTGCATACAGAGCAGTCAAAGAGAAAAGACGGGTAGTCGTTATGCAGTTCAAGCTCCACCTAATCAAAATACGTTTCACTTCATTAGAAAGCACATGGAGAATGACGCAGATAGAAAGATCGTATAATGCATACAAACAGACATGAAACGATCAAAATACTCAAAAATATAAAAAGAAAACATGCTCTATAAATCAATCAGTATCTACTGCGAGCAATCCTTGCATACAGTGTCAAACATCTTATATGAAATTACATATTTCTTTTACTTTTAGTGTGGAGCAAACACAGAACCGACTCACCCACAGTATGTGAACACACAAAAAAATTGAGGTCATGATCCGAGCATGCTAATGGGTCGTAAAAAAAATAGTCACACTTGTGGTCTTCGGTCAAAAATGACCCCCATAGGAAATGAATGGGAAAATGACAAAAACACAAAAATTCACCAAATTTTTTTTTTAAGTACACAGCAGTAAAGGGGTGACATAAAATAAATAAAATAAAATGGGTATAAAATTTGCTTCTTAGCAACACAAGCTTCTCTTTCTAACACAATGTTTAGGTTTGACTGTAATCATAATGCAAAAACTAACACTTTAAATCACTATTTCTAAAAAAAAAATCTAAAACTTGATAAGAATTTTTTTTTGAGATTGTTTAAATATATATTAAAATCCCCCCTCCCCCCCAAAAAAGTAAATGTGTCCATAAACAGCTGGGGAATTCACATGCCTCTCCATATAGAGAGCTGTAGATGCCATCTAGTGGTTACACCATGGTTCTACGCTTTCTCTCCATACTCTCACCAGATGGTGCTAATCTGCTTAAAACATTTTTTTGAAGGCCTAGACTCTATATTAAACTAAAATACTGTATAAATAAAAAAAATAAAAAAAACATATATTTATATACATTTTTTAATTATTTTCAATGGCAAAAATAGACGATAAATATTGCATAAATATGAATAAAATTATGTAACAACATTGGCTATCGAATCATTCGTCGTTGGTTTGAATTAACAAATTTAAATACTCTGTGTTGCTAAAAACATTTCTTCCTGAATACAAAAGCTGGTGCACTTTGAACTCGTGAGTGCAAATCATGCTTCGGCTCCAGTTAGTCTGCAACAAATGGTCTTTAGAGACATTTTATTGCACCTTGGAGGATAACCAGTCAACACCTTTCGGTTAACTCTGCAAAGTTCTGCATTCCAAACCCCCTTCCCCTCTCTGGACCACAGAGAGATAACAAAACCTTCTCCTGCTACGTGACATCACACCCCCACACACACACAAACATCCTTTGAATTTAACTTAGAACTTAGAGATATTCTTTTTGATATACAATTCCATTATGCATGTGATTAGTTTTGTGTTATTCTATAGTGTGATTCCCTAGTGTGTAGTTTTGAATTCTAAGTGGGTATTTTAAGAATGATACACTATATTTGTACCCTAACTCCCCCCAGACCATAAAATTTTATGGTCCTAACGGAATGTCGACAACCCAGGAATCTCACTGAGATTCTGGCAGAAGAGCAGAATTAAAGTGTTCATCCTAGATATTTTATATGTATAACCATTGAAGAAATATGCAAACCTGAATGTATTTTCTCTTTTCCACGATTGTTCTTCTCTGTGATATGTTTTTGTATTCTTGTAAACCTTAAAGGAATAATGTTTCAGAGGTGCACACTGTTGCGAATTCATAGGTATATGTCATGTGGTCTTTTTAAAAGTCCAATTTTCATTCCCACTTATTACGCCCCGCCTCTAGGGGAATATAAAACACTACAGAGGCGCAATAAATAATTGGTTGGGTTGTGGAAAGGAATCCCAGCACGCATCACTCCGGTCGATAATCAACTACAAAAACACAGATGTAGCAAAAGATAATAAATTTATTGTAGAGTGATGAATGAAAAGAGCATCTCTTCAGGGTGTCCCAAAGGCCAAAACAACAAACAAAACGAATAAACAAAGAAAAAGGAGAAACATAACTAACCTAATCGAATATCAAAAGAAAATACATTTAACTAACCTGACTCCCTGTCATAAACAGAGATCAAACGGTTTAGAAATAAATAAGGCAGGACACCCCTACACGCTCCACTCTATTAAGGTTTTAAACAGGACCAGTTCAGACATTACCACACGGTGTAGCTGGTGGCATGGACATAACAAACAATTCAGAAGATTATATACACATCTGGTCACTTAAACTATAGAAAATTATTAATACGAAGACAAGGTTGATCATCGGCCGGAGGAGGGATTCCGGAGCTCTCAACCCACGTGCGACCGGACCAAAGTGAGCTCCCAGACGAGTGCCAGCAGCGTCCTTATGAAGGCGACGCCCCAACTAGACGACCAATGGCCTTCTTACAGCTCCTCATGAGATCACCTGCTTGTAATCAAAAGGAAAACACGGAACAACAAAACGAATGAAAACAGCAATAAAACAATAAACAAAACACAGGTCGTAACACTCTCACACACAAAGAATCTACATACAATACAGTACAGTAGATTTACTCAGAATTGAACGACCTTGATAAGGCATCAGCCAACACGTTATCTTTGCCTTTCTTAAAGCGGATTTCCAAATTAAAATCCTGAACGAAGAGAGACCAGCGCATAATTCGTTGGTTTGAGTTCTTCATGCGAGATATAAAAACTAACGGGTTATGATCCGTATGTACAACCACCGGCATAGAACTAGAGCCAATATACACCTCAAAGTGTTGTAAGGCCATTAAAAAGGCTAACGCCTCCTTCTCAATGGTGCTGTAGTTTAGCTGATGTTTCAGGAATTTCTTTGAAAAATACCCAACAGGATGCTCTATCCCATTTTCATCATCCTGTAGAAGAACGGCACCGCCACCAGTAGCACTTGCATCCACATCTAGCTTAAATGCACATGAATAGTTTGGAGCCGTCAAGACAGGACCACTACTCAAAAGGTTTTTAACAGAATCAAATGCAGTCTGGCATTCCTCAGTCCACTCAAAAACTTGTGATACACGAAGCAGATTTGTTAGAGGCAACACAACATCTGAAAAGTTTTTACAAAATCCCCGATAATAACCAGACATTCCTAGGAATCTCCTGAGTTCACGTTTCGTACGAGGCACTGCAAATTCGGTAATAGCTTGCACTTTCAAAGCAACAGGTCGAACCTGCCCTTGCCCCACCTGTTTCCCTAGGTAGGTAATTGTCGCTTTACCAAACTCACACTTAGACAAATTAAGAGTGAGAGATGCATCCAGTAAACGATTAAAAACAGTACTTAACGTGGTCAAGTGCTCATCCCATGTATTCGAATAAACAACAATATCATCGAGGTAAGCTTTACAGTTTGAAACCCCGCCCAGCACTTGACTCATCAAGCGCTGAAACGTAGCCGGAGCGTTGCGCAGTCCGAACGCCATCACCCTATAATTCAGGAAATCATCCGGAGTAACAAACGCAGATATTTCGGCCGCGCGCTCCGTCAGGGGAACTTGCCAGTACCCCTTTAGCATGTCGAGTTTCGTGACGAAGCGCGCAGACCCTACGTTATCAATACAATCCTCCATAAGCGGGAGGGGAAACGAATCTGGTTTTGTCACGGCATTTACTCTTCTATAATCCGTGCAGAACCGCTGTGTTCCGTCCGATTTCGGGACTAATAAGCAGGGTGAACTCCAGGCGCTGAAACTCGGAACTGCAAATCCATTTGCAACTAAATATTTCACCTCGGCCTCCATAACTTTACGTTTAACTGGATTCACTTTGTAAGCACGTTGCTTAATCGGTGAATGATCACCTACGTCAATATCATGCTTCAGTACTTGAGTGCGGGTAGGAACGTCTGAAAATAACCCCAAAGATGAATTAATCAGCTTTACTATATCAGTACGCTGAGAGTCAGATAAATGCGCCAGATGAGAGTTTAAATTCTCCAAAATCATGGAATTATCCAATCTGCCACCCAACATCAGGGTACTCTGTAGATGCAGTCCATCTTCATCAACATCACTGTCAGAAGCTATCACGATCGAGGCAACTGGAGTGATAACAGAGGTTTTTAACTCCATATCTTCCCCACGACTCACATACAGCTTCAGCATGTTTACATGACACACGCGAGTTTTTCTTTGCCGATCGGGAGTCCGAACAACATAATTCGTCTCATTCAGCTTCTTATCAATGACATACGGACCAGAAAATCTAGCCTGTAATGCAGCACCCTGGATTGGCAATAAAACCAAGACCCTGTCCCCCTCAGAGAACGAACGAAAAACAGCATTCTGGTCAAAACGCTTCTTCATTTTCACCTGGGTACTTTCCAATGCGGTCTGAGCCATTTTACAAGCGTTATGCAATCGCTCTCTAAAAGAACTGACATAGTCCAGTAAGTTACAATCCGATTGTTGCTCAGTCAGCCAGTTCTCTCTCAACATTTTGAGTGGGCCCCTTACCGTGTGTCCAAAAACTAATTCTGCAGGACTAAATCCTAACGACTCCTGAACACTTTCACGGACAGCAAACATAAGAAAAGGCAACCCCTCATCCCAGTCTTTCTCTGACTCGGCACAATATTTACCCAGCATGGACTTCAAGGTTTGGTGGAACCTTTCGAGAGCACCCTGGGACTCTGGGTGATAGGCACTAGATGTAATGTGCTTAATTTTCAGTTGGGACAGTACCTGTTTAAATAATCGTGACATAAAATTAGTCCCCTGATCCGTTTGGATCACCTGTGGAAAGCCAAAGGTAGAGAAGAACGTGATTAGGGCTTTCACCACAGCCTTCGCTTTTAATGAACGCAACGGGACTGCCTCCGGATAGCGAGTTGTCGCACACATAAGCGTAAGCAGATAAACATGTCCAGATCTTGTTCGCGGTAACGGTCCAACACAGTCCAAGATTACTCGTGCAAAAGGCTCTCCCATGACAGGAATAGGTTTGAGTGGTGCAGGATGTATAATCTGGTTAGGTTTTCCTACGACCTGACACACGTGGCACGAGCGACAATACCGCGCAACATCAGATTTAATGCCAGGCCAGAAAAAAAAAACGCAAAATGCGAGAATAGGTTTTAGTAATACCCAGATGTCCTGCTACATTATCATGGGCCACACTCAGAACTTGTTTTCGAAAGCATTTAGGCACAACCAGTTGAAAAACAATATCCCAACCTAAACCATCAGACCCGGCTGGAGTCCACTTTCTCTTTAACACCTCGTTGTCCCAAAAATAACCTATCGATTTATTTTCAATCTCCTTCAAATTAAACGCTCCATTCCTGCAGCGCAATAAAGTAGGGTCTTTTTTCTGTTCAGCAGAAATCACATCTTTATTAATGGACAACGACAGATCAGCTGATTCTAGTTCAGCACTACTAGTCGCGGACAGCGACTCGGGATCAGACAGCTCAGGTTGCACCGTGCGAACTTCACCTTTAACCTGGTCCTCAGCTGCCAAAAAGGTATCCGAAATATCAATCGACTCACCAAATTTACGCGCTTGAGCCCGCGTAACTACACACGCCGCAAACACTGAAGGAAACTCTGATGCCAACTCACCGGAAGTAACAGAATCATACATGGGATTTTCAATGACCTCGGGAAATGGGAGTACTTTCCCTCCAGCGAGATCATTACCTATAATTAAGGCCACGCCATTCACAGGTAACTTGTGCCGCACCGCCAATTTTACACAACCTGTTACTAAACCGGATCGAATGTACACATTATGTAACGGTACTTTCAACACCCCCAACTCAATTCCTTGAATGAGAACATCAGATCCACAATAACTTTTCTCAGAAAATGGCAACATGCTAGCCAGCACAAACGACTGATTGGCCCCTGTATCCCGCAACATAGTTACAGGAACTAAGTCTCGCTCAGATCCACTAAGAGAAATCATCCCCTGACACACAAAAGGATCATACGCGGCATCAATATTCGAACTAAATTGACTGCCAATTTTCTTAACAAAACCAACACTTTTGGCTGACTTCCCTTTATTTTTATTTTTCAGTGAAGGGCAATTCGCAATCAAATGACCAAGTCCGTGGCAGTAGAAACATTCACGGCCTTCACAGGTCGTAACACCACTTGTAAATGCACATCACATTTTAGGTTAGTCTTATTCCCAGTTTGTTAATCGAACTTTTAATACTTATCTTACAGAGTAAGAAGGTACTTCTAGGCCGTAGCTTTTAAACATACCAAATTTGGTCTTGAATTGAACCTCCATATACCCGTAGGAAAGATATGGATACCAAATTATGATAAAATGCATTTTACTGCAGTTATAATTGTTTAACGTAGAAATGGCATGATCCTAAGACTGCCATAAAACATGCAAATCAAACTCGTAGTGAGACAAAGAACTTTTCTCCCGCCTGGAATTTCGCGTTCCAATTGGCTCAAGCCCACGGAGGAGTGAAATTCCTGTGCCCTAGAAAAGCGGTTACACTCCGCGTTCCGCGCAGTTCTGTTCTGTATTTCCTTTCATCTTGTTTTGTTCGAGCACTTTCACGAACCCGCCTCGTCAGCGAGAAGACCTTATGGCTCCCCTTTGGGAGCGTTTTCAATTTCTTTAAGTCTTTTCTTTATTTTCGTCTTCGGACTCCACGAAGCAAACGCAGCAGACAACTTCAACTCAAAGAGAAAGACTCTTTCGAAAACCCCGCTACCGCGCTCACCAGAAGACACGAGAGCGCGAGCCCTGCTTTCTTAAAGAAACACACGCACGCTGGTCTTAGGACACACGCATGAACTCTGCGTTCTTCAGCAACAAAGAGAACCATTTTGCAAGATAAGTTTATTGAACTTTTAATGTGATTTGATTCCTTGCTGTCTCTCAAAAGGTTACATTTCCTGTGATTTTGCGATGCAGAGATCATCTCGGTGATCTCTCTCATCCTGAACTTTAGTTTCACTTTCTCCCTTTCATCCTCTCCCTCTCTCATCTGTTATCCGTTTGGTCTTGTAATGTTTTCATCCGTATGTTTCTGTTGTAAATATGTATTTACTCTGTGTATACTCGTAGTTTCGATGTAGTATTAGTCTAATTATTAAATTCCATATGTCCTTGACTGACTCTGTTTAAATTGCCCATGTTACTTAGTCACTGAAATGTTCGATCTTAGCTATATGCTTTATCTTGGTACGATTTAAGTAAGCTAATTTTACAAACATAGAAAGTTGTCTTTTCAAGGCCTGGAAAGGATACTCTTTCTCGTGTTTGTAAGAAGGATAATTTTCCTTGAGAATTAAGTTAATCTTACTTTCAATGTTTGCTGGACAAACAGATTGTTTGATAACTAAATTAATTCCATTAAAGTTATCCCATAACTTCGAGCTGAAATAAGACTATTTGATGTATTAATGACGAACCATAACCCGTTATGGTAATCATTCATATATCAATCTAGTTCAGCTGCGATAAATTAATTTAACTGTAACGTACAAAATGTTAATCATATTCATGATTAATTATTAAAATTCCCTATAGATCATTTGAGCTAATATTAATATTAATGTACAACCCATTGTTGCTACAAGAATAAATATTATAGAACAAAAAAAATTGCATTGGTTTTACTGGGATGGAGGAAGTTTCACTTTTAGGCCTCTGGTCACTTCTGACCGGGAAGGACCAGGATGTGACTCCGAAACGAAGACCGTCTGAGGTGCTCTAAGCGATGTCGGGAGACGTAACTTCTTGTTGACGTTTGAATTGTTGTCAAACAAAACAGAGTCTAGACCCTCCCTCCTCCCTCCCTTCCGGCATAAAGGAAAGTCAAAGTAGTCACTACAAACAAAGTTGAGTTTAACTGATACTTCATTCAATGTGTAATGTCGCCAATTTAGATAAATGCTTTTATATATTGCAGAACAGAATGCAGAAAAAGAGAAACATTATTTTAAAATTGTTTCACCACCTATAACTATAACTATAGCTCCCATACAAGGACGCAATAATAGCAAGATAACGTTAGCTTCGCGTTGCCCAGTGGTCATAAACAAATTGTTATCAAAGTTGTTAATAGCCTATAAATCAACGGTATCGGAAGAAATGATACAACTAGGCTACTAGTCGACTCGAAACTGAAAAGACAGTGTTTTATGCTGAGATCCCCCTATGGGCGGGTTGAAGAAATGCGGGACGAGCTCCTCCTACTGGCTGTAGTCTCTCGCCTCTGGACAGAAAAGCCTCTGATGAGCTAAATGACGATTTTTGCGTCATCTGAGTTTATTTTCCGAGACACACAATACAGAAATCTCTCGTCTCAGGGGGACATGAGGGAGGGAAGCACGGTCACTCGAAAATACTACCGGGTTTCTACTGATGCAAAGCTTAATGCTAATCGGTGAAGTGTCCCTTTAATTCAGAAAGCCTAATTGCAAATTTAAACCTTTGTCAAAATATATTAAAATCCCACTGTAGTCAATTTTATCCTTTAAAACTCATCTTTGATCACCAAAATTACATATTTAAATGTTTTTTCCTTGAAAAAAATTCTTCATGCCTTAAAATAGCTTGGATGTAACTCGACACCCTTGCCTCATTTAGTACACAAGGTTCTATGAATATGCAAATGAGCCCCGCCTCCACTCACTCAGCTCACAGATCCACTCGTTGATCTGATTGGTTACAAGGTAGTTTGTGACGTCAGAAACACCAGCGATTTCAAAGCGTGTTTTTGAGACTGTCTTTGGTTCACTGCAGTTTTAAGGAGTAAATACTCAGCAATGGTGTCGACTTATGAATTTACACATGCTTTGTCTTATTAAAAACACCACATAGACACATAAACAACATTAAAATCTGGATTTTCACCACAGGGGGACTTCAAGAAAAATTACAGAGCAGATTACGTGTTTTCTAAATCTAATCCCATCCAGATTTTAAAATATATGATATGATGCTGCTTCACATTTATTTTGAACATTTTGAATTTTTAACTGGTGGCGATTGAATGATTATCCCTATCATCCCATCTATTATAAAAAGAAAATGTATTTAAATTAAATGCATAAATTGATACAAAATTAAATTAAATGAATCCAGTTTAAATATTGATTTAGCGTGCTGTTGACGTGAAACCCCGTCTCTCCGCAGCTCCACATCTGGGTTGGGTTCAGCTCCCGCCGCGATCCCCGTCGACCTCAGGCTGGGCGAAGAAAACAAGGGCCATCAGATGCTCATGAAGATGGGTAAGTGATCCAGAAGACTGCGTATGAGCCGATGCCTCCACTGATGCGGCGCTGAATGTTGTCCCGTTCGTCCTGCAGGCTGGAGCGGATCAGGAGGTCTTGGTGTTAAAGAACAGGGCATTCAAGATCCCATTAAAGGAGGAGACATCCGGGACAAGTGGGACCAGTATAAAGGAGTGGGAGTCGCGCTGGACGACCCGTACGTGAACTACAGGAGGAACAAAAGCTACAATTTTGTCGCAAGGATGAAAGCAAGAGAAAAAGGTATTTGTGTTTTTAAGATAGAGGGTTAAAAAGGGGTCCTGTTATGATGTTTTCCATCTTCATCTTTCTTTAGTGTGTAATGTTGCTGTTTGAGTTCTTCTCAATGTCAGTTTCACTGTTTCTGAACTCCCTGAATCGCCTCCATTGTAGTCTCGAGTTTCTTCCGGGAACGAACACGTCACAATATTCCTCATTTAAATAATTAATGCGCAGAATAAAGGGGCGGGGCCCGGTTGAGTTAGTTAGTAGTGTGTTGAAACTGGCGGTTATGGTAAGGGGCGGGACATTTCCCCGAAACACTCGAAGTGCTCGACCAATCACAACACTGATCCAGCCAACCAATCAGAGCACAGTGTGTTTTTCAGAAAGAGGGGCTTCATAGAGACAGAGCGTTACTGACAGACTGGGAAGAGAGGAGCTGCAACAATGGAGAATATGAGGAAAATAATCAACATTCAAGCAGGAAAACCTGTTCTAATTAAAAATACAAAATCAAGACTTTGGAAAAAGGTCATAACAGGTCCCCTATTACAATAGCCAAGTCAAGCATTACTATTATTGATGCTAATACTTGGGGTTAGGGGTTTGATCAAACCATTAACCTTAAATATTAAACTTTGCACACTTATATATTTTATATTTCTGACCAAATATGACTGTGTTTGTGTTTCGTCCTCAGTAAGCAGAGACCCACAGGAGCCCTCCAGCACAGAGTGATCACCGTCACACGTGGTCTGTTTTTTTTTTTTACTGTAGATGTCAAAGCTGTTTTCCACATTTGTTTGGATGTTTTCTCTCACCCTCAGTTCATTTTTGTTGTAAAATGTATCAATATTCATATTGTAACTCATGGAAATGTCAGCATCATCACAACCCTTTCGTTTGATTAATCTGAGACTGTGTTCAAGCAAAATAAAGACATTTTAAAAAAGGCACAGTGTTTATGTAAGCATTTAAGTTGTGTATGAACTCTTATGTCTTGATAAATGTGAAGCACGATGAACAGGTAGTAAAAAAAGCTGTTTTATTTAGGCACATGGTATTGCATTTACAATGATTGAAAAGTTGTGGCTGTTTACGATTTATGGACGATGCATCCAAAACGTTGATCTGTTTATTTACATGTAATGATAGTCCTGCATTTCCTGTAGAACTTCTTCTAGAGCATCTTCAATACTTAGTTTGGGCGGCCTGTGAGCGCGGATGAACTACAGGAAGAATAAAGAAATTCCTGTCAGCAAACATAAAAGATATTACGATAGAAACATTTAAGGAATATATATATATATACTGTATGTATATATATATATATATATATATATATATATATTAGGAATGCACGATATATCGGCCACCGTATCGGCCAATGTGTGTTCATTTTTATCGTTATCGGCCTGATAAGAAAATTTGGCTGATGTATTAAAGCCGATAGATAATGGATTATTTCCTTTAGCTGACACACTTCAGATGCGCAACTGTTCAACATGATGGTTTTAAATTTCTTGAAATATGATTGGAATCACTTAAAAAAAGGAAAATACAGTTCAGTGTAACATGTGCAGCGCAAGTCTGTCATATAGGGTACATAAAATTATGATGAGAACACTATAATTGTGTGTTGGGTGAGACTTTTGTATTTGTAATCAGGCTCTCAAAAATGATATACAAATTTTTATTTATCGGCCAATATATCGGTTATTGGGTTTCAAATCTAAAGAATTATCGGTATCGGCCAAAATTTTCATATCGGTGCATCCCTTATATGTGTGTATATGTATGTGTGTGTATATACTGTATATATTATACTCATAAATGTCTTCTAACAGTGTGCACTCGTCTTAAGTGATTGCCAGGGTAGATGTCAGGCATATTTAATTTGATGAACTTTTAATAAAGATGTATATTATCTGTTTTATAGGCTAAATGATACTTCTATCCATCACCGTCTTATTTTCATTCCTTGTCAAATGAAATTGAGGATTTGTCATTGCAGTCAAATGCGTTCTTACCTCTTTAGTATCTTGTAGTGTGGTGTATTTGTAGTCAGCCGTCCCCAGCGACTCGTGCACTGATTTGTAATGGCGTCTGGTGGAGTCGATGAACGATCTTGTGAGGGCCAACTGCTGTCGCAACATGTCGTTGAGTGCAATAATGGCAGGATTATATGCCGTCACACCTGTTAGCATGGGAGAT
Organism: Rutilus rutilus; assembly: GCF_951802725.1. Lineage (NCBI taxonomy): Eukaryota > Metazoa > Chordata > Actinopteri > Cypriniformes > Leuciscidae > Rutilus > Rutilus rutilus. The sequence continues at coordinate 6,244,135 of NC_140222.1, read as the reverse complement.
AATGAGCTATATCAACTCCTGTACAAGAAAAAGGTATACTCACTCAGTACCTGAAATGTTCTCATTCTTAACAATAACCACTTGAGATGTTCATGTTTATAAGGGTATATTCACATCGTATACTCACTCTCTATGGCTTCAGCGCTGACTGTGTGACTGGCTATTGGAGTCGGGTCCACGTACGTCATGCCCAGAGACGGACCAACGGCAGCCATGCCTGGAAAATGGGCAACATAAACAGGTGGATCTCACAAAATCACTTTTATAATGGAAATTTGGGATTAAAATGTCATGAAAATAGTCACAATGCAAAAACTATTCTTTTTAGGGCCTGAGCACTAATGTTACGAGTTTATTTTCTTTTGATTTTGATATTAAATATGGCCTAAACATGTTCTTGACAGGTTTTGTGGGATTCACCCACATACATTTCTCTCAGAACAAGAACAAAAGTGGTCCAAGGCTTTTTCATTCATATGGATTAGTTATATGATATCTTCATGAACTTTTTAAAGTGTCTAAAGTTTCAGTTGCAAGCTGTCTATGGAGCTCTCAGATTTTCATTTTGGGGTGAACTAACCCTTTTAGCTTTTCATAGTGTTTTTTCAGACTAGTGGAAAGAAAACATCCAAAATACACTTTTAACTGTATCTTTTAGAGCACTTAATCTATGTGTGTAGGTTTCAATTAAAGTATATATCTTTCAAGGCCGTTTTCTCAAAATTAGTTTCTTCTCTGATTCTGAGTCAGAAATCTCCACTTTGGAGGATTTTACATAAGGTTTGTTCATATATAATTTTCCTTATTTTATACAACAATTTATTCCTAAAAAAAAGGTGAATTTAGTGTAGACAGTGATTTCTGATAAAGGAATCCCCTCTGTAGGCGCGTTTCCATTACAGATTTGCGCAAAACTTCTTTTTTTTTTATTATAAATGTCGACAAAAAACTACGTTTGATGACGGCGTTTCCATTATCCGATGTTATGCGACTAAAACTTCATTTTTTCCTCTCGCGATCAGTAAAATCACTCCAAAAACCATGGCAACGGCCGTTGGTAGGTTTATGTACTAATGCCAGCCACTGCACTAGCCATTATTATTAATCGAAGGAGACGTATGTGTGTTTTCCAAGCATTAATGGTAAGGAACGACCCTTATTATACTTGAGAATGGCACATATGAGGTGTTTCTGGGTGTTTCTCCCTCATATCTGCTTCGAGGTCTTGATTGTGGCATTTCTTTGAGGTTTAGAATCCATTATTCCTGTAATTCTTTTGTCTTATATGAATCTAATAAAGAACTCTGTCTCGTATTCTGTCCAAACACACCGCGTCATCTACGTCAGGTGACCTGTAAATGCGCAAAAACTGTTTCCATTGCAGTTTTGCGAAATATTTATTTTTCGAATTGCCTGAAAAACCACCTCATGCGAGCGTAAAAAACTTTTTTGCGATAAATGGGGAGTTTTTGCGACATTGATGTGTTTCAATTGGGTGTATTTTCAATTCGCGATTCCAATTTGCGCAATTTGAAAGGTAATGGAAACGCGGCTTGTAAAAATCTTTGACTAATACATAAAAATAAAAAAAGAAACAAGAATTTTGAACCTGACTTTAACCAAATGTTCAGATTTTTGTTCTAAACTTTTATGCAAATTTGTGCATATTTAAATCGATAACACCTCATTTGCATATTTAAACATAACATTTAAAAAAACTAGTAATACAATTTTTTTTGCGATTATTAATGTAATCAATTAACGAGATAATGGTGATATAAGTTAATTTTATTTATCCTATTCACCTGGGATGTCTTGCCTTAAGTTTGAAATATGACTTGGACGTGTTATTGAGTTTATTTTTCTGAGATTCGCCCACATACGTGTCCGAAAAACAAGAACAAAAGTGGCCCTCAACTATAACCCTGAGGGACGCCCCAAAGAAACTGCTCAAATAACCGATTACAGAAACCTACCAGAAGACCACGTGTAGGCAAATCCATCTGTCTGCGTCTGTACCGCAACCTCCTTTACCTCGTGACGGTCAGGACTGGGGCCGTGGGTTACAGTCGCACTGGACGAGCTAGAGCTCGAGGAAGAGTCTGAGTGGCGACTGGACGACAGTGATGACTGTGATAAAGTACGATCATCATCATTGTCGTCAACCTGGGATTTGTACGAGCTGTACTGGGGCTCGCTGACCAATGAGGCATCTTTAGCTTCATCTGTGAGACGTTCTGAGATCTCACTGGCACTTGATGGCGTCTCTGATGGGATCTCGCTCTCAAAATCACTTTCGTAGGCTGCCGAGGCTTCTTCCGGTGTGGGTGGTGAAGCGAGCTTTGAGATGTTGGATGACTTCTTGTTCCTGTCTTCCTTTCTGGCTTCTGTTTCTTTCTGTGATTTATATATATTTTGTTTAAATTTGAAAACATAAATTAAAACAATTGAGAATCAAGCTTTTATTGTTGTTTATATGTATATGTGGTGTTTTTAATATGCTTTAAAGTGCAAATTCATAAGTCGACACCATTGCCGTTGAGTATTTTCTCCTTAAAACTGCAGTGAATCAAAAACACGGCTTGAAATCGCTGGCGTTTCTGATGTCAAAAAGTGACGTGGAGGCGGGGCTCATTTGCATATTCATTGAACCGCATATACTAAATGAGACAATTGTGTTGAGTTACATTCAAGCTATTTAAGGCATGAAGAATATTTAAAAATAATAATATTTTGGAGATCAAAGATGAGTTTAAAGGGATTGACTACAAGGGGATTTAAAAAAAATGCATGTTAGACATTCAACAAACCTTTTCTTGTGATATTTCAGCTGTGGCAAAAGGTATAGGGGCAAGATCATCCAGTGTCATTACGTTGATTTTGAAATCTGGGTAAAAAGAAATTGGTTGAGAATAAAATTTTTGGGCATACAATTCTATTAAAGAATAGTTTAGATGATTGCAAGATGTTAAATCGACAGGTGTTTTACCATCCAATACTGCACTCCTCTCGCTCAGAGTGTCATCCGAGTCTACAGGAAAGAGATCATCCAAAGACCGGATCTCACTGTGATCAGATTCAGAGGACACATGCCGTTCAGTGAACCGGATCATGCGCGACTCAGGCCTGCTGGGGGAAGGAGAAACTTTGTGTCTTTCAGGGGTTGGCGAAGATTCACTGCTCTTCTTGTATAACTGGAGAAAGAGAAAAGCAGAAAGATGTTTGGAAGGACATGAGGGTGAGTAAAATGTGTGGTCAAGTAACACAATAAATGGGTCAATACCTTTTTAGCTGGTTGAGGACTCGTCTTCCTCGCTGCATTTTGCAAGGAACTCTCTGATAGGCTAAAAGAATCTCCTAGAAGTCTTCGCATGTCCTGTTCGTCGCTGTCTAAACTGACTCTCCGTACTTTATATTCATTTAGACCATTGGTTCTCTCAGGAACCTTTTCCTCTTGAGGTGCGGACAGTGGTTTCTTCAGAAAGCGAGTCCCTGTCATGCTCAGATCGCTGCTGGACTGGACAGATAAACGAGTTTCCTGTGGTTCTGAGAGGTGTGTATGGTCACTGGGCCCGTCACCTTTGCTTTTCTGGTTTCTGATGCGGTTCTCGATGAGCGCTGGTCCACTCAACGCCGTGCTTTGTGAACTACGTTGAGGAATGAACTTAAATTCATCCATTTCTGCAGGAGTTCCACTAGGAGCGGACGACTGTCTGTCTTCGGTGGCATTTTTAGAGGTCTTCTTCAGAAATCGACTCCCGCCACCTATAACGAAACTCTTCGCAAGATCCTGGTTTTCCCTCGGTGATGGTGGGATGTCACTGAGGTCATGGGTCTGTCTGGTCAGTGACATCAATTTTGCAGAGTTTTCCTGAATAAACAAGAACATTTCATGCTGAGACGTAATGTAACATTAACGCAATGTCAAAAATGTAGTCAAAAACAGGCAATTTATGCTGAGGTTCAATTCCACCCTTCAGAGGATCTTCACTTATGATAGTGTTTCTTTCTCAAATCTATCATTATTATGCACCATTATTGCCCTAACCTGTATTACAATATTAAACATCAATATATCACTGCATTATTAGCAAAACTTAAGAAGAGCATCATTACCAACAACATTTATGGTAAAACAATTACTTATCTAATCGCTCGCATATTGGTTAACGGTATAATACTGCTGAAAAGGGGTAGTAAGTTATTATTCTTTGAGAAAGTTTACCAAGATTTTTTTTCCAACAACACAAAACAGAGCAGCTGTGTGTATAACAAACACTGACCACATCTCGTTTGTCCGCTGATATCGCGGTGTTTGAGATTCTCTGCCCAGAGAGATGAGCTTTAGCCCGATCCAGAGCTGAACTCCTCAGTCCTCCACGACTCCCCATCTTGACTAGTTAGTAAACGTCACCTAAATGCGACCAGAACGCCTCGTCTGCCTCAAAACCAAGCAAACAGTGCTCTCGTAAAGGCATTATAAATCGCTCTAAAGTGTGCAGTACGCGGAAAGGTAGTGTACTAACATGTTTACAACGGAGTCTTTCACGCTCGAGCTTGTTCACCATGACAACGTCGCGAGCGTTCTGACGTCACCGGAAACGCCTGAGAATCTTTTGGTTCCATTTCCTCGACTCTATTATTATTATTATTATTATTATTATTATTATTTAAATAAACATTAGAAAATAATTTTACCTCGATGTAAATGCGTTTTATAACGAACCATCTGCTAATGCCAGTTTAGGTATGACGTATGAGGAAAATCATCCTTACTCCTTTTGTTAGACAAGGAAAATAGATTGTTCTGGTATTTTGTTTTATTTATTTTTGTATTAAATATTTTATTCGGTCTCACTTTATTTTAGGCATCTTTACTGTACTTACATTAAAATTTTAACTGTTAGGTAAAATGCACAACGAGTGCATTGTAATGTAAAGTTAGTTGGCTACATACAGGTGCTGATCATAAAAAAAGCCATGTCATCGGCTGGTGTTGGTCCACTGTGCTGTCCACTCAACGCAGCCGTCTACCAGGACATTTCCAGAGCACTTCATGCTTCCTTCAGCAGACAAGCTTTATGGAGATGCTGACTTCATTCTCCAGCAGGATTTGCACCTGCCCACACTGCCAAAAGAACCAAAACCTGGTTCAATGACCATGATATTATTGTGTAATTACTGTGTGATTTCATGTAATATTCTAATTATTGATTATTTTGTGGGTAAGCAATAATCATCAAAATTATAACAAATAAAGGCTTGAGATATCTCACTTTGCATGTAATGAGTCTATATATAATATTAGTTTTAGCTGTTAAGTTGAATTCTTGAAATAAATCAACTTTTTGATGATATTCTAATTTTATGACCAGCACCTGTAGGTAAAGAAGTTCTTTTTTTTTCTTTTTTTGTAAAAGGGACTGAAAATAAAGTGGGTCCCTATACTTTAGGAAAAGCAAAATATGTGCGTTTGATGTTTATTTTTATTTTAAGGAAAAGAGAAAAGACACTTTTTAAAAGAAACATCCAAAGAAATATTAATGTACTGCCTGATTTTGCTTAATGCTATCATACAATTACATTTTATATTAAATCTTTATTTTAAAAAAAGATGCATATTAAATAAATGATTTAATTTTTGAAATTTTGATTCTAAAATAAAAAGTGTTATAAGTTAAGTTTGTAAGTGAAATTGAAACCAGCCATGGTTTTCCACTGGTTTATCTGTGCAGAAATCTGTCTGTGATCTGTGAATAAACAGCTTCATGGACGTTTTTGAGTGCTGTGTGTATCAGTGAAGCAGGTTTTTTTCTACGGAGAACCTTATTTCTCCACTCCACACGAAACATCTTTACACTGAAATAAAGTGGATCCATCAACAGTCAAACAAGAGTCAGAGGTCAAATATGATTGACAGCTCACAGCACTAAATAACACACCAGATAGATATTTTTATTTTCTTTTATCTTAGTTCAGATAAGGATCAAACAAACTTTCATCAAGTGATTTTAAAGCTTTTTAATATGTGACTGACTGTATTCAGGTGTTTCAGACATTTCATAAGAATTTAACTGTCTAGGAACGTCCTGAAGAGAGTTACAGGAGAGAGCTCACAGGATCTCATGACAAGATCAAACTGTTGCTTTAAGATGTTTTTAACTTCTCTAGTCCATGAGAACTTTATGAAGTTTATGAAAATAACACTATCTATCAGATCTAGTGGACGTTGTGGCCGACTGGAGCTCAAAGTGGTGAAGCTCAGATGACGTGAAATAATCAGTAAAACACATCAAAACTGTTAAAGATGATTTGACTGATTGTAGAGTTTCTCATGAATTTACTACAGAGCAGCTTCACGTCGGCGCGTCTGCCATTTTATTACCGAACCAGTTTTGAAGAGTTTGTCTTTTCATATTTGTGGGCTGAAACCGATGAAGATGTTTCTCACTGTTTTGCTCTATTTGTGTTTCTGCCGTCTGGATGGTGAGTTTAAATGTGTTTTTATGGCTTCAGTTGTTTCTGTTCTGATGTGATAAATTACTGGTTAAATTAGTCTGAGAGGATCAACATTCACTGTTATTCTCATATAGAAATAATTAAACTGTGATTTTACTGTCAGATCAAGCTTGAATTCAGCTCTAAACTCAGTTATTATGGATTGATTAAATAAAATAATATAAATATGAAGCTCATACTCAACAGCATTAGTTTTAGTGTGACATTAAAGATTACAGTAAAAGTGTATTTTTTAGTTGTTCCATATAAATCTATTTCTCTTTTCATTCTTCATATTTTGTCTTTGTAGCCTACTGCTGCAGAATATTATTAATTTCACATTTAAATGAAAAAGTATTTCAGTGAAGCTTCATAGCCTATACGGAGCCCCTAAAGGGATGTGGTGGTGGAAATTTTTTTAGGTTGGGAGACATTTTTTTTTTTTAAATCTTTTGCGTTCCCTCGCAAAACTTTTGCGTTCCCCCGAGATACTTTGCGTTTCCTCGCAAAACTTTTGCGTTCCCTCGCAAAATTATTTGCGTTCCCACGCTAAACTTTTGCGTTCCCTCGCAAAGATATTTGCGTTACGCAAAACCTATTTTGAGCTCGGACAAACACTTCCTGTTTAATGTCCCGCTGGCAGTGTTTCAGAGCTCCGTACATTAATGGAGCGTTTCATAGTGTTTGAACTTGGACTCAAATATAAAGAAATGCGGTCAGTGCTTAACTCAAGCAGTTCAGTGAAGCGGGCAATATTCACATAGGCTATTCGAACGTCCCTATCCTTGAGCTAAACGTTGTTAAAGCACAAACGACACCTATTTACAATCACAGTAACCTAGACAACGAGCTACAACCCAATTCTCATCAAAACGAGCTTTATAATATTAATTTGTCTCTAACCAGACGAATGAGAGACAAGTCCAAATAAGGGGCCGTCTGTAAAGTGCAAATCCCCAAACCTTCTGCACATTTTATATTATTGAACATATTCAATAGCTTGATCACACTGTACTGTCACCAAATTCAGTTCACAATCACTGCTCTCCTGCTGGTTAAACTACATAGTTTGATTTTAAAAAAACTGCATAATTTTTTATAATTATTTATTATGAAATAAAATCAATAACTTCACCCTTTTTAGAAAATATATTATAAATAACTTCACACTGTTATACAGTGATGCCATCAGATTCAGTAAGCAAATATAATGCAAAAGCTGCGTACAGTATAGCTACCAATATAATTTGTGTAAAGAAAAGGCCTACTTATTTTTTATGTGCAATTACTTCCCAAACTAAGTGTTGTAGGCCTATAACCAACATTAGAGCGGTGATGTGTGGACTAAATTTGGTGTGTGACAGTGAAGTTATTGAATATTTTTCATAATATGCAAAAGCAGTGTAGTATGACCAGTGGGTCACCATTGATATGTAAACTGAATTGGGTGGCACTACAGTTTGTAACATTGAAGTCAATGACTATTTTTGACTGAGTTGATGCTGTAGTCGTTTTTGGGTTCTATTGCACTTTGCAGACGGTCCCTTTGAACTTGTCTCTCAGCCGCCTGCTCATATCCATTTAGCCTATATTATAAATGCTTGTTTTGATGATAATTGGGTTGTAGTTTGTCTCGTTGTCTAGGTTACTGTGATTGTAAATAGGTGTCGTTTGTGCTTTAACAACGTTTAGCTCAAGAATAGGGACGTTCGAATAGCCTATGTGAATATTGCCCGCTTCACTGAACTGCTTGAGTTAAGCACTGACCGCATTTCTTTATATTTGAGTCCAAGTTCAAACACTATGAAACGCTCCATTAACGTACGGAGCTCTGAAACACTGCCAGCGGGACATTAAACAGGAAGTGTCTGTCCGAGCTCAAAACAGGTTTTGCGTAACGCAAATATCTTTGCGAGGGAACGCAAAAGTTTTGCGTGGGAACGCAAATACTTTGCGAGGGAACGCAAACTTTCTCGGGGGAACGCAAAAGTTTTGCGAGTGAACGCAAAAGATTTGAAAAAATAATTTTTTCTCCCATCCTAAAAATTTTTCCACCACCACGTCCCTTTAGGGGCTCCGTATTAAACCAACATCAAGTGATTTTAAAGCTTTAAAGGGTAACTAAACCCTAAACCAACTTTTTTTAGTTAATGATCTGTAAGAATGGGGCTTTATTAGTGCTGTTCATTGATTCAAGTAATTTTTTTGACATTTGTGTTTAAAGTATTTTAATTTTACTAAATATGGTGTAAAAACGTCTGAGTGCTGCCCTCTTCAGGTTGAACAGTGGCTACTGCAGTTGAATTTTCCTATTGGAAGTTGTGGTACACTCTGACGTCAGAGGGTACCAGCTAACCACGCCCTTGCCTGCAAAGAGATACGTCTCAGATGCACGCCCCCTCTCCACTGGGCTCTGCCTACTTTTCCAGCATTTTTCAAATATTGCCAGTGGGTGGAGTCAGGCTCTGACCAGGGGTTTAGTTACCCTTAATCTGTGAAAAACTCTGTTCTTCAGGAGTGATTGGTCAGTCAGCATATGAACATGTACGTCATAAAGAGAAGTCAGTGTCAGTGATGAAGGGAGATTCAGTCACTCTAAACTCTGGTCTTACTGAAATAATGGATCTTAAGTGGAAGATTAGAAACACTGTAATCGCTGAAATCAATAAACGGCCCGACAGAATCACTGTATATGATGATGTTCTTGATGGGAGATTCAGAGACAGACTGAAGCTGGACAAACAAACTGGATCTCTGACCATCACAAACACCACACCTGAACATGAAGGAGTTTATGAACTAGAGCAAATCTGGGAGACCAAGGTTTTCATTCTCTTTGTCATTGGTGAGTTAAATTTCAGTTTCACTTGTTTTAATCAACACAAAGATGCAATTAATAATTCAAACTCCATTTTGCTTTTGGTGTTTAATGATGATATTCATTTCAGTTTTAAATTTCGAACTATTTAGCCTACTTTTTTTTAATCCATCAAGTGACCGTCTTAATCGTAACGAACCCTGTTTCTCTCTCTCTCTCTCTCTCTCTCTCTCTCTCTCTCTCTCTCTCTCTCTCTCTCTCTCTCTCTCTCTCTCTCTCTCTCTCTGTGTGTGTGTGTGTGTGTGTGTGTGTGTGTGTGTGTGTGTGTGTGTGTGTGTGTGTGTGTGTGTGTGTGTGTGTGTTTGATGATTCAGTCCTGGAATCAGTGAAGGAGGGAGATTCAGTCACTATAAACTCTGGTCTTACTAAAATGAAGAATGATGATGTGATTCAGTGGAGGTTTTGGATTAAAATCACTTTAATAGCTGAAATCAATAAATGGGCTGACAGAATCACTGTATATGATGATGTTCTTGATGGGAGATTCAGAGACAGACTGAAGCTGGACAAACAAACTGGATCTCTGACCATCACAAACACCAGAGCTGAACAGACTGGACGTTATCATCTACAGATCAACCGTGCAATCAAGAGTTTCTGTCTCGCTGTCATTGGTGAGTTCAAAAACATTTACACCTGTTTTTTTAATGAAAACATTTTAATTAATTCATGTACACGATTTTTGTTATTTTATATTGTTTATTTTAAAATTTAAATTAAACCCTTCAATTTAGTAAACCATTATTGTCAAGTTGTCTAGGTGTTATAATAAGTTCAGCTCTGCCCTAACTTGAAAACAGCTTTGCTCAACACATGAAGGATGCAAAGGGACAACTCAATTCCTTTTTAATGCTTTATTTTTCTTCCAGATGGTTTTGATGCCATTGGTTGAATATGTTGAAACAGTTGAATTGTTGAATAGAGTAGTTGAAATGAATTTGAATGACATAGAATTAGGGACTAAGGAATGGGAAATAGGTTGATAACCTTAAAACAGAAAATAAACATGCATTACACAATAAACTATGCATGACACAGCAACAAAGTGTGGCTTTGAATAAAGTAAACGTTTAAACATTTCAACTTAATCTAGCACTTCAAGCAATTACTTCAACTGCCACATTATCTGCAGTCAGGAAATATTCACAATAAAAGGAGTCACCACTCCTACTAGAATTAAACATGGAATTTGTTCTAAGCACGGAATGCATCATAATAAATTATTCCAAACATTACATACCAGTTGCGTCTCTAGGGTTGAACAATGAGCTGTTTTTTTCTTGTTTGTAGGTTAAGGACTCAAGCAAAAGCTAACCCAAAACATTTTATACCCATGCTTATCCAGGGGGGTAATCGAGCTCTCGATTACCGCACCACCCCCGGCGTCCGCCATTGGCTATCAAGCCTTCACCTGCTGTTAGCATTCCATTGACTCCCATTCATTTTGGCGTCACTTTGAGAGCGAATAACTTTACATCTGAGGCGTTTAAAGACTCCATTTGTCCATTATGAGGCATTATTTGTCCAGAGTCGCGTGGTTATGACGCAATCGTTAGCCTATTTTTACAAAAACTGCTTCTACGGGGCCATAACGTAAGATACAATGTAATGGAGCCTTTTATACATTTTTATGTTTCTTTAGAAATAAAAAATGGACAAATGGAGTATTTAAACGCCTCATATGTAAAGTTATTCGCTGTCAAAGTGACGCCAAAATGAATTGGAGTCAATGGAATGCTAACAGCAGGTGGGGGTCCGCTAATCAATGGCGGCGCCCGGGGAAGCTTCAAGAAAATATGAAACCCTGCCCCCCTGGTCAAATTTACGTCGTCAAGCTCAGTTTGAGTCTGCGCAGTACACTCAGCCATCAGGAAATGAGTGCTTCTAATTTGCTTCACTTTTCTCCGTTGAAACCTATGGGGTCGCTGTGTCCAGTTTATATACTGTCTATTGCTGAGTCCCAATTCGCATACTATCCGTCCTAAATAGTATGCGAAACTAGAATTAGTACGTCCCAAATCGTAGTATGTTGAAATGAGTATTCCAAAGATACCCGGATGGTCTACTATTTCCGGTTAGAATTCGAAGTGCAGATCAATGCACACTCTAACGGCTAATATTGCCCACAACCCATTGCGTGCGGGAGGGAGGAGCTTTGCGGTGATGATGGTGATGTAAACCTGGCAGTCGGATGCGGCAACGGAGATGCGCCCTCAGTTTTTAAGTGTAAGAATTCAAATGTTTAACCCTAATTAAAGTTATATTTTATTGTCTCGTAATATTAATGGGTTTATGTTGTGCCAAAAAAGTACCGTGTTTATCTGGTAGGGTCCGATGAAGATACCGAGCGCCTCATTGCAGGCTACAAAACAATAAATAAAAAGGCTCTAGTACAGTGTCATACAAGTGTCTTTTTTTATGTATTTATTTTGATGTTTCTGTCTGACTTATTTGTAATACTGTGGCTGTACATATGTTAACTTTATCAGTCCAACCAAAGAAACATGGTTACTACACTTTTACTATAGTAAAAGCATGGTTCATTTTTATCGGGGTATTTTTAAGTATTATACATAAGTATACGATTAAGTATAAAATTCGTTAAACAATAGTTACACTATAAACTTTAAATATTTTAACTCAGAAAATAAGTAGGGCTAGCTTTCGTTACACACATTTGCACATGAACGTCAGAACCAGCCGCCTCACAAACCTGCGTTTGGTTGATCTACGACGACGCCCTGCTTCACTCCTCAATTTGGTAAAACACATTGTAAATGTATTGTGGAAAAAAAGATGGGAATAGTAAATAAAATTATATTGGATATATAAGAATGAATGAAATGTTAAATGTTTTGTTAACAGTCGCGGTGTGCGTAACTAGGCAACCACGCTCAAGCTCACGTTGCATGCCGTCATCGAAGTATGTCCCAGAACGTGCATACTTTTTTGCTACACACTCAAAAGTATGTACTTTTTCATCACAAAAAAAGTACATACTTTTAGGTCGTAGTATAAGTAGGCGAATTGGGACTCAGCCACAGTGCTTATCTGCCAGGTGCGCAGGTATAAGCAGTCCCTCCAGAAATGCTGGCTCAATTGTTAGTTCCACTCGTGTGTTTGGATTATCTGCCCTCTTCAGGCCTGGAGTTCTTTAAAGGAAAAGCTGCCATTGTACTAATTTTGTGTGTTCTGTTCTTTGACGCAACCATTATAAAGTGATTTAACAATATTAATCTTTGCAAACTCTGCTTCTGTTTGTTCTCTGTGTGTTTGACAGATGAAGTGAAGTCAGTGTCAGTGATTGAGGGAGATTCAGTCTCTCTAAACTCTCCTCTTACTGAAATGAAGAATTATAATGTGATTCAGTGGAGGATTGGAGATGAAAACACTGTAATAGCAGACATCAATAAATGGTTCAACAGAATCACTGTATATGATGATGTTCTTGATGGGAGATTCAGAGACAGACTGAAGCTGAACAATCAAACTGGATCTCTGACCATCACAAACACCACAACTGAACATGCTGGAGATTATAGACTAATGATGTATTCAGAAGGAAGATTTTTCACATCAAAAATATTCAGAGTTTCTGTCTATGGTGAGTAGATCTCTATTTGTCCTGTCTACCAAATATTCTTATTTTATTTACTATTTACATGTTGAATTGTTGAATCATTTTATAGTTTGAGATGACAGACCGTTAAAAAAACTCACTTACACAGAACCAAATAAAAGATTGTTGATCATATTTCTGTGTATTCAGAAATATTAGTTGATGTCAGCACTGATATTAGTGTTTATTGACTGATCTGATCTCAGTTTGATGTGTTTATTCCTCAGACTCTGTCCACTGGTGTGGTCCTACTGAAGCTGTGATCCGATTGGTCCTCTCTGCTCTGGTGGGCGTGGCTACTGTCAGTATTGTGGTTTATGAGATCAGATCCAGAAGAGCTGAACGAGATCAAGCACATATTCACACATCAGGTACATGATTGATGATGTAATTTCTCACAAACTGATACTGCATGTATAATTATCTGTGAGATTTATTAATTTATGGCTTTTTATATTCATCTTTTTCAGGAAGTATTGAAATCTAAAGCAAACGCTGAACTTTAAAGGTTCTTCAAGTGTGTTTTTGTTCTTTAGTGTTTTTTTCATAATAAATAAATACTGATGATTATTTGAGTTTGTGCTCTCTTTCAGTGTAAGATTTTAACAGTGTCACTTTATTGTTTATATTTTATTTTATTGTTTATATTCCTCTCAGATACAAAAAAAAAATGAATAGAGAGACACACAGATCTCTCTTTACTACTGCTGTATGTATTTTCTTGCCTTTATCAATAAAGTTTCTCACTCTGAGGTTCAAGAGTCTCTCCATGTTTTATTACAATTATTATGTTGAGCTCCTTCTGGAGGAATACAGACTTTATATATAGTTTAAATATTTCAGAAGTGTGGAACATATAAAGCTTTACATTATTAAAATATTATTTAACTATACTGATATTGATACTGTTCTTCTATCCACAATAATAAAAAAAAACATCTCCCCCAGCTTTTCCTTTAACCCGAGAAAATACTGATTTTGGACTCATAATAATATACTTTGAGATCACAGTGAAATACATAAACACAACATATCGATGCTCCATTTTCTCCAACAGGGAACGATAAAGTCTTTAAATCTAGTGTGATTTGTCTCTGTGGTCTCGTCTGAGGAGCAACTCCTCCATATAGTGGCTCACCCTGAACTCACATGTTATCTGGAGTTATTTACTCAGAATCTGTAATGAGATCCAGTGATTGTGTCTGTTACTCAAGAAAGCCTTCAATGTCAAGCCTACTTCAATGTGTTTTTTAAAATTGTTCAAAGTGGATTATTGATAAATGACTTACAGTTTTTCTCGATTGTTTACACACATTTTCTGGTACTTGAGACACAATGACCACAACATGTAACTCATTCACCAACCACCTGAACCAATCCTGCTAAACTACAAGCACAATTCCTGCTTTACACTCAAATTGCAGTTCTAAAACACACTTTTTTCAAAGCACTACACACAATTCTCTGCTTTTGGCACAGTTTTCATGCAGAAAATCTCTTGTTTTCTTGAAGAAGAGTGGCAGACAAAAAGCACCTTGGAGAAACTCAACAGCAGTGCAAATTATGAAAAGACAATGCAGAAAAGCAGAGCGCATGTGGCGGAAGACAAAACTTGTAGTCCATTACAACATCTACAAAGACAGCCTTCATGCTTTTAATAGGGAACTAGGCAAAGCTAGACAGACTTTCTTCTCAAATATTATAAACAGTAATTTAAACAACACACGCACTCTTTTTGCTACTGTAGAGAGACTGACAAACCAACTTAAGCAACTATAGGCCGATCTCAAATCTTCCTTTCATAGGCAAGATCATTGAAAAAGTTGTCTTCAATCAGCTGAACAAATTCTTATGCTCGAATGGATACTTTGACAATTTTCAATCTGGTTTCCGACCACACCACAGCACAGAGACAGCGCTCATAAAGATAATAAACGATATTCGCTTAAATACTGATTCAGGCAAATTATCAGTGCTGGTGCTACTCGACCTCAGTGCTGCATTTGACACTGTCGATCATAACATACTTCTGGACAGGCTGGAAAACTGGGTGGGGTTTTCTGGGATAGTCCTAAAATGGTTCAGGTCATACTTAGATGGGAGAGGTTATTATGTGAGTATAGGAGATCATAAGTCTGAGTGGACATCCATGACATGCGGAGTCCCTCAAGGCTCAATTCTTGTGCCACTCCTGTTCAACCTGTATATAATCCTCCTGGGACCCAGAAAAAAAAAGTTTTTTGAATTTAGTTTTTTTCCATGTCATCACACTGTTTAGATCACAATAAACAAATGGTAAAAAAACATTTTTGCAAAATAATATTTTATTCATAAGTTATGCTATGTCCTCTGTAGTGGACGCCAGGACTAAGTTGTTTAAAAAATAAAATGACATGAAATTATCTGTATAGGCAAAAACAATGGGATTTTTTTTTTTTTCAATCACCAATAAATTTGGGGGTTTCAGGATTTTTTCAACCAAAATTTGTATAAAGATTATTCTCAACTATGTTATGAAAGAAATAACGTAATGAATTGATACACCATTTTACATTATGCAATATGTGGGTAAAATGTCCATAAATTAATATTCCCATTCAATGCAATGTATATATAAACTGTATCTAATTTGCACCTTAATGTGTTCTTGGAGCAACATTTAATGAAAAAAGAAGTGTAATAATTGGAGTAATAATTGGCAACATTTTAATAATAATATCTAATATTTCATAGGAATATTGATGTATAATTTATTTCCATATTCACTTGTTGTGTCTCACAAAATGCCTGATAAACATGATTTAAGTCCTGGTGTCCTCTACAGTGGACATGTTTGAAATCAACGCCCTGTTCTATAACAGAAAATATTTTTTTTATTTGAAACCCCTTAACATTTTCCTGAGATGTTTTTTTATGAAATACAATTTGAAAAGTATTCCAATTTAAATTATAATTACAATATATTATCATATTTCCATAAGAATGCTACATTTGATCACTAAATTAATGTCAGACATTTTTAAAGACCAATGAGAAGTTGTTTTCATGGTGAAACCTCCAAACATTTGGTATCTCTGAAAAGTCCTGAATGTGCTCTTTACAGGACACCCAGGTTGTGTCATGTGACATGTATGACGTCAGAGAAATTCACTAAAATATAATGTCCACTACAGTGGACAAAAGTCTATTCTTGGGTCCCAGGAGGATATGCTCCCAATGAGCCAAATAATGAGAAAGAACCAAATTGCTTACCACAGCTATGCAGACGACACACAGATCTACTTAGCCCTATTGCCTAACGATTACAGCCCCATTGACTCCCTGTGCCAATGCATTGATGAAGTCAACAGTTGGATGTGTCAAAACTTTCTTCAGTTAAACAAAGACAAAACTGAAGTCATTGCGTTTGGAAACAAAGATAAAGTTCTCAAGGTGAACGCATACCTTCACTCTAGGGGTCAAACAACTAAAAATCAAGTAAGGAATCTTGGTGTGACACTAGAGTCAGACCTTAGTTTCAGTAGTCATGTCAAAGCAATAACTAAATCAGCATACTATCATCTGAAAAATATTGCAAGAATTAGATTCTTTGTTTCCAGACAAGACTTAGAGAAACTTGTGCATGCTTTCATCACCAGCAGGGTGGATTATTGTAATGGACTCCTCACTGGCCTTCCCAGAAAGACCATAAGACAGTTGCAGCTCATACAGAACGCTAAGCAGAACCAGAACATATGAACATATCACACCAGTCCTCAGGTCTTTACACTGGCTCCCAGTTAAATTTAGGATTGATTTTAAAGTATTATTAATGGTATATAAATCATTAAATGGCCTTGGACCTCAATACATTGCAGATATGCTCACTGAATATAAACCCAACAGATCACTCAGATCACTAGGATCATATCAGCTAGAAATACCATGGGTTCACTCAAAGCATGGCGAGTCTGCTTTTAGCTATTATGCCAGCCGCAGCTGGAACCAGCTTCCAGAGGAGATCAGATGTGCTCCTACTGTAGTCACTTTCAAATCCAGACTCAAAACACTTCTGTTTAGCTGTGCATTTACTGAATGAGCACTGTGCCAATGTTCGTCCGACTGTTTGTACTGTACTGTATTTTTTTTTTTCTAAACTGTTTTAATTATTCTTATTTCTTTTATTATTTTAATTTCTTCTATGTAAATCACTTTGAATTGCCATTGTGTATGAAATGTGCTATATAAATAAACTTGCCTTGCCTTGCCCTTGCCTTGATGACCAGTATTGTGTATTTAATATTTAACGTATACATCATTTTTAAATTTATTTTATACAAGTGCACTGTTTGGAGGGGCTTGTGTTGTTCAATAAATGTTTAATTAAAGCAATTTCCTTTATTACTTCTTATTAATGGTAAGATTTTATGAGGTGAAAAAAAAAAGAAGAATAAAAAAAGGAAAATCGTCCAAACATATCAGCCCAAAAAAAAAAAAATCAGCATCATATATCGGCCATCGGCTGCCCCAATTTCTAAATATTGGCATCGGCCAGAGAAAAACCCATATCGGTCGACCTCTACTTAAACAGAAGTTGGCTTCACCGTCACGGGGTTAGAGATTCACAGCTTGAGGTGGAGGAACAAGATCTGATAGGACAAGGAAAGACCAAGATACATAAACTATTGTGTCCAAAAAGAAATTCTGTTCACCATATAAAAGTAATATGTTCATGAAGAAATTATTTAGTGAGAAAGCAAACGACCCTCCAGCTGAACAGCAAAAGCAATCAGACAGAACTAGTCGAGTCAGTGACAGAAGATACTGAGCAAACAACTCCTGATAACATGTAAGTTCAGGGTGAGCCACTAGGTGGCGCTCTGCTGAAATTGATCAAATATACATCAAATCGGTTTTCCTCCAGGGGGCGCTGGACATAGTAAATGTAATAAAACATGGAGAGACTCTTGAACCTCAGAGTGACAAAACTATTGATAAATTCAATATCACATTTGCAATCGTGCTAATGTTCAGGAAAACAACACTCTTGCTCATGTGATATTGCTTAACTTGGGCTTTTGACCAGTATAAAAAGACATGAAAACTAACAAAAATATATTTTATCCTCATATCTTGACTTTAGTGGTCATAGTTTTGCCATTCTAACTATATTATAATAGGCTATATAAAGCTGTGAAAGCGTGTACTTTCAATGTTTATCGTACTTGGAGAAAGAAAAAAATAATCAGAAGATTGAGTCAAAATATTTTAGTGTCTCCAAAAAAAAAAAAAAATCCTCTGATCCACTGAGCTGGATGACCTGTCGATCTATGACAGATTAACTGATGCCTGTAATACAGGATAAAGAACAGGAGAGTCTCGTCTGGTCTTTCACAGCTCCTCTGCTAATATTTTTAATTTTACAACCAGTTAAATTCAGTTACAGACCATTGCTTTTGAAGCATTACTTCCCATTCCTTTGTCTGTCTCTATTCTATGACAGTGTCAACAACATAAAAATAAATCATCTTTTGTCACTCTTTTGCCTCCTTTCTTCATTTCACCTTCTTTAGTTATTAACATTTGAGCAGACTTCTTATAAACAGCATATTAAACGCGAAACCTGTGAGAAACGCTGATGGCGTCCACATGCGCATTTAGAATGGGTTCTATAGTTATGTGCTTTTGAATATATGTGCGCAGGTTTGGAATTCACTTCAGCACTGCGTTGTCATCGGTCCAGGCGAAGGTCCTTCATCAGATCTGGATACGGCCTGGATCCGGCAGGCTGCGGGAAAACCTTGGGATAAACACAGACACTAAAATTAGCGTAGATGCCATTCTTCTCATGATGTAACGAGTACATCAGGATTTATGGGAAGTGTTCCCGGTTCCAGCTGACCTAATCTATGCAGCCTAACATTTAATTATAGAAGTCTATAATGTATTATGTGAATGCTAGGTCAAAGAGATGTGTCTTTAATCTGGCTTTGAACTGACAGAGTGTGTCTGCTTCCCGGACAATGGTAGGAAGACTGTTCCAAAGTTTTGGTGCTAAATAGGAAAAGGATCTACCGCCAGCAGTCGATTTTGATATTCCAGTTATTATCAACTGGCCAGAACTGTGAGACTGCAGTGGATGTGAAGGACTATAAAGTGATAAAAAAGCTCAAGTACTGAGGAGCGAAACCATTCAGGGATTTGTGAGTAATCAGCAGGAATTTTAAATGTATGTGATGTTGAGTTTTTCTCTTTTATTTTATCTGTACAATCATCTCTGTGTGTGGTTTGATCTGCCGGTAGATAAACTTCTGCTGGATGTTTGTCATCTCTGTGTGTGTCAGTAGTTTGTGGCTGAAGCGTTTTTTCATTTTCTCTCCTGCTAATAATAATAAATTGTATTTATGATGCACTTTTCATTTGCGAACAAATCCCAAAGTGCTACATATTTCAGAAGTAAAAAACATGGACAGGAATAAGAAAACATTAAATATAAAAACAGTTCAGTTTCACATTAATTGTAGCTAATTTTAAATAAAAAAGTTTTTAAGTCTTTTTTAAAGTGATCAACTGGCTGTGGAACCCTCAGGTGGTCTGGCAATGAGTTCCACAGCCGCGGGGCAACAGAGGAGAAAGCACGATCTCCCATGGTCCGGAGCTTGGTTCTGGGAGGACGGAGACGATTACCATTTTGTGAGCGGAGGTTTCTGGATGATGCTTGCTTGGTGAGAAGGTCCTTGAGGTAAGGTGGAGCATTTCCATGAATGCATTGGTGGGTGAGGAGAGTGATTTTGTATTGGATTCTGGCGGAGATGGGGAGCCAGTGAAGCGCTTGAAGAATGGGGGTTATGTGTTCATATTTACGCACTCTCATTAGGATCCTAGCAGCACTGTTCTGTATGTGTTGGAGTTTCTGCAGACTCTTGCTAGAGATCCCATACAGAAGTGCGTTACAATAGTCCAGCCTGGAGGAGACAAAGGCATGGACAAGTTTAGTGGCGTCAGAAAGAGTGAGTGTGGGACGGAGTTTGGCAATATTCCTAAGATGGAAAAAGGATGATTTGCACAGAAGCTTGATATGGTTGTCAAATGTGAGGTGAGAGTCAAGTTTTACACCGAGGTTGGTTACGGTAGATGAGAGAGGGATGTCTTTTCCAGAAAAAGTGATAGAGGTTATCAGGGACGACTGAACCTGCTGAGGAGTGCCGACAAGAATTGCCTCAGTTTTGGAATAATTTAACTGTAGGAAGTTCTGACTCATCCAGGCCTTTATCTCCTCCAAGCAGGAGGTCAGTAGGAGTGGTGTTGAAGAAGATAAAGGCAAAGCAGCCGGGAGGTGGGGGGTTTGGTTTATTTTGAGATAGAGTTGTGTATCGTCAGCGTAGCAATGGAAGGAGATACCATGCTGGCTGGCTGATGATGCGGACAAGAGGGAGCATGTAGAGAATAAAGAGAGTTGGACCAAGTACCGACCCTTGAGGAACACCACATGTGACAGCATGTAATAAGAAGCTCACAATCTTCCACTCCACACAAAACATCTTTACACTGAAATAAAGTGAATCCATCAACAGTCAAATAAGAGTCGCAGGTCAGAGGTAAAATATGATTGACAGCTCACAGCACTAAATAACACACCAGTAGATACAGATATCTAATCCAATATTTCACTCTTCTGCTATTAGTTTTCATTCAGGGCCAGAATTCATTTGAAAATGTAAGATCAGCAAAAGCTTGTTGATTTCCGTGATGTTAAAGGAGACGGATGTGTGAGCGGAAACTAACTGAGGTTGGGGGAGGATACACACACAACCAGACACATTTCTCAGTTAAGTTATCTTTCAGATCAATCTGAGTGATTCAGACATTAAGAGTTACTATCGTGGGCTTTTCAGTGAACCGATGAAGAAAATGTTTCTCAAATTAGTTTTGCTCTGTTTGTGTTTGTGGCGTCTGGATGGTGAGTTTTAAATGTGTTTTTCTGGTTTCAGTTGTTTCTGTTCTGATGTGATAAATTACTGCTTAAATTAGTCTGAAAGGATTAACGTTCACTGTTATTCTCGTATAGAAACATATAATGTGTGATTTTCCTGAGAGATAACTCTCTTATTTGAGATTAAAGTCACTTGATTATATAAAACTGTTCAACTATTTCTCATTTTCATTCATCATCGTTTGTCTTTGAACTGCTGCAGAATATTAATCACTTCACATTTACATGATTAAAAGTATATTAGTGAAGCTTCATCAAACCAACATCAAGTGATTTAAAAGCTTTAATCTGTGAAAAACTCTGTTCTTCAGGAGTGTTTGGTGATGAAGTGTCAGTGATGGAGGGAGATTCAGTCTCTCTAAACTCTAATCTTACTGAAATGAAGGATGATGATGTGATTCAGTGGAGGTTTGGAGATGAAAACACTTTAATAGCAGAAATCAATGTAACGGCCGACAGAATCACTGTATATGATGATGTTCTTGATGGGAGATTCAGACACAGACTGAAGCTGGACAATCAAACTGGATCTCTGACCATCACAAACATCAGAGCTGAACATGATGGAGATTATCAACTACAGATCAACAGTGTGATCAAGAGGTTCAGGCTCGATGTCTACGGTGAGTAAACCTTTTGAGTGATGCGGTCCCACATTTGGGATTTGGAATGTTCAGTGATGTCACATAACTGTCAGATTCAAACTCTTCAGACAATTTGAACTGCGGCGCAAACAAACATGGCGGCGCCATCTCACATTTTAAATCAAGATCATGACGGTTCGCCATGGAAACAATAATGGGGAAACGTTCTAAAATAAATGTTGCCTTGATAAACTCACCCAGTCAGAATCACGCGTGAAAGAGTTAAATAGACTATTAGTTTCACCTGTTTTTAAAGACAAAATTAAATTAAACTCCATTTTTTCTCTTCGTTGCTTTATGATATTGTTTATTTCAGTCACTCTAAACTCTGATCTTAGTAATAGTTGTTTATAGTAATCATCAGGATTTTTGCAACTTTTGCTTAAATACTGGATAAATATACTCTTGTTCATGTAGTTACAGGGTAGACAAATCTTTTTATTGAATTTTCCAAACATTTAAACAACAGTCACATCAAATTAAAATGTTAATACAACATCTCAAACATAATAGGAAAAAATAAAAAATAAAAATAAAATAAAACAGAAGCAAACAAAAAACCTACTAGGTGGGGGGTAAAGGGGGAGGGGGATTAAGGGGGGAGCTTACAATTAGTGTTTGGGTTGAATCTATCTTCAAAATATGAAAGGAAAGGCCTCCAGACTTTAATAAATCTGTTGACAGAGCCTTGCATGGAATGTCTCAGTTTCTCTAACTTTAAATATGCCATAACACTTTATACCCACTTAACATGCGTTGGTGGTTTATTTGACTTCCATTACAGAAGTATAAGCCGTCGCGCCAAAAAAGAAGAGAAAGCCAGTGCATCCGATTGACCTGGTGGTAGTGAGAGGTTCTCAAATGCCACACCAAATATTGCTATTATGGGGTCTGGTTTTATCTCCTTTCCACACATATATGAAAACGTCTCAAACACAGCAGACCAGAATGGTCCTAGAACTGGGCATGTCCAAAACATATGACCCAAAGTGGCCTTGTATCTGTGACATCTAGAACATGTTGGGTCTATTTCTGGGAATATTCTTGCCAGTTTACTTCTAGAAAAGTGTAGCCTATGGATTATCTTAAATTACAGTAGTCCATGTCTGACACAAATAGATGTTGAATGAATTCTCCTAATGGCTGATTGCCAGACTGTTTCTGCGACTACACTTCCCAAATCCTCTTCCCACTGTTTCTTTAA
This sequence comes from Rutilus rutilus, assembly GCF_951802725.1. Classification (NCBI taxonomy): domain Eukaryota; kingdom Metazoa; phylum Chordata; class Actinopteri; order Cypriniformes; family Leuciscidae; genus Rutilus; species Rutilus rutilus. Next base: position 6,221,320 of record NC_140222.1, on the reverse strand, counting down.
AAAATCTAAAGATGGAGAGGCCGCTCTTTGAATCAGACTGTACACTGTTGATATCAGACCTCGCTCAGATATACTCAAGTCAAAGAGCTCCTCAATCCAACAATAAGAGGAGGGGCCGAAAGGGTATTGAAATATTTTTTCACTAGACTTCGCACCTGCAGATATCTATAAAAATTTGATTTAGGAATATCAAATGCTTTAATCATATGTTCGAATGAGATAAAACTACCGCCTTGAAATGTACAGGGTAAGTGTGACTTCTGCGGGCTGGACATTTAAGTGGCGTTTGTTACTCTTTTCCTCCATTAAGTTAATACTAACACTTTCTTTTCTTTTTCTTTTCTATCAGTTCAAGTTTGAATTCAAAACTCAGTTATTATGGATTGATTGATTAAATAAAATAAATATGAAGCTCAGATACTCAACAGCATTAGATTTAGTTTGACATTCCACACATAAATCTATCTATTTTTTTCATTCCTCATCTTTTGTCTTTAAACTGCAGGAGAATATTATTAATTTCACATTTAAATGATTAAAAGTATTTTAGTGAAGCTTCATCAAAACAACATCAAGTGATTTTAAAGCTTTAATCTGTGAAAAACTCTGTTCTTCAGGAGTGTTTGGTGATGTGTTTGTGATTGAGGGAGATTCAGTCTCTCTAAACTCTCCTCTTACTGAAATGAAGGATGATGATGTGATTCAGTGGAGGTTTGGAGATAAAAACACTGTAATAGCTGAAATCAATAAACGGGCCGACAGAATCACTGTATATGATGATGTTCTTGATGGGAGATTCAGAGACAGACTGAAGCTGGACAATCAAACTGGATCTCTGACCATCACAAACACCACAACTGAACATGAAGGATATTATCAACTACAGATCAACAGTGAGATCAAGAGATTTTTTCTCGCTGTCTTTGGTGAGTTAAATATCAGTTTCACTTGTTTTATATTTTACTCAGCACAAAGATACAATTATTAATTCAAACTTAGTTTGTTTCTGGTGTTTAATGATGATATTCTTTTTAATTTTAACTTTTAAAATATTTACTTTTATAAACCATCAAGTGATCGTCTTAATCTGTGATGAACCCGGTCACCGTGATTTTGCCAAGTAAGACATGTTCCTGGATCAACACATTTTGTTGATCCTGGAATAACATTCCTGCCCCAAAATGTAGTCCTTACCCTATCCCTACTCCTAAACCTAACCCTACCCATAACTTTTCCCTAAAATCAGAGGGAAATGATAGGTGAATAACACTGATGTTGAAGCACCTCTCCCTGGGTCTAAGCCTAGACTTGACATAAACTGTAAACTTGTCCCTCAAATCTGATTGGTTGATTGGAAAGTTGTTCCAGGATCAACAAAGATGTTGATCCAGGAACATGTGGTACTTGGTGAAATCACGATCACCAATGAACCCTGTGTGTGTGTGTGTGTGTGTGTGTGTGTGTGTGTGTGTGTGTGTGTGTGTGTGTGTGTGTTTGGTGACTCAGTCCTGAAGTCAGTGACTGAGGGAGATTCAGTCTCTCTAAACTCTGATCTTACTGAAATGAAGGATGATGATGTGATTCAGTGGAGGTTTGGAGATGAATCGCCTGAAGACACTTTAATAGCTGAAATCAATGTAACGGCCGACAGAATCACTGTATATGATGATGTTCTTGATGGGAGATTCAGAGACAGACTGAAGCTGGACAATCAAACTGGATCTCTGACCATCACAAACACCACAACTGAACATACTGGAGTTTATCATCTACAGATCAACAGTGAGATCAAGAGTTTCGATCTCTTTGTCCGCAGTGAGTAAACCTTTTGAGTGATACGGTCCCACATTTGGGATTTGCAATGTTCAGTGATGTCACATAACTGTCAGATTCAAACTCTTCAGACAATTTGAACTGCGGCAGTGAGTAAATCTTTTGAGTGATACGGTCTCTTTGTCATTGGTGAGTTAAATATAAAAGGAACATCGTTAAAATCAAGTAAAATGTTTACACCTGGTTTTAATGACAAAAATTTTAATTAATTCATACAACATTTTCTTTTGGTTATTTTATATTGTTTATGTCAAATTTTAATTTTAACTATTCAATTTAGTAAACCACTATAAAGTTGTTTATCAGTATTAATCTTTGCAAACCCTGTTTCTGTTTGTTCTCTGTGTGTTTGACAGAGGAAGTGAAGTCAGTGTCAGTGATGGAGGGAGATTCAGTCTCTCTAAACTCTAGTCTTACTGAAATGAAGGATGGTGATGTGATTCAGTGGAGGTTTGGAGATGAAAACACTTTAATAGCTGAAATCAATAAACGGATCGACAGAATCACTGTATATGATGATGTTCTTGATGGGAGATTCAGAGACAGACTGAAGCTGGACAATCAAACTGGATCTCTGACCATCACAAACACCACAACTGAACATGCTGGATATTATGAACTACTGATGATTTCAGGAAGAAGATTGTCATCAAACATATCCAGAGTTTCTGTCTATGGTGAGTAGAGATCTTCTTTTTTTATCCTTCAAATATTCTTATTTACTATTTACATGTTGAATTGTTGAATCGTTTATAATTTGAGATGACAGACCGTATAAATACTCACTTGGAGCCGAATATAAGATTGTTGATTAGATTTGATCATATTTCTGTGTATTCAGAAATATTAGTTGATGTCAGCGCTGATATTAGTGTTTATTGACTGATCTGATCTCAGTTTGATGTGTTTATTCCTCAGACTCTGTCCACTGGTGTGGTCCTACTGAAGCTGTGATCCGATTGGTCCTCTCTGCTCTGGTGGGCGTGGCTACTGTCCTTATTGTGGTTTATGAGATCAGATCCAGAAGAGCTGAATGAGATCAAGCACATATTCACACATCAGGTACATGATTGATGATGTCATTTCTCACAAACTGATACTACATGTATAATTATCTGTGAGATTTATTAATTTATGGCTTTTTATGTTCATCTTTTTCAGGAAGAATCGAAATCTAAAGCAGAACGCTGAACTTTAAAGGTTCTTCAGGTGTATTTTTGTTTTTCTAGTGTTTTTTTCATAATAAATACTGATGATTATTTGAGTTTGTGCTCTCTTTCAGTGTCAGATTTTAACAGTGGCACTTTATTTTTTATATTTCACTCAGATACAAAAAAAAGAGAAAATGAATAGACACACAGATTTCTCTTTACTACTGCTGTATATTTGTCATATGTATTTTCTTGCCTTTATCAATAAAGTTTCTCACTCTTAGGTTCAAGAGTCTCTCATGATTTATTCAGAGGAATACAAACTTTATGTATATTTAAAAAAATTCAGCAGTGCACCATATACAGCTTTATTTGTACTCTTTTAACAGGTGCTTCTTATAGCCTATCTGTAAAAACATTATTTATTTGTTTGTTATTTTGTTTATTTATTTATTTATATAATTATTACCAATTAGTTTGTTTTTGTTTTTACAATATATTCCGGTATAAACAACATACAGCTAAAATATTATTTACATTTTTTTTCTAAATTATATTAACTCATAAAACTAACTCTGTTACATGTTCTAGTTGCAGATTTACTGCAAGAAAAATATACAATACGTGTAAAGTTCGTGTTACAGATCACATGCAGCATCACATATATTTTACTTGTTTATTAATACGTCAAGGATCTCACGATTTGGCATTTTTTATTTAATTTGACTTTATGAATATAGTAACGGGCAATCATAATAATTAAATCAAATAATATAAAACAAAAGATTTTTATCACCATCAAATGAAAAACATTTTAGTATAACATCAACTTCTTCAAAGTTAACAGGAATCACAGCTTTTCTTTGTAAGTAATAACTGAGTTCTCTCCAAAATATTTGGGTCTTAGGACACTCCTAAAATAGATGATTAATAGTATCAGGGGGAATTTTATAAAAAAACACAAATATCTTCCATGTTCACTTTAAAACGCTGTACCACACGTGACTTTATTATGACTACATAAGAGTCCAGGAAAGTAATGCTTGTGCTTCCTCCGTGGTCCAATCACGTGCGTCGCAGAAGCCCCGCCCACAGCGCTGACTCTTCACTCGTGGTCTCCTCTGATTGGCTGTGTGTCCGGCCAATGAGTCTCAGCCATCTGTGCAGGAACACAACCGAGCCATATTTCACTGAGCATTAGCTCGAGCAGCATTCATCATTATTATATCAGGATCTTAATCTTAATATAGATCCTTTAACAGTGCAGAGATGCGGGTCGCTGCAGCCGTGTGCTTTATATCTGCACTGGCTTTCACTGTACATGCAGATGTGTATTTGAACAGTTTAGATGTGTTTTACTGATTATTTCTGACAGTCATCTGAGCTTCACCACTTTGAGCTCCAGTCGGCCACAACGTCCTGTAGATCTAATCGATAGCAATCACGATGTGATAATTTGTTATGTGTTTGCCTGGTTAAAGAGATGTGTCTTTACTCTAGATTTAAGGCCCGTTCACACCAAGGACGATAACTATAAAGATAACGATAAAGATATAATTCTAAAAATCGTTCTCCATATTAAAGAATAACAGAGTTCACACCACAACTATAACGATAAAGATATGAGGAACGATATCGTTGGGATCACTTTCAGAACGATTTTTTTTTCCAGCTGTCGAACGATAAAACACTGACAGCCAATCAGAATCCACTCTAATTTAAAGGTCTCGCGTATTTAAAATGGATCTGGATCATCCGGGCGTGCGCGTGCTTAGTATAAAAAGACCGTTATCGGTCGTTGGTGTGGACGTGTTACGGTGTGACAAATTGGAACAGGACTAAAGTCCTTGTGAATGCAGTGTTATTCAGAGACCTCCAGTGGACACCCGCCTCTATTGCATCGCGAATCCGTTGCCATGGCAGCAAGGTTAATTGCCCGATTGACAGCAGGTGTGGAGTAATTACAGAGAGTGTTGTGAGAGGGACACGTATTCAGATGGGGCTTTAAAAATAGAGAGGAAGCAGACTGTTGTGTGGTTCTCCTCCTGTGAGATACTGTGTTTGTCGGTGGGTTTGTTTTGGATTTGAGGCTGGGCTGTGAAGCGGGCGAAGATTGAAGCTGAGGAGCAGAAAGAAGAGAGTCAAGTATTTATCAATGGAATCCCAAGGAATATCGTCAGCAGTGGGGAAGACGCGAAGTGATGAGTATTGGATCTGTTGTTTATATGCACTAACACTGGAGTGAGGTTGAGAGTTTGGCAAGTGAGTGGCATGAGTGAACTAGTACACCAAGTGAATTGTTGATCTGTCTCCTACTTTTGTGACGATCGCTGCATCCGTTTCCTGCTGTCTCTGGAGAGAGGTTGAGCCCTTGTGAGAGACGAGAGTTGATCTGGTGGGGGAAAGACCGGTGGGTGAGTGCTGGCCCGAATGCACGGTGTGCGAGTGGAATGCAGTGCCTGAAGTGACGATTCACACGGTTTGTGTTATGGAGTGAATTTCATCGTGTGGAGAAGTAATAGTAGTTTGCTGTGCACTCTCTCCTTTCAGTCTTTCACTCGCCGTCTCCAAGGAAGGTTTGATATATCAAGCGCCCAACTTACCATTTTGAGACAGCCCGGCTTTGCTAATGCTGAATGTTTCATATGCTGTTGAACTGTTAAATCCTGTTACATTGTTACAGTGTACAGTCGAAGTGGAGTGTCTCGCTCAAGGTATCCTTCCCGCCTGGTGGTCTCCACACGTTCCTATTGAAAGCTGTTCAGAACGAGAGAAGGTATTGTACCTGAATGTTTCCTCTATGGCTGAACTGTTAAACCCTGCTATATTGTTACAGTGTACAGCTAAAGTGGAGTGACTAGCTAAAGCCGCTGCCCTGCTCAGAAAGAGAGAAGGTATTGCAGCTGAATGTTTCATCTACTGTTGAATGGTCGAATCCTGTTGCATTGTTACAGTGTACAGCTGAAGTGGAGTGACTCGCTCAAAGTGTCCTTCCTGTCTGGTGGTCTTCACACGCCCCATCGAAAGCTTCTGCCCTGTCCAGAAAGAGAGAAGGTATTTCAACTGAACGTTTCATATGCCGTTGAATAGTTAAACCCTGCTACCTGGTTACAGTGCACAGCCGAAGAGGAGTGTCTTGCTCGAAGTGTCCTCCCCGCCTGGTGGTCTCTACATGCCCCAGTGAAGGCCTCCGCCCTGTTCAGAAAGAGAGAAGGTATCACTGAGTGTTTGAATACCGCTGAACCATTGAACCCTGTTGTGTTGTTGCAGTACGCAGTTGAAGTGGAACGTTCGCTCAAAGTGTTCTTCTGCCTGGTGGCCCTCCATGCCTACGTTGTAAGCCGTTGCCCCCGTTGAGAAGGAAAGGGAACAGCTGTGGCCCGTGCCTCGATCGAAGGGTCTTCCTGTTGTCCAAGGTTCCCTCACGTCCCGGCTAAAGGCCCTCGTCCTAACTGGTCTGGCATAAAGGACACCTACCGGGATATACTTACTTGTGTCCCCTCCTGGCCCGGTCCGTTCGCCATCTGTGTCCCTGTGCTTTGTTCGAGTCTGAGGCAACCGCTCTCTGGGTACTTACCTCTGGGGCAGCATCCGGGACTTGTTCCACTCCCGTCCATGAGTCCGTACCTGGTTCCAGTCTGAATGGGGTCCGTATAGTCACGACTTCTTCTTGAGTCCTGTAAAGAGTACTTACCAGTGATCTACCTAGACGGTGTGAGTTCCCCTCTGATTCCTCTCCAACGAGCTGCAGGGCCGCCACGATCATTCTCCTCTCTACGGTCCAGGGGGTCATTGAATTCCCTCTGGTGACAAGAAAGAAGATTTTAATTAGGATTTTTCAAATTATTGCTCTTAACTGAATAAAGAATTTGTTATTCCTTTATTCTTTGGTCTGTCTGGTCCTTGGCACGTTCCTCGAGGTGGTACCTGGTTTTCAGGGGTGGGTGCAGTCTGGTTTGGCCCACCCCGACCTGTGACAGACGCATATATAGTTATCTTTATCGTTATCGTGCTTGGTGTGAACGGGCCTTTAAACTGACAGAGTGTGTCTGCTTCACAAAGCTAGGAAGACTATTCCAGTGTTTGGCTCTAAATAGGAAAAGGATCTACCGCCTCCAGTGTATTTTGATATTCCAGTTATTATCAACTGGCCAGAACTGTGAGACTGCAGTGGATGTGAAGGACTATAAAGTGAAAAAAAAGCTCACTGAAGTACTGAGGAGCGAAACCATTCAGGGCCTTTACAGTAACAACACAGGCAAACATTATACATGTGATTTACGTGTGGATAAACAGCTTCTGATTTAGTGGCTTTTTGAGTCAAATTAACTCCTTTTATTTAATCAGTACAAACATCTGTGTGTGTGGTTTGATCTGTCGGTGGATAAACAGCTTCTGCTGGATGTTTGTCGTCTCTGTGTGTGTCAGTAGTTTGTGGCTGAAGCGTTTCTTCATTTTCTCTCCTGCTAATAAGAAGCTCACAATCTTCCACTCCACACAAAACATCTTTACACTGAAATAAAGTGAATCCATCAACAGTCACATAAGAGTCACAGGTCAAATATGATTGACAGCTCACAGCACTAAATAACACACCAGTAGATACAGATATCTAATCCAATATTTCACTCTTCTGCTATTAGTTTTCATTCAGGGCCAGAATTCATTTGAAAATGTAAGATCAGCAAAAGCTTGTTGATTTCCGTGACGTTAAAGGAGACGGATGTGTGAGCGGAAACTGACTGAGGTTGGGGGAGGATTCACACACAACCAGATAAATATCTCAGTTCAGTCGTGTTTGATAGCAAGTGTTGTCAGACATTTTAAGAGTTGCTATTGTGGGTTTTTTCACTGAACCGATGAATAAAATGTTTCTCAAACTAGTTTAGTTCTGTTTGTGGCATCAAGGTAGTACATTTTTTAAAGTATTTTTATTGTCATGATTCCTGTCTTGTGTTCCTCTTGTCTTGTGTGCACTTTTGTTATTTCTTGTTCTGTGCCATGTTTTGTAGTCCTTTGTAGTTTTTCTTGTTTATTAGTCTCCCCAGGTGTTTCTGATTAGCCACGCCCCCTTGTTATCTTGTTTAGCTTGTTGGCCTTTGTATTTAAGCCCTGTGTCTAGTTCAGTCTTTGTGAGTTCTTAATGTTGTTGTATTTTGGTTAGTTTGTTCCCGAGTCATGTTCCCTAGTCGAAGTTTGTCTGGTTTTGAGTTTGTTTAAATAAAAGCTGCTGCAAGTAGTGATGGCCAAATGAAGCGTTTCGAAGCATTATTGCTTTCTGATACAATTGTGTCGAAAATGGTTCATTACTCGAAGCTTCATTCAGATAGAAATTGCAGCACCATCTCCTGGTGAAGTAAATGTAATGCAACAAAGCTGACAACCATAAAATGCAAGTAATTAACGACCCGTTTATGACGTGTTTACCGAGGCGATCAAAGCTGAAACAGTGTTAGTGCTGTGAAACTCATTTATGTAGGTGAATTTTACAGATACTAATGAATTTCATGTGTTCACCTTAATAATAAAACATTAAGCATGATGTGTGTGTGTAATTATTTCTTTAGACAAGGACAGAAGATCGACCAGCTTAAAAAAAGTTGGAAACCATCACAGAAATTCTAATGGTTTATATTAAAATATGAACCATTGGCTTTTACCATTTAAACCACTACAGAATTCTTTTTGTAGTTTGGGACATATTCCATTAGGATTTAATGCCTCCACCAATACAACCCAACACATATCAGTAGACCCACAGAGACCAGTATAATTCCCATTACAACCAATAAAATTCCCATGAAAACCATTAAATCTAATAGAATTTCTGTAATGGTTTCTATGGGTTTTTTTTTAACCTTTTTTAGAGCCGGGAGGTTTCAAACCTGTCAACACTGGATTGACCTGTCAAAGCAGTCAGGTGGTTTACTACAGGAGTGAACCAGTGTGTTTGCTTCAGAAGTCATTTTCACGTGACTAGTGACGTAATGATACAAGCTCCGAACCAGTGGTTCATTGCAAGGACCGTTCGAGTTTGAAGCAAGCTTCGGAGCGTCGGTGTCAGACGTAACATCACTAGCTGCAAGTAGATCCTGCATCCTTCCCTGCTTCAACCTGCATCGTAACATTTATGGCTTTCCATTTTTCTACAGAATTCAGTGATGGTGAAATGAAGCTTTGTGAAGAACCGGGGCTTTCCCCCTCGACTGTATTGTAAAATGGTTCATTACTCAAAGCTTTTCAAAACGGTTGCAAACAACGACATCTTGTGGTCAAAAGGTGGAAAAGCTGTCTTTCTGTCCCTGAAGACACATCCATTTTTTTTATTGTTTCATGTAATAAAACACTTTGTGCTCTGTAAACCCCAAAGCAATAAAATAATCCTCATAATTCATGTGTTAGTGTTGATGTAGTTCTTACACAATGTATGGACAAACATATGAAAAAAATAAAATAAAAATACAAATTAACGTGTACAGAAACAATTCTTATGAATCTGCTTTGATCAACAAATGCAGCCTTATTCACATAAACTAGCACATAACTTTAAGAAAAATTATTGTGGAATGGTGAAGTGCTTGTAAACTTATTTTGTGGGTAATTTAAGAAATTAAAGATTTGTATTAAGGAACAGGACTTGTTCAACAGTGTGTGTGCTCAGTCTATTTCTTTTTTTGATTTACTACCGAAGGGCATGAAACTCGAAACCTGCTCAAGGGGTTCGCGCTATTTTCGAATCTGATTCTGAATATGAAGCAATCACGTGACGTGTGTAGATACGAAGCTTCGGAAGTCATATCACGTGGTTATGGAAAAACGAATCAAGCTGCGATACACTGCTTCAATGTGAGATATTTCGTTTTTTTGATACAAGCTTCGAAGCCTCGGTGCCGAACGTCACATCACTAATAGAACTAGATGTACCGCATCGCGGTACAAAATATGACCGCCGCTCAGGCCTGCACTGGCTTTCCACAAAAATAAATGACGTGGAGTAATTTGGCTGTATTGCGTGTTTATGTATATACCTAAAAAAAGTAATAGTATGTGCATGTCTGTCTGTGTGTGTGTGTGTGTGTGTGTGTCTGTGCGTGTATGTATGTGTGCGCGTGTGTGTTTGTGTGTCTGTGGATTTGTATGTGTGTGTATGGGTGTGTGTCTGTGCGTGTGGATGTCAGTGTGTGTGCATGCTTGCATTTGTTTGTATTCCTGCATGTGTGTGTGTGACAGTATCATCCTAAACCAGCAACCCTTCGCTCAACAGCACCATCTACAGGCCGATGAGTGTACAGTCACAAAATGTGCACATAAATGAATTGATTTTATACCCCCCCCCCATGGATGAAATTCTACAAAACTTAGCAGAGGATACCCCCAGAGGATGTCAAGTTAATCATACACATGAAATATGGTGCAGTTCTGAACATCTCCACTGAAGATAGGGGCGATTAAAGCAGAATAATATTGCATTTTCATTTTTTATGGGAGGGGCGCAAATCACAAATGAGTGATTATGGGCTAGATTGATGTGGGCCCTTAAGAGTGGGCCCTACATACCATAAAAATTTCTTCATTCTCTGTGCCACGGTTCAGGTAGTTATTTAGGAAAAACTGCATTTTTTTGGGTTTGGGGGGGCCCAGCGCGGGGGGGGAGTGGCCCCCGGGGACCAAACGAAATTTTTCCGTAGAAGTGTAGTGGGGCTACATGCCCACCAAATTTCATGTTCCCCGGTGCTTCGGTGTCCCTGGTATCGTTGACGAAAAATTTACGGGGGCCCCAGCGCGGGGGGGGGGGGGGGGGGTTGAGGATTTGGAGTGGCCCCCGGGGACCAAACGAAATTTTTCCGTAAAAGTCTAGTAGACCAACATACCATAAAAATTTCTTCATCCTCGGTGCCACGGTTCAGGTAGTTATTTAGGAAAAACTGCATTTTTGGGGGTTTGGGGGGGCCCAGCGCGGGGGGGGAGTGGCCCCCCGGGACCAAACGAAATTTTTCCTTAGAAGTCTAGTGGGGCTACATGCCCACCAAATTTCATGTTCCCCGGTGTTTCGGTGTCCCTGGTATCGTTGACGAAAAATTTACGGGGGCCCCAGCGCGGGGGGGGGGGAAGTGGCCCCCGGGGACCAAACGAAATTTTTCCGTAAAAGTCTAGTAGACCAACATACCATAAAAATGTCTTCATCCTCGGTGCCACGGTTCAGGTAGTTATTTAGGAAAAACTGCATTTTTTGGGGTTTGGGGGGGCCCAGCGCAGGGGGGGAGTGGCCCCCGGGGACCAAACAAAATTTTTCCTTAGAAGTCTAGTGGGGCTACATGCCCACCAAATTTCATGTTCCCCGGTGTTTCGGTGTCCCTGGTATCGTTGACGAAAAATTCAGTAAGGTGACGAAAAAAAAAAAAAAAAAAAACTTTGACAATCCCTATATGACCGCTTTCTAGCGGCGGTCATAATTATACCAGTCTGGATCAACACACGTTAATCCTTAAAATCTAGGAGACGTATTTCCATGAAAGAAATACAGCGCTCATCTCCAGGCGATTATATGTCATATTAGATGAGGCTAAACAGAGACTGAGCTGGCGGCCATCCAAGATCACATCCCATCCTGTGAGAGAGGAGTCCTGGAGACGATCCACAAGTTTTACGCCGGACCAACATATGATTTCCTCAGATCTGGGAGATGAAGACCTTGATCTAGATGACTATTTAAAACCGCAGCCCAACCCTGACAGTGGTGTCTGTTGAGGTAGCCTAGTCTTGCGACGGCAACACAAGCGTGGGACTCGAGGTGATACCAGGGTCTTCCACAGAGAAAGGGTACGAAGCATATGTGCATAACCCTAATGTCTCACAGATAGTTGCTCAGAGGGAAGTCTCTGCTCCTGAGTATCCAGAATATGGATATGTCCAATATGTCCTGGCCTAAACTGGTTCAGACTGAGGGCAACTCCATACCAGAAATTTCTGCCACCAAAGCAAACTTGAAAGTGTGTGTCTACAGCCACATCCCCCATATTACTGTAGACTTGTAGGAGGGGAACTTACGCAATTTACGCAAAGGCCCCTGCTCCCAAAAAAGGCTCTTACCTGATGAGCACACCATAACATGAGGTGGACTAATGCCGAACTAAGTCCTGTAACCTCATCCCATGGCCTGCCGATTCCACAGATACAAATAGCAGAAGTTACCATTATTCAGAAAGCATTGATCTAGGCTTCTACACTTCTACAAGTAAATTCACCTTTATTTATATAGCATTTATAAAAGATTGTTTCAAAGCAGCTTTTTAAATAAGAAAATAATGATTCAATGATGCAAACAATTCAATTCTGTTGTACAGCAGCTCTAAAAAGACAATAGTGCTGTTGTTCAGCTGAAGTCAGTTTAGTGTAGATTCAGTTCAGTTAATTTCATCAATTGTGAAATGAGTTCATTTCAACTATGAAGCAAAACAGTGATGGTATCATCCAGCTCAGTTCAGTTCTCATCCAATAGTGTCAGTGCATTCAAGTCAATAATATTAATAACTAAGTGTTCAGAGGTGACAGCGGAAAGGAACCCAAACTCCATCATGTGACAGAAACAGAGAAAAAATCTGGTACATGATTGATGATGTCATTTCACACAATCTGATTATGCATATATTGATATTTGTGAGATTTATTAATTTATGGCTTTATATTTTTATAATTTTTAAGAAGTATTGAAATCTAAAGCAGAACACTGAAATTTAAAGGTTCTTCAAGTGTGTTTTTTGTTCGTCTAGTGTTTTTCTTTCCATAAAACTGAATATTTGAGCTTGATTATTTTAAGATTTTATTTCCAAGGCTTTATTGTTTATATTTCTCTCAGATATACAGATCTCACTTTACTACTGCTGTATATTTGCTTTATGTATTTGCTTGCTTTTATCAATAAAGTTTCTCTCTCTGAGGTTCAAGAGTCTCCATGTTTTATTACATTTTGTTATGTCGAGTTCCTCCTGGAGGAAAACTAACTATATAGATATTACAGATTTCAGAAGTGTTGAACATATAAAGCTTTACATTATTAAAATATTATTTAACTATACTGATATTGATACGTTTTCTATCTACAGTAATAAACAAACAACTTCCCCCAGCTTCTCCTTTATCCTGAGAAAATACTGACTGTACTTTATAGTAAAAAATGTTACTATAAATGTCTTTCACCAAAATTACTGGATCATCTGCCAGTAGACACTGCTTCAGACTTTTCTGGTAGTTTTCCCACTCTGAGGTTCAAGAGTCTCTCCATGTTTTATTACATTTACTATGTCCAGCGCCTCCTGGAGGAAAACAGATTTGATGTATATATGATCAATTTCAGCAGAGCGCCACCTAGTGGCTCACCCTGAACTGACATGTTATCAGGAGTTGTTTGCTCAGTATCTTCTGTCACTGACTCGACTAGTTCTGTCTGATTGCTTTTGCTGTTCAGCTGGAGGATCGTTTGCTTTCTCACTAAATAATTTCTTCATGAACATATTACTTTTATATGGTGAACAGAATTTCTTTTTGGACACAATAGTTTATGTATCTTGGTCTTTTGTTGTCCTATCAGATCTTGTTCCTCCACCTCAAGCTGTGAATCTCTAGCCCTGTGACGGTGAAGCCAACTTCTGTTTAAGTAGAGGTCGACCGATATGGGTTTTTCTCTGGCCGATGCCGATATTTAGAAATTGGGGCAGCCGATGGCCGATATATGATGCTGATTTTTTTTTGGCTGATATGTTTGGACGATTTTCCTTTTTTTCTTCTTTTTTTTCACCTCATAAAATCTTACCATTAATAAGAAGTAATTAAGAAAATTGCTTTAATTAAACATTTATTGAACAACACAAGCCCCTCCAAACAGTGCAGTTGTATACAATAAATATTAAATGCACAAAACAGGTCATCAAAAATGTAGACTGTCAAATAAAGTTTTAATGCACAAAAACTTGCATAAATAAAATAATAAGCCTATAATAAGAACAAGTTATAAGTAATAAATTGTAGGTTTCAAATTTTACATATGGCACATTTATTGAGAAACAATCGAGAAATTTGATCAGAAATGAGCAACAAACGTCCTGAAGAGAGTTACAGGAGAGAGCAGAGACAAACACTCACAGGATCTCATGACAAGATCAAACTGTTGCTTTAAGATGTTTTTAACTTCTCTAGTCCGTGAGAACTTCATGAGGCACTTGTGAAAATAACACTATCTATCAGATCTAGTGGACGTTGTGGCCGACTGGAGCTCAAAGTGGTGAAGCTCAGATGACGTGAAATAATCAGTAAAACACATCAAAACTGTTAAAGATGATTTGACTGATTGTAGAGTTTCTCATGAATTTACTGATCTAGACGGCTATTTAAAACCGCAGCTCAACCCGTGACTGTGGTTTCTGTCGAGGTAGTCTAGCGATGACACACAAGCGTGGGACTCGAGGTGATACCAGGGCCTTCCACAGAGAAAGAGTACGAAGCATCTGTGCATTCAGGGCTGTTGTGTTCATCTCTATGTGCAGATCCTCCATCTGATGTGGATACGGACCAGGGGCCTCATGTATAAAACTTTGCGTAGATTTCATCCTTAAAGTGTGTGTACGCACATAAGGCAGAATTTGCGTACGCACAAAAGTTTTTGCGTACGCACAAAAGCCAGAACCTGCGCAGAATTCACTTTATAAATCCCAGTCAGCGGAAGATTGTGCGCACATGCGACTCCACCCTGAAATAACCATATATGGAGCTTACAACGCCTAGTTTTACTATGCATATCCTCATCTGCATATCATTTGCATATGATTATTTTTCCACGTGATAACGTTTAACGGTACAAGACACATTACATTAATAAAAATCATGTATTTGCCTATCCTTGTCTTGTTTTTGAATACATAAATCAAATAGTGTAAAATACATTTAATCTTTTCCACTGGCCAAATAGTATTTTTAATTGATTTATATTTTTAATGGAAACAGATAGGCCTTGGGCATTATTTGCACGAAACTATTTTCTCAGACAATCTGGTATTATCATGATAAGCAATTATCTCTGTGGTTAAAACATTTAAACACAGCACGCTACAGGAAACGTGTTCAAAAACATCGCATCCACAACAAATATTTCTATTGATTGAATTTGAATATAAAAAATGTTGTAACTTCTCAGTAATGATTTCATGTTTAAGTGTTCTCCATTAATTTGAATGGCATATTTAATCTAAATGTTTATATCATAAGTAAAACATAGTTTATATCAGAAGTATTTTATTTATTTAAACTGTTATTTGCATCAATTTCACTAAACGGCCCAACGCGCTCGCTGGCGCGGACATTTAAGAAGGGATGGATATTTGCTTCAAGTGACAGGTTGGTGAGCGAAATTATATTTGTATTATCTTGTATTTCTTTAGATTTTCTGTCTAAAAGTGATCTTCTGCAAGACACCAGTGCAGAGCTATAATGAAATAGAGTCAAAATTTTATTAAAATCAATGAATCTATCAAACTCCATCATAATCATATCATAATGATAATTCAGGTTGATGCAATTTGATTTATTGGGTGATGTAATAGGATAATTTAGAAGTTTTTCATTTTAAATAGTTATTGCTATTTGGGCCAGTTGGTGTCGCCAAAACACATACTCTTCTAAAAGAGTGCGCACGCACGGTCAAGAGCATCCTTACGGTGCGCACTTATCTACGCCTAGTTTATTTTTTATAAATCCCGATATGTGCGTGGAAAAATGCGTACGCATATTTCTATGCCCATTTTGTGCGTACGCAGCGTTTATACATCAGGCCCCAGATCCGGCTGACAGTAACCTCGGGATAAGAAAGAGACAGACAGACTAATATTAGTGTAGATGCTGTTCATCTTAAGATGTTACAAGTACATTGGATGTTATGGAAAGTGTTCCTGTTCTGGTTGTGCTGATTTAAGCAGCCTAACAATCCTTTAACGGATTTGAATTATAGGAATGTGATAATGTGTTATGTGTATGCCAGGTTAAAGAGATGTGTTTTTACTCTAGATTTAAACTGACGGAGTGTGTCTGCCTCCCAAACAAAGCTAGGAAGACTATTCCAGTGTTTGGCTCTAAATAGGAAAAGGATCTACCGCCTCCAGTGTATTTTGATATTCCAGTTATTATCAACTGGCCAGAACTGTGAGACTGCAGTGGATGTGAAGGACTATAAAGTGATAAAAAAGCTCAAGTACTGAGGAGCGAAACCATTCAGGGGTTTGTGAGTAATCAGCAGGAATTTAAAATGTATTTGATGTTTGATAGAGAGCCAATGCAGTGTTGACAGAACCGGGCTAATATGATCACACTTACTGGTTCTAGAAAGAAATGTGGCTTTAAAAAGAAAGATTGACATCAAAGATCTACACTTCTCAGTTTCTCTAGATGGCTTACTGGCTTTTTAAAATCCTGCTGATTACTATGAACTACTAAGATCAGAGTTTAGAGTGACTGAAAGAAAACAATATAAACAGCTTCTGCTGGATGTTTGTCGTCTCTGTGTGTGTCAGTAGTTTGTGGCTGAAGCGTTTCTTCATTTTCTCTCCTGCTAATCTCACAATAAGCTCACAATCTTCCACTCCACACAAAACATCTTTACACTGAAATAAAGTGAATCCATCAACAGTCAAATAAGAGTCACAGGTCAGAGGTCAAATATGATTGACAGCTCACAGCACTAAATAACACACCAGTAGATACAGATTTCTAATTCAATTCTAATATCTAATTTCACTCTTCTGCTATTAGTTTTCATTCAGGGCCAGAATTCATTTTAAAATGTAAGATCAGCAAAAGCTTGTTGATTTTCGTGATGTTAAAGGAGACGGATGTGTGAGCGGAAACTGACTGAGGTTGGGGGAGGATTCACACACAACCAGATAAATATCTCAGTTCAGTCTTTCAGATCAATCTGAGTGTTTCAGACATTAAGAGTTACTATCGTGGGCTTTTCAGTGAACCGATGAAGAAAATGTTCCTCAAATTAGTTTTGCTCTGTTTGTGTTTGTGGCGTCTGGATGGTGAGTTTTAAATGTGTTTTTCTGTTTCAGTTGTTTCTGTTCTGATGTGATAAATTACTGGTTAAATTAGTCAGAAAGGATTAACATTCACTGTTATTCTCATATAGAAACAAATAATGTGTGATTTTGCTGAGAGATAACTCTCTTATTTGAGATTAAAGTCACTTGATTATATAAAACTGTTTAACTATTTCTCATTTTCATTCTTCATCTTTTGTCTTTGAACTGCTGCAGAATATTAATCACTTCACATTTACACGATTAAAAGTATTTTTGTGAAGCTTCATCAAACCAACATCAAGTGATTTTAAAGCTTTAATCTGTGAAAAACTCTGTTCTTCAGGAGTGTTTGGTTATGATGTGTCTGTGGTTGAGGGAGATTCAGTCACTCTAAACTCTGATCTTTCTGAAATGAAGGATGATGATGTGATTCGGTGGAAGTTTAAAAACACTTTAATAGCTGAAATCAATGTAACGGCCGACAGAATCACTGTATATGATGATGTTTTTGATGGGATATTCAGAGACAGACTGAAGCTGGACAATCAAACTGGATCTCTGACCATCACAGACACCACAACTGATCATACTGGATATTATATAATACAGATCAACAGTGTGTTTAAGACAATTTTTCTCTATGTCTTTGGTGAGTATCTCTATGTTTATGGTGAGTAAACCTTTTGAGTGATACGGTCCCACATTTGGGATTTGGAATGTTCAGTGATGTCACATAACTGTCAGATTCAAACTCTTCAGACAATTTGAACTGCGGCGCAAACAAACATGGCGGCGCCATCTCACATTTTAAATCAAGATCATGACAAACATGACGGTTCGCCATGGAAACAATAATGGGGAAACGTTCTAAAATAAATGTTGCCTTGAATAAACTCACCCAGTCAGAATCACGCGTGAAAGGGTTAAATAGCCTATTGGTTTCACCTGTTTTTAATGACAAAATTAAATTAAAATTTTTTTTTTCTTTTCGTTGCTTTATGATTGTGTAGGTTGAAGAAGACAAAGAGGCCAATGGCTCCAATACATACGTTTTACTAACTGACTAACATACAGGAAGAAGGTTTACATACACCAAACACGACATAACTGTGACTACCCTTGTGAAAAAAAAGTGCACTTAAGTGTACTTTTATAAAGTGTACTTATTACATAAATAATATACTTTAAATATATACACTTAAGTGTGAATTAAATCTTTTCGGCGCACTTAATGCACATTAAGTGTAATTAATTTCAAATATATCATATATTAAGTTGAAATAAAATGTAATAAGTTGCCATTAAGAGTGATTTTTTAGAACAACTTAATTGGTACTTTATTACAACTTTATATATACTTTCATAATAGCTTCTAGTGTTTTTAAAATATACTTAAAGTGCACTACAAAATGTAATGACATGCAATTAATGTGATTTAAAATATACTTTAATGTCAGTTAACAATACACTTAAGTGTGAATTAAATGCAATGTTTTCGACACAATGAATGCACATTAAGTGCAATTAATTTCAAATACATCACATATTAAGTTGAAATAAAATGTAATAAGTTGCCATTAAGAGTGATTTTTTGGAACAACTTAATTGGTACTTTATTACAACTTTATATCTACTTTAATAATTGCTTCTAGTGTTTTTAAAATATACTTAAAGTGCACTACACAATATAATGACACGCAATTAATCTGATTTAAAATATACTTTAATGTCAGTTAACAATACACTTAAGTGTGAATTAAATGCAATGTTTTCGACACACTGAATGCACATTAAGTGCAATTAATTTAAAATATATCACATATTAAGTTGAAATAAAATGCAATAAGTTGCCATTAAGTGTGTTTATAAATATTGTGATGAAAGTGTACTTTCTTTAACTTAAGCTTAATTAGACATTACAAAGTGCATTTTTAAAAATGCACTTAAGTGTGTTTATAAATATTGTGATGAAAGAGTACTTACTTTAAGTTAAACTTAATTAGATATTATTACAAAGTGCATTCATAAAAAGTGCACTTAAGTGTGTTTATAAATAGTATGATAAAAGTGTTCTTTCTTTAAGTAAAACTTAATTAGACATTATTACAAAGTGCATTTTTAAAAAAGTGTATTTAAGTGTGTTTATAAATATTGTGATGAAAGTGTACTTTCTTTAAGTTAAGCTTAATTAGACATTATTACAAAGTGCATTTGTAAAAAGTGCACTTAAGTGTGTTAATAAATTGTAACAATATTAGCTCAAAGGGGAAATATTAATAATAATCCATAATTACCAATTATGATTAATTATTAATATGTGGGTCAGTTAATTACATTAACTTTGAGGTAAGCTAAAGTAATATTACAATCAATTTATCAGTTCCAAAGAACTCTTTGATTATTCATTTATTCTAAGAAAAGTTTATCTTTCAGGGTCACTGAAAAATAATTATTCCTTAGCGTGTACAGCACCTAAAGCATGTAACAGGATCAAGACCGTAAAATGGACTTTGTATGCAAACAGTGTTATGTGGATGATGTGGAGATGAACCCAATTGCAGACAATAGTCACAGGAACACAGTTTATTGTACAAATAACAGGGAAAACAAAGCCCACGAGGGGGCAAAACAGGACAAGACAGGACTATGAATACTAACTAGACTATGACATAGACTTGACGTAACTAGACTACAAATTAACAACAAATACAGGATCAGAACTTCACTGGACAGGAATACTCACCAAGTGATCACACCAAGTATGAAATAGATCGACAATGAACCGACACAAGACAGCAGACATGAGGGGATTAAATAGGGAACAAATAATCAGGAACACAGGTGATAATGGGAAAAGCAATAATGACAAAACGAGGATAACAAGGGGGCGGGGCTAGGGGACGAGACAACGCAAGCACATGGCCAAACAAATGGCCATGTGCTGCACATGAAACATGGGCCTGTCATGATTCTGCCGCAAGACAAGAGAAAATCAAAGACAAGAAGGCAGAATCATGACAGAACCCCTCCCCTAAGGAGCGGCTTCCAGACGCTCCCTAAGGGAACACTAAACACGTGACATGACAGACTGAGACAAGGACACAAACCAACAAAACATGACAAACAACAACAACGGCAAACATGAATAAACAATGACAGGATTGGGGTGAAAAATCAAAAACAACAAACAAGGCAGGGGAGGTGGAGACAACACAGAGTTCATGGGGGGCAGTCCAGGGTGGATGGGAGGACTGGGGGGAAACACAAAGTCCTTAGGGGGCAGTCCAGGGTGGATGGGTGGACTAGGGGTCTTGGGTGGACAGGACGAGGGCTGACGGCGAGGGGTCCGGGCAGACATGGATGGGGACACACGAGGGGATGATTTGGGGGAAACAGTCCGAGGCTGGGAACTCACAGGGGTGCTATCTGACAGAGGAACAGAAACAGAAAGCAGCGGGACAGGAATCTTGACGGGGGACACAGGAGGCGACACAACAGGAGACAAGACAGGGGATGCTGCAGGTGACGATGGAACAGAAACGAAAACAGAGCTCCCCGAAGACGGCTCAGAATTTATGCTCCCCATCACAGAATCGGGGAGAACGTCGTCAGCAGCCGACTGGGGTACGGTGCTCACGGCAGCTGACTGGGGTACGGCGCTCACGGCAGCTGACTGGGGTACGGCGCTCACGGCAGCTGACTGGGGTACGGCGCTCACGGCAGCTGACTGGGGTACGGCGCTCACGGTGCACCTAGAATCAGTGGACTCAGGACAAGACTTGACTGACTTGACGGGGACTTCAAGAATCTGGACAAGACGTTTAAGGTATTCAGACATTGTCTCGGCAGCGACGAGGACAGGCATCTTCTGAGCAGAAACCGACCGCAAGACAGCTTCAGCAGCTGAATCGGCCGCTTCTCTCTCTGCAGCACACACGACTGCAGACTCGGGAACAGCGCTTGCAGGAGCGGGCTCTGGAACAGCGCTTGCAGGAGCGGGCTCTGGAACAGCGCTTGCAGGAGCGGGCTCTGGAACAGCGCTTGCAGGAGCGGGCTCTGGAACAGCGCTTGCAGGAGCGGGCTCTGGAACAGCGCTTGCAGGAGCGGGCTCTGGAACAGCGCTTGCAGGAGCGGGCTCTGGAACAGCGCTTGCAGGAGCGGGCTCTGGGACAGCGCTTGGGACAGCGCTTGGGACAGCGCTTGGGACAGCGCTTGGGACAGCGCTTGCAGTAGCGGGCTCTGGAACAGCGCTAGCAGTAGCGGGCTCTGGAACAGCGCTTGGGACAGCGCTTGCAGTAGCGGGCTCTGGAACAGCGCTTGGGACAGCTAGAGATGAAGAGCGAGAGGCTCCCTTTCTCCTCTTCTTTCTCTTTGAACGCGAAGCCGAATCTGTAGCTGGACTAGCGACCAGTTGGAGATGTTCAGCTGGAACCGCAACAGGAGCAGGGATGGCGTTCTCGGGCAGCGCTGACTCGGTCGAGGAAGACTCAGACGGAGAATCCCAGGAAACTCGTCTCCCTCGTTTACCATGGAGGACAATGGGAGCAGAAGGGGCCTCAGGAGAGGTGGAACCAGCCGAATCACCAAGGGCAACAACGCCCAGGACACGACCCTCTGGGATCACAGGTAGCGAAGCGGAAGAAGACCTTGTAGAACCCCCTCGATCACCTCCTCTACTGCGGCCTCCACGGATCCCGCGAAACACGACCAACCGGGTCCCTTCAAAAGATTGTCGCTTGGCAGGAAAGGACATACTGTCTGCTGGGTTAAGTATTGGTCGGTTCATTCTGTTATGTGGATGATGTGGAGATGAACCCAATTGCAGACAATAGTCACAGGAACACAGTTTATTGTACAAATAACAGGGAAAACAAAGCCCACGAGGGGGCAAAACAGGACAAGACAGGACTATGAATACTAACTAGACTATGACATAGACTTGACGTAACTAGACTACAAATTAACAACAAATACAGGATCAGAACTTCACTGGACAGTAGTGATGTGACATTTGAACCGAGGCGTCGGAGCGTGTGTCGAGAAAAAGTGGGCGTGCCAGATGAAGCCGCGATTCGAGGCTTGTGTTGTTAACGTGAAAATCACGTGACTAATGACAAACGAGGCCTCGGTTTGTGTAAATACGTCATCGGTTCGGTCTGAGTGTCGCGTCCGGATAAAAGGCGGTTCGAAACTCGCGCCACCTTGTGGGTGTTGCAGGAGTAGTAGAAGCAGTTGTAGTAGTGTCAGAGAGTCAGAGAGTTAGATAACTATCATTGTCATTGGCGTTATTGTGTCATATGTGAGGGCTGTATATTATTACATTATCAGGTTAGAATAGTTATAGTATATTATTATTATAGTAGGCCTAGATATATTATAGTCTTGTTATATTAATTAGCTAGATAAAATTATTTGGATTGCTCTGGGATCTGCTCTTGGATTTTTGGATCTGGACTGGACTGCTTTTTGATTTGGATTGCCCTTTTGGATTTGTTTGCTTTTTGTGACTCTTCCTTTTTCCTGGTAATGGAGCCAGCAAGAAAGAGGGAATCATCCCCTGTTTGGGCTCAACAGAAGCATCAGTGTCCTCATTTGTACCACTGGCATTTTTACATTCCCCTGCATCCCCTGTTCCTTGTGAAAGGATCTTTTCCAAGGCTAGAGAGATTTTGTCCAAGAAGAGGAATCGTCTAAACCCCAACACACTTGAAATAATTCTGTTTCTCAATAAAAAATCTATTTTTATTTTCCTTCCTTCCGGACTATTCTGTTGCAGTTTACTTTAATCTGTTATCTATAATCTGTTAAATTAATAAATGTACTTTATTACACTCCCTCTAACATAAGCACTGCACTCAACAGTGTCACTGTTGTTGTTCATACTGTCCCTATCCAAACAATTTATGAATAATTAATTAACTGTGTGTGAGACTCTGGACAAGTAAATTCAGACAGAGAAATATACATATTTTATATTATACACAGTAATGGACAAATGTCTGATCATGTCTTTTTATTATTGCAAATGAAAGGTTACAGACATCAACAGTGAGTACAAAATAAATAAATAAATATTTTTTATTTATAAAAATATTTTTATAAAATGTACATTTAAATATAAATATACAAATAAATATAAATATTTATTTGTATATTTACATTACAAATAAATATTTTTATTTATAAAATTAGGGAGGGAGGGCGCGACACTGGTTCAGAATGAATTCATTTGTCTGCTATTTCTTTGCACAGTAGCTAGGTGTCACTAGTGAGCAATGCTGAATGAAGCTTCGAGTAATGAACCTTTAGCTGAAGCAATGGCCTGCGAGGTCTCAGTGGTTCAGGAAGCCTCATTTTGCCATCACTACTGGACAGGAATACTCACCAAGTGATCACACCAAGTATGAAATAGATCGACAATGAACCGACACAAGACAGCAGACATGAGGGGATTAAATAGGGAACAAATAATCAGGAACACAGGTGATAATGGGAAAAGCAATAATGACAAAACGAGGATAACAAGGGGGCGGGGCTAGGGGACGAGACAACGCAAGCACATGGCCAAACAAATGGCCATGTGCTGCACATGAAACATGGGCCTGTCATGATTCTGCCGCAAGACAAGAGAAAATCAAAGACAAGAAGGCAGAATCATGACAAACAGAGAATCAGAAACCAAATGCATAATTGTGCACAAGTTTTATTAACTAAATCACAAACATGACTAAACTAAACAAAACAAACAAACAAACATACATGCATTCATCCATACATACATGCATAGGTCAAGTGGTGAGTGTTATGGAACCGGAAACAGGAAATAGAACTATGGAGCAAGATCTATTTTAGTATGAAAAGAACCATCAGCTGATCATTTTCAGAACACCTTGTTAAATTGATATACTGTACTTGCATGGTCAGTTCTTGAAGTGGTTGAAGATTGAATTCGTCGTTGGGCCCTTGAGTGTCAAAAGTCATGGTGCAAGTTGCAATCGTTGTTTCTCCGTTGGATGAAGAAGATAGGATGAACTGGTATTGTCGCTGTTTTCATGGCTGGAGTGCAGATTGTGGCCTACACCTTCTGGGCCGGCAGGA
This sequence comes from Rutilus rutilus, assembly GCF_951802725.1. Taxonomy (NCBI): domain Eukaryota; kingdom Metazoa; phylum Chordata; class Actinopteri; order Cypriniformes; family Leuciscidae; genus Rutilus; species Rutilus rutilus. Next base: position 6,197,172 of record NC_140222.1, on the reverse strand, counting down.
CACAAAGAGCACATGGTGAAAGTTGCGAGGGACTTCGTCCGTGTTGAATGACGTCACTGAACTCCTGAGGTTGTCCTTGATGCTGGAGTGAGCACATGTCCTGGATGCTTCGAAGCCTCCTGCCCTGGGCCTGTTGAGGCCACGCTGGACCGCACGGCATCCTTAAGGCAAGAGTTGTCCGTTTCCTTCTTGGTTGGATTTCAGAAAGGCAGTCTGACTTGGCCTGCAGGGCCTAGTGGGGGAGGAAAGGGGTCCCCCCACATACAGGTTTCACTTGGAGCTGCAGTTTAGGTCCGAGGACAAGAGCTAAGAGGGCCGGATCTTGTGAAAAGGCCTTTTTAAAGCTTGACAAAGGACAGCCCTATGCAGGCTGGTTCACCCAATGAGAAGGGTAGAATTTCTGGTGGGAGTTTCTTCTGTCACCAGGATTTACAAGCCTTTGTCTTAAAGGAACACTCCGACTTTTTGAGACTTTAGCTTATTCACATTATCCCCCAGAGTTAGATAAGTCCATACATACCTTTTTCATTTCTGTGCGTTCTGTAAGTGTTATTTGATGCACCCACCGCTAGCCTAGCTTAGCACAAAGACTGGATGTAAATGGATAGTGTTAGCATAGTAATCCCAATAAGTGACAAAATAATGCAAACATTTTCCTATTTACATTGTGATCTGTATAGTCACAGCGTGTACAAAAAACAAGGCTATATGAGACAGAGACCATTTTTAATCGTATAAATACTGGGAACTATATTCTCACTCGGCGTAGGAGCACAGCTAGCGTTACTTGGGCGGAGTGGCTACTTGGGCGGAGTGATCAGCGCAGCACACGAGACGCCCTGTTCTGTTGATGGTTCCGTAAACAAAACAAACGTGACTAACTCGCTAGACGTGACTCATGATCATGGCTGACTTTGAGGAATTGTCAGACTCAGAGGAATTTTACTGTGTATCAAATCAAGATCCCGAACCATATAGGTTTGAGCCAGAATACACAGATGAGGAGTTACAAACTTTGGAAGCTATAAGACAAGATGTCGAACAAATTCATTAGCAAGTTGAATGTTATAACGTTAGTCCTGAGAGTTACATTTAGCGCCGCTCATTTGTTATTGAGCGATACAGTGTGTTCATGACAACACAATAATAACAATAAAGGGGATACATGGAGCCCCTATTCACGTAATAATTTCACTAAGTTTACATTACATTAGCATGGCACTGTTACAGTATGGCTAATGTTAGTCATCTCAAAACATAACGGAACACTTACCGCAGCAACAGGTGATCCAATTTGTCCTGTCTTTATCGATGGGATGGCTGTATCCTTTAGCACACGTTTCATGGTCCGTGTGGCAACTTGCATTTTTTCAAAATAGTCGTCCTCAGTGAAATGTTCTGAGCAAACTAAATACTTCTTGATGGTGTTTACAGGTGTGTTTGGAACGATACCCAGAACAAGTAGCCATCGATTCATCAGGTCAGCGTTTTTGGTTGGAATTCTATGAAATATCATAGTATTACCTGGTCTCCCCTGTTTATTGTCGCAGCTCTTTACAATACAGCGAACACCCATGACTGTAAACTATAAATTTACTATCTAGTATTTGCTGACTCTATTACTCCAACTCTGAGCGAACTCTCTACTCCTCACCACAGGGCATCTCGTGTGCTGCGCTGATCACTCCGCCCAAGTAGCCACTCCGCCCAAGTAACGCTAGCTGTGCTCCTACGCCGAGTGAGAATATAGTTCCCAGTATTTATACGATTAAAAATGGTCTCTGTCTCATATAGCCTTGTTTTTTGTACATGCTGTGACTATACAGATCACAACATGTAAATAGGAAAATGTTTGCATTATTTTGTCACTTATTGGGATTACTATGCTAACACTATCCATTTACATCCAGTCTTTGTGCTAAGCTAGGCTAGCGGTGGGTGCGTCAAATAACACTTACAGAACGCACAGAAATGAAAAAGGTATGTATGGACTTATCTAACTCTGGGGGATAATGTGAATAAGCTAAAGTCTCAAAAAGTCGGAGTGTTCCTTTAAGCATGTTCACTTGCAATGTGTACCTTCATTGGGTGTTTAAGAAAAGAATCTTCCAGATTCTTATAATTCTAATGCGTCACAAAGTTAGCAAAATGTAATGTAAATTAACAAATTGGGGACGCAGATTGGAGTTTATAGAGACCAAATACGCCACACATCTGATTTTGGTAAACCATAGTATGCAACAAAGTGAAAATCATGAGGTGGGAGAATTAGATACATGTCTACACAAGAGGTTATCCATAGGATACATATGATTAATAGGGTTTATCTCTCCTTCTCAGCGAGAATTAGGTGTCCCGTTTTGGTTGTATCATCAAATATATATCAAAGTATATACATAATAGTACACAAAACATCACACTCATTCTCACAGTTTCACAGCCGAGGAGACCGACGTTCTCGTCAGGGACGTTGGGGATGGAGAAACACACCCAAATTAACTTCGGTTAAACAGGCGTATGATAATTTGGGTAAATGTGTAAGCTAGATGTATGCTTTTATAATAAACTCTATCTATCTATCTGTCTATCTATCGTAATAATGTATGATTTGCAAAAATGAAACCGGCTGCTTCTGTGTAGATGAGAGAATCAAAGTGTATGCGCGCTGTGCACACTCTACATTGTTTATGGCCAAGCATGCGCCCTTAAAATAGCATAATGAACAATGCGCAACGCGCCACTGACTAGTTTTTTTCTGGTCAGTGGCGCAATTGTTTTATGGAACAGCAAAATAGCACCAGGGATTGTTTGCGCCGGAACACGCCTCCTTTTTTGCGCTGATCCGCACTAGCTCATTCCCTAGTTTAGCGACGTGCTTCTGTGGAGGGAAAAGCGCGCTTTGCGTGGGTGCAAAATAGGAATGATACATGCATCGGTGAACAAAGTCAATTGTGCTGGGTGCAAGATAGGGGCCCTTTTTTTTCTTTTATTCTCTATTCTAAATATATTTAAAAACTAGGTTGGTGAGTTTTAACAACCAGATAAATATCTCAGTTCAATCTTTCAGATCAATCTGAGTGTTTCAGACTTTAAGAGTTACTATTGTGGGCTTTTCAGTGAACCGATGAAGAAAATGTTCCTCAAATTAGTTTTGCTCTGTTTGTGTCTGGATGGTGAGTTTTAAATGAGTTTTTCTGGTTTCAATTGTTTCTGTTCTGATGCGATAAATTACTGGTTAAAATAGTCAGAAAGGATTAACATTCACTGTTATTCTCATATAGAAACAAATAATGCGGGATTTTGCTGAGAGATAACACTCTTATGTCTCTTTTCATTCATCATCTTTTGTCTTTGAACTGCTGCAGAATATTAATCACTTCACATTTACAAGATTAAAAGTATTTTAGTGAAGCTTCATCAAACCAACATCAAGTGATTTTAAAGCTGTGAAAAACTCTGTTCTTCAGGAGTGTTTGCTGAAGTGTTTGTGATGGAGGGAGATTCAGTCACTATAAACGCTCCTCTTAATAAAATGAAGAATTATGATGTGATTCAGTGGAGGTTTGGAGATGAAGAAACTGTAATAGCTGAAATCAATGTAACGGCCGACAGAATCACTGTATATGATGATGTTCTTGATGGGAGATTCAGAGACAGACTGAAGCTGGACAATCAAACTGGATCTCTGACCATCACAAACACCACAACTGAACATGATGGATATTATGATCTACTGATGAACAGGGATATCAAGAGATTCTTTCTCGATGTCTTTGGTGAGTTAACATAGTAGGATGTCCTGTTACTTCATCCTCTACAGTAAAAGACCTGGGTGTTATATTAGACTGCAACCTGTCTTTTGAAAATCATATTTCATATATTACAAAAACAGCCTTTTTCCACCTCAGAAACATTGCTAAGCTACGTAATATGCTATCTGTTTCTGATGCAGAAAAGTTAGTTCATGCGTTCATGACGTCAAGACTAGATTACTGTAATGCGTTATTAGCCGGTTGTCCTGCATCCTCAATAAACAAGCTACAGTTAGTCCAAAATGCCGCCGCTAGAGTTCTAACTAGATCAAGAAAATATGATCATATAACACCGATTTTATCATCACTACATTGCTTACCTATAAAGTTCCGTATTAATTACAAGGTACTGCTACTGACTTATAAAGCCCTAAACGGCTTAGCTCCAGTCTATTTAACGGATCTTCTATCGCCCTATAATCCATCGCGCTCTTTAAGGTCACTAAATTCGAGGCTTTTGGTCATACCTAGGATATCCAGATCCACCAAAGGAGGGAGAGCATTTTCACATTTAGCACCAAAACTCTGGAATAGTCTTCCGGATACTGTTCGTTGCTCATACTCGCTCTCCCAGTTTAAAACTAGATTAAAGACGCATCTCTTCAGCCAGGCATTTATATAATACTTTTAATCTTACAGTTAAATCCGACCTCTAGTTCATAAACGCCAGAGGAGAACTGGCCCCCGACTGAGCCCGGGTTCTCCCAAGGTTTTTTTTTCTCCATTAGGTCACCTGATGGAGTTTTTCGGTTCCTTGCCACTGTTGCCTTTGGCTTGCTCAGTTGGGGATATTTGGGGATATTAATTTAATTAATCAATCAACGATACTATTGATCAGCATTACCAAACGTGGACGTTCCACTAGAAACAAACATTGATGTATTGTTTTAATTTATTACTGTGAAGCTGCTTTGATACAACCTATGTTGTGAAAAGCGCTATATAAATAAACTTGACTTGACTTGACTTAAGTATTATTTAACATTTTAACCATTACATTAACTTCTAAATAAAATTATTTACCTTTTTAACATTAATTCTTTTTCACATTAGTATGAATTGTACTTTGGCCTCTACACTTTTCATTCTTCATCTTTTGTCTTTGAACTGCTGCAGAATATTAATCACTTCACATTTACATGATTAAAAGTATTTTACAAGTGATTTTAAAGCTTTAATCTGTGAAAAACTCTGTTCTTCAGGAGTGTCTGATGAGAGTTTAGTGACAGCTAAACTGTTTGGTAAATATATATTTGAGTTTGTGATTGAGGGAGATTCAGTCACTCTAAACTCTGATCTTACTGAAATGAAGGATGATGATGTGATTCAGTGGAGGATTGGATATGAAATCGCTGTAATAGCTGAAATCAAAAAACGGGCCGACAGAATCACTGTATATGATGATGTTCTTGATGGGAGATTCAGAGACAGACTGAAGCTGGACAATCAAACTGGATCTCTGACCATCACAAACACCAGAACTGAACATGAAGGAGTTTATTATCTACTGATCAACAGTGAGATCAAGATGTTTAGGCTCATTGTCTTTGGTGAGTTAAATAATTGTTTAACTTGTTTCATATTTTAATCAGCACAAATATACAATTAATAATGCAACATTCATTTTGCTTTTGGTTTTTAACGATGATATTAATTTTAATTTTAAATTTCAAACTATTTACTTTTATAAATCATTAACTGATCGTCTTAATCTGTGACGAACCCTGTGTGTGTGTGTGTGTGTGTGTGTGTGTGTGTGTGTGTGTGTTTGGTGATTCAGTCCTGGAGTCAGTGAAGGAGGGAGATCCAGTCTCTCTAAACCCTGATCTTACTGAAATGAAGGATTATTATCGGCTTCAGTGGAGGTTTGGAGAGAAATCTGGAGATGAAAACAATTTAATAGCAGAAATCAATAAACGGGCCGACAGAATCACTGTATATGATGATGTTCTTGATGGGAGATTCAGAGACAGACTGAAGCTGGACAATCAAACTGGATCTCTGACCATCACAAACACCACAACTGAACATTATGGACTTTATCATCTACAGATCAACAGTGGGAACAGAAAGGCAATCAAGAGATTCAGTCTCGCTGTCATTGGTGAGTTAAAGAAAAGTTTAAAACTGTTTTTTAATGATTTTTTTTATTATTAATGTTTTTGTTATTTTAGATTGTTTTTTTTTAATGTAAATTTTAAACTATTCAAATTTAGTAAACCATTATAAAGCTATTTAACAGTATTAATCTGTGACAAACTCTGTTTCTGTTTGTTCTCTGTGTGTTTGACAGATGAAGTGAAGTCAGTGTCAGTGAAGGAGGGAGATTCAGTCTCTCTAAACTCTCCTCTTACTGAAATGAAGTATTATACTGTGATTCAGTGGAGGTTTGGAGATGAAAACACTTTAATAGCAGAAATCAATAAATGGGCCGACAGAATCACTGTATATGATGATGTTCTTGATGGGAGATTCAGAGACAGACTGAAGCTGGACAATCAAACTGGATCTCTGACCATCACAAACACCACAACTGAACATGCTGGAGGTTATAAACATACAGAAATATTGATGTTTACAGGAAGTTTCTCATCAAAAGCATTCAGAGTTTCTGTCTATGGTGAGTAGAGATAATATTTCTTCTCCTTCAAATATTCTTATTTACTATTTACATGTTGAATTGTTGAATCATTTATAGTTTGAGATGAAAGACCGTATACAAACTCACTTGGAACCGAATATAAGATTGTTGATTAGATTTGATCATATTTCTGTGTATTCAGAAATATTAGTTGATGCAGCGCTGATATTAGTGTTTATTGACTGATCTGATCTCAGTTTGATGTGTTTATTCCTCAGACTCTGTCCACTGGTGTGGTCCTACTGAAGCTGTGATCCGATTGGTCCTCTCTGCTCTGGTGGGCGTGGCTACTGTCATTATTGTGGTTTATGAGATCAGATCCAGAAGAGCTGAACGAGATCAAGCACATATTCACACATCAGGTACATGATTGATGATGTCATTTCTCACAAACTGATTTTGCATGTATAATTATCTGTGAGATTTATTAATTTATGGCTTTTTATGTTCATCTTTTTCAGGAAGTATTGAAATCTAAAGCAGAACGCTGAACTTTAAAGGTTCTTCAAGTGTGTTTTTGTTCTTTAGTGTTTTTTTCATAATAAATACTGATGATTATTTGAGTTTGTGCTCTCTTGCAGTGGCAGATTTTAACAGTGTCACTTTATTGTTTATATTTCTCTTTATTGTTTATATTTAACTTGTTTATTTCTCTCAGAAATGCTGCTGTATTTGCTGTATGTATTTTCTTGCCTTTATCAATAAAGTTTCTCACTCTGAGGTTCAAGAGTCTCTCATGATTTATTACAATTATTTTGTCGAGTGATTGTGTCTGTTACTCAAGAAAGCCACTAGATGGCGCTGTGTTCAGTATTATGTGATGAATACTGTGAAATGAGTAAAGAAGAATAAAACCACATGTTGAAGTGTTCAGAGAAAATAACCAGACATGTTGAAACTGCACTGAGAAATATTTTATTCAAATCACTGAACAAAACATGATACCAGGAGTGAACTCAAACTAAAAACAGCTCACTGGATATTTTCTCCTTTTCTGAACATTCTCTGTGAACCCTAGAGATGGTTGTGTGTGAAAATCCCAGTAAATCAGCAGTTTCTGAAATACTCAGACCAGTCCGTCTGGCACCAACAATCATGACACGTTTAAAGTCTCTTAAATCACCATTCTTCCCCGTTCTGACGCTCAGTTTGAACTTCAGCAGATCGTATTGATCATGGCTGTGTCCGAAATCCGAAACCCTTTTCCCTTAAATATGGCACTATTTAACAGTACGATGTACATTTTAGGACATCCTCAGATCTCAGTCATATGTTTGACGAAATGGCATCGGGCGAAACGTCCTCAGATGAAAGCGTAGAAGTTTAGAAGTTAGCTAAATAACACATTGCAACTATAGCTAGCTTGTAAGTTGGCAAACTATACAGTGAAGTTAAAGAAATCTTTTGAGCTGGACTGTTTTTATAAGCACAGCGCTGCATTGTGTTCAGAGGTTACCAGTGAAACAGCTTTATTTCTGCTGATCCAGAAGCGCCATCTACTGTCAGAGAGTCCATTACATTTCCATTCGGCCCGTCGCTGTTTTTCTGCAGACCAATGTGAAAAATGTCATGTTCTCTTCTGTATAGAACTGAACCAGTGTAACATTTAGTTAAAACTGTAAGAATAACATATTGTAACAACACAGTCAGCCTTTATCAGCACTAGTTTTTTGGCAAGGGTTTAGTGTGTCCTTTCCCTAAGCCGACCCTCAACTACAGACCAGTCTCTTTTCTTCCCTTTGTGTCAAAAACTCTTGGAAGAGTTGTGTTCAATCAACCATCTGCATTTTTGTCACAGAACAATATTTGATGACATTCAGTCTGGCTTCAAAAGTGGACACAACCGCCCAGCCTGGATGAAGGAGCATCATCTACAGGTCAGCCATGCAAAGATGGAGATCCTTGTATCATCAGTTGACCACAACATCACTGTGTAACTGAGGTCCACAACACTAACACCAACCAGGACAGCAAGGATCCTGAGGCTTGTGTTTGACGACCAACTCTGTGTTTCCACTCATATATCGACAGAAGCTCGATTGTGCAGATTTGCTCTCAGAAAATTGAATATCAGAAAAGTCTGAAGCAGTGTCTATTGGCAGATGATCCAGTCATTTTGGTGAAAGACATTTATAGAAACATTTTCTTAACCCATGTGATGTCTCCTGCTTATGTGTCTGAGCTTATTGCTCTTCATCAAGCACCTAGGTCTTTATGATCAAATAATAAGTCATTTCTTTCTGTCCCTCTATCTCAAAAAGGCGATCAGGCCTTTGCTGTTGCAGAACTAAGAGAGATCATGTCACAGGACTGGAGTGTGCTGGCGCAAAGCCGGACAACCAACACCCCCGGACTACCACACCACCCTGAGGAGCTACCCCGCTGGACAGAAGAAGTCAGACGGCAGGAGATACAATTTAAACTTTTATTTATTAAAGGAATGTCTCTTTTAAAATCAAGCAGTCTCTTCTTGTGTCTCTCCAACACACATTGGCTCTGTATCTCTTATCCACGGGACTGGATAACAGCAGGAGATGAACTCAGTTCAGCAGCTCTAATGTGCTCCAGCACAGATGAGGATGTCGACGTTGCTCTGTATTTTGTGCTCACAGGACTGGATGTCAGCTGGAGATGGACTCAGTTCAGCAGCTCTGATGTGCTTCAGCACAGACGGAGGGCAGACGAAGATGTCAACATTAACTCTGTACTTTGTACTCACAGGACTGGATGACAACAGGAGATGGACTCAGTTCAGCAGCTCTGATGTGCTTCAGCACAGACGGAGGACAGACGAAGATGTCAACATTAACTCTGTATTTTGTACTCACAGGATTGGATGACAGCAGAAGATGGACTCAGTTCAGCAGCTCTGATGTGCTTCAGCACAGACGGAGGACAGACGAAGATGTCAACATTAACTCTGTATTTTGTACTCACAGGACTGGATGACAGCAGAAGATGGACTCAGTTCACAGCTCTGATGTGCTTCAGCACAGGCGAGGGACAGACGAGGATGTCAACATTAACTCTGTATTTTGTACTCACAGGATTGGATGACAGCAGAAGATGGACTCAGTTCAGCAGCTCTGATGTGCTTCAGCGCAGACGGAGGACAAACGAAGATGTCAACATTAACTCTGTATTTTGTGCTCACAGGATTGGATGACAGCAGGAGATGGACTCAGTTCAGCAGCTCTGATGTGCTTCAGCACAGGCGAGGGACAGACGAGGATGTCAACATTAACTCTGTATTTTGTACTCACAGGATTGGATGACAGCAGAAGATGGACTCAGTTCAGCAGCTCTGATGTGCTTCAGCGCAGACGGAGGACAAACGAAGATGTCAACATTAACTCTGTATTTTGTGCTCACAGGATTGGATGACAGCAGAAGATGGACTCAGTTCAGCAGCTCTGATGTGCTTCAGCACAGACGGAGGACAGACGAAGATGTCAACATTAACTCTGTATTTTGTACTCACAGGACTGGATGACAGCAGAAGATGGACTCAGTTCACAGCTCTGATGTGCTTCAGCACAGGCGAGGGACAGACGAGGATGTCAACATTAACTCTGTATTTTGTACTCACAGGATTGGATGACAGCAGAAGATGGACTCAGTTCAGCAGCTCTGATGTGCTTCAGCGCAGACGGAGGACAAACGAAGATGTCAACATTAACTCTGTATTTTGTGCTCACAAGACTGGATGACAGCAGGAGATGGACTCAGTTCAGCAGCTCTGATGTGCTTCAGCACAGACGGGGGACAGACGAGGATGTCAACATTAACTCTGTATTTTGTACTCACAGGACAAACTGGATGCCATGAGCCGGCGCAATTACATAAAGGGTGTTTATCCACTCGGTCGCCCGAACAATCCGCGGGGGTCCCACACTCGTGTATACACTACAGAACTCTCAACTCCACACGTGAAAATATCAACTCAGCACTGCAAATCATTCCATACCTTGCAATGGATAAGGCAGTGTTCGGGCTCAGATGGGCACCTCAATGAATGGAATCTTCGTGCGCTGGCAGAACACAGGAATCTATGGCATCATCATCTCCACATCACTTATCTTCCCAGAAAAACACCCCCACCTCGGGGTTCGATAAGGCCGGATAACCACCTCCCGGGTAATAAACAGAGTACAAGAATCCTCAGGCAATATGGGGATATAACCGTTCCTCATATAATATTAATGCCAAAGAAAGTTAGCCACTTAGCTGAAAGAATCCTGCTTCCTCAGTCCTCAGTCCTCAGTCCTCAGTCCTCAGTCCTCAGTCCTCCGTCCTCCGTCCTCCGTCCTCAGTCCTCCGTCCTTCTCTCGCGTCTTCACTGTGTCTCCCGCTGTTTCTTCCTCCTTTCCTCGCCGCCCCCTCTCTCCAATGTCTGCGGCTTTTATGCTCCTCGCGCCCCAATCGCCGTTCGGGATTTTTCCCTCGCACGTGCTGGTGATTTCGCCCGATCCGCTCTCGCTGCATTTCCGCCCTGTTCGTGAGTCGCCGGAACCGGCCCGGTGTTGCACCGGAAGTGTTCCTCCATAGCAACAACCCCCGTGCAAAAAGGTTCCGGCCCTGGTCACCCCGTGACAATCACATCTTTAAATATTGTTAGCCTTTGAGAGGTTGGGCTAGTATCTGTATAGTAAGTTGTATTGTGTTTTATGTTTTGATGTGTTTTTTTAATGCTGCTGATTGTACAGCACTTTGGTCTGCATGTGCAGTTTTAAAGTGCTTTATGAGTAAATAACATAGTTGATGACATAGACATAACAATAACATAGATAATGAGTAATACCTACATCAGTGAGGATCTCACCTGGTCTCACAACACTCAGCAGATCCTGAGGAAATCCCAACAGCGACTGAACTTCGATGAGAAGGCTGAGGAAATTTGGCAGGCAACCGAAATCCTCAGTGATTTTACAGATGTTCAGTTGAAAGTGTGATTGACAGTTTGATCACGGTGTGGTTTGGAAGCTGCAGTGATTAGGATAGGAAAGCTCTCCAGCGTGTGATAAAAGCAACTAGTTCATTTCACTAGGCACAGTTCATTTGTGGAGTAGCCTTCCCATCACTTCAGGATATTTACAGCTCCAGGGTCATCAGGACGGCCCACAACATCATCAGAGACAATAAACATCCACAACACAACCTCTTCACACTCCTGCCGTCTGGGAGACGATACAGTAGTGTGAAATCAAGGACAAAAAGACTTTTTATCCACCACAAGCCATTAGATTCCTAAACAATACATGAGACACTAACCACTTCACTCCACATTACCCTCATTGACTGTTACACTGATTGTTGCACAATGCATAGTTGCATATTTTTGTATATATTTGCATATTTTTTGTATATTTGTATATTTATTTGCTTGTCGTTATCAATAAAGTTGTCCCACTCTGAGGTTCAAGAGTCTCTCCATGTTTTATTACATTTATTATGTCCAGCGCCCCCTGGAGGAAAATACAACTTTATGTAGCATTAAAGATTTCAGCATTGCACCACACACTGTGTACAGCTTTACATTATTAAAACTATTATTTAAAACATGGTAAATATTGACATTGAGTTAAATAGTTCATTTAAATAATATTAATTAGATGAAATAATATAATAATAAATAGTTTTTATTTAATAATAATAATACTTCTTCTACCACTACAGACATTATTTTTTAATTATTTTTAAATTGTTATGTTGTGCCTCTGCCAGATTTTCTGAAGTAAAACATATACACATAAACATACCAACAATACATTGTTTCCACGACTTTCCAAAAACAGGGAAAAATATAGAGAGAGTGATTAGATTGAGTCAGAAGAGAGAAAGATGTTTACTTCACCATCACTCCCTCAGCATCTGTATTAGAAACACTCTCACAGAAGTGTTTACTTGTGCTTTGTAATGCCAAGGTAATATAATGTAGCCTATACTGTCATGTGATACACACAAAATATTGCTATTCACTGATTACACTGCTTTATTTCTTTTATGCAGTGCTGATGTGTAAAATAACGAATGTGAAATACATGGACACAAGAGAGAGGCAGGCAAGGGCAGGAGAGAATACGGAATCGCGCACTGCGCATGCGTACTCATATCAGCAGAGGAGCAGTGACAGACCAGACGCGACTCTCCTGCTCTTCTGACTTTACCCTGCTTTACAGGTTAAAACACATGTATTATTATAAAAATGTGTTATAAAAAAATCTATTCTATAAAATGGAGTAGGGATTGCACTATTACAATGTACAGTGAATGTAAACTGTTATTGGTGAAGCAGTTCGAGGACGTTCTGTTTTTCTTGATTTATGATGTTCACTCTAACGTGAAGATAATTGTTTAATATGCTCCAGTGATCATTATATTTAACTATAGTGTTGTATTACTTATTTTTGGGTTACACAATGTTTATTTGTTCGTGTTAAAGAGTTAATAGATGCCGTTAAAGATCTCTTGGAAGCTCTCTGTGATAGCGTTTGGCGCGCTTACTAGTCACGTGATCAGACTCTGAGGAAAGTGAATCTGTGCATCCATTATGCGTGAAATAAGAGTGAATTAGCTTTATGAAACAAGTACAAATTGGAGAACAAATAATTACATTGTGCACTATGAGTTAATACACACTCATTCTCATGATGTTGGTCAATATTAATGTTGTTTATAAGAAGTCTGCTCAAATGTTAATCAAAAAGGTCAAATGAAGAAAGGAGGCAAAAGAGTGACAAAAGATGATTTATTTGTATGTTGTTGACACTGTCATAGAATAGAGACACAGACAATAGAGACATGTGAAGTAATGCTTCAAAAGCAATATGGTTGTAAAATTAAAAATATCAGCAGACGAGCAGTGAAAGACCAGACGAGACTCCTGTTCTTTATCCTGTTTTACAGGCATCAGTTAATCTGTCATAGATCGACAGTTCATCCAACTCAGTGGATCAGAGGTTTTTTTAATTTTTTTTTGTCTTTTTGGAGACACTTGGTTCACTAAAATATTTTGACTCAATCTTCTTAATTTTTTTTTCTCCAAGTACGATAAACATTGAGAGTCCACGCGTTCACAGCTTTATAGCCTATTATAATATAGTTAGAATGACCAATAAAGTCCAGATATGAGGATAAAATATTTTTTTAGTTTTCATGTCTTTTTATACTGGTCAAAAGCCCAAGTTAAGCAATATCACATGAGCAAGAGTGTTGTTTTCCTGGGGCCGTATTCACAAAGAATTTTAAGGCTAAAAGTAGCTCCTAACTGGCGAATTTAGGAGCAACTCCTAAAAATAATGGGCGTGTCACTCCTAACTTTAGGACTCCTAATTTTTTTGACTAAGAGTAATTCACGAAGCATTTTAGCCCTAAAAGTAGCACCTAAGCCTGGGACAGCTTAAAAGAAGTCGAGAGGACTCCTAACTCACTAAGAGCTATTCACAAACCGCTTTTTGTGGCATTTCACGTTGCGATGATTTGAAATGCGTAGCGGCGGCTACAGGAGCTTCCAATCGCGAGGGAAAATTTTTGCATTGTAGGCATAAAGGGATGCAATAACGCCACCAACAAGTACAACAACCAAAACTAGGCTATTCATTGCATGTAAACTAATTAACGTTTCATTGTGAATCAAATAAAAAAAAAATTCTCTTTGCAAACGTAAGGCAGAGGCATATAGTGACAGATTAATTCAATAATGTTGCAAAGATATTGCTTCAATCCTATAGGCTTCATTAGGCTAGGCTATTTGTTTTGCCTTACTCTTTATTCATTTAGTCTATTTATTCAGTTAAGCCCCGTTATTCATCATCTTCCGTCCTTCGCACTACATGTGTAGCGCACGCATTCTCAGACCTGTCACCTGTCACTCATCATCGTAGGGGAGGAGTTTGGAATCATTCCCGCGTTACAATCATCAGCCAATCAAGGTGGTCACTTCAGTCAAGCTCGTGCATGAGTAATGACGTCATCCATAGCAACGAAGACTCACTCTTAGTTTAGGAGTTGTCATTTTTCTTTACTAAGAGTAGGTCTGAAAGGTGTTGTGAATAACTTTTAAGAGAAAACTCCTAGCTAAAATATTTTAGTGCGATTTAGGAGTACTCCTAGTGGTAAGATAAAATGCTTTGTGAATACGGCCCCTGAACATTAGCACGATTGCAAATGTGATATTGAATTTATCAATAGTTTTGTCACTCTGAGGTTCAAGAGTCTCTCCATGTTTTATTACATTTATTATGTCCAGCGCTCCCTGGAGGAAAACAGATTTGATGTATATTTGATCAATTTCAGCAGAGCACCACCTAGTGGCTCACCCTGAACTTACATGTTATCAGGAGTTGTTTGCTCAGTATCTTCTGTCACTGACTCGACTAGTTCTGTCTGATTGGTTTTGCTGTTCAGCTGGAGGGTCGTTTGCTTTCTCACTAAACAATTTCTTCATGAACATATTACTTTTATATAGTGAACAGAATTTCTTTTTGGACACAATAGTTTATGTATCTTGGTCTTTTGTTGTCCTATCAGATCTTGTTCCTCCACCTCAAGCTGTGAATCTCTAGCCCTGTGACGGTGAAGCCAACTTCTGTTTAAGTAGAGGTCGACCGATATGGGTTTTTCTCTGGCCGATGCCGATATTTAGAAATTGGGGCAGCCGATGGCCGATATATGATGCTGATTTTTTTGGGCTGATATGTTTGGACGATTTTTCCTTTTTTTCTTCTTTTTTTCACCTCATAAAATCTTACCATTAATAAGAAGTAATTAAGAAAATTGCTTTGATTAAACATTTATTGAACAACACAAGCCCCTCCAATCAGTGCACTTGTATAAAATAAATTAAAAAATTATGTATATGTTAAATATTAAATACACAAAACAGGTCATCAAAAATGTAGACTGTCAAATAAAGTTTTAGTGCACAAAAACTTGAATAATAATATAATAAGGTATAAGTAATAAATTGTAGGTTTTAAATTCTACATATGGCACATTTATTGAGAAACAATTGAGAAATTTGATCAGAAATGAGCAACAAACGTCCTGAAGAGAGTTACAGGAGAGAGCAGAGCCAAACACTCACAGGATCTCATGACAAGATCAAACTGTTGCTTTAAGATGTTTTTAACTTCTCTAGTCCGTGAGAACTTTATGAGGCACTTGAGAAAATAACACTATCTATCAGATCTAGTGGACGTTGTGGCCGACTGGAGCTCAAAGTGGTGAAGCTCAGATGATGTGAAATAATCAGTAAAACACATCAAAACTGTTAAAGATGATTTGACTGATTGTAGAGTTTCTCATGAATTTACTGATCTAGACGGCTATTTAAAACCACAGCCCAACCCGTGACTGTGGTGTCTGTCGAGGTAGTCTAGCGATGACACACAAGCGTGGGACTCGAGGTGATACCAGGGCCTTCCACAGAGAAAGAGTATGAAGCATCTGTGCATTCAGGGCTGTTGTGTTCATCTCTATGTGCAGATCCTCCATCTGATCTGGATACGGACCAGATCTGGCTGACTACAGTAACCTCGGGATAAGAAAGAGACAGACAGACTAATATTAGCGTAGATGCTGTTCCTCTTACGATGTTACAAGTACATTGGATGTTATGGAAAGTGTTCCTGTTCCGGTTGAGATGATTTATGGGTCAATGACGTGACGCCTAAATTTTCTGTCCGATTGCATTTTTTCAGGCAAAAATGGGTTTAAATGCCTAAAAAGATACTTCATATTTGTAGTACCTCTCCCATGTATGTACTCACTTTAACTTTTCAAAAACCTTTACTGATTTGTTACTTTTTTTTTGTTATTTAAAGTGTCAAAACATCATGTGGTGCGACCGTCCGGCCATAACTTCTGTTTTGAAAACATCTTTGAAATTACTCTGAATTTATTCAAATTTATATTCTGCACTATTTGGCATGATTTCCAAAATGTTTTGTAATCCTTTAAAAAAATTCAAAGCATTTGCATTTATATTTCCATCATAATATACAAACAAACTTTGTCCGATGATGTCCATTTTATGAAATATCATGTGGTGCGACCATCAAAGAACTACCATTTTGGGACTTATATGTTGAAAACTATTCAAACACAGAAAGTTACATCATAAACTAATTTACCAAGGACCCATGGAAGCAGCAAGCAGGTTTGTAATTCTCTCAAATTGAAAAAAAAAATAAACCTTTGTAATGGTTGGTATGTAGTTGCCAAATTTGGATGTCATGTGGTATGACCTCAAAAATTTTTTAATATTAAAGTTATTTCTACAAATATATATTTTTATTATAAATTTCATAGTGACCTTTTTTGGCAAGCTAGCTTGTTTTGTTTAGGTGGTCAATTCTGTGCCTGTAAATTATCACTGAATTTGAAAATATCATGTTGTGCGACCAAATATCATGTGGTGCGACCACTGCAGACTGTTTTCAATGATAGATATATGTCCTATATTGACAGTTTTATGCTTTTATATTCAATCGACGGTTTATATAAAAAAAGTACTTTACTTTAGTATAATTTGGAATAGATTTTTATGCAATTTGGGATATTTTTATATATTTCAGACAGTTTATGTTCACTCTTTGTACAATATGAGAAAAATGAAAAGAAATACTGCATTAATTTGTAGTGTATTTATTATTGCCTATTTATTTATTTAAAACTATTTTAATCTATTTTTCTAGATGCCACTGCCTGCCAAGCGAAAAAATTCTGACCCTGCAGCAGGAGCGGAGTACCTTGATAGGAGAAGAGTGAAATATTATTACAGTTTAAAATATCTGTTTTCTATGTGAATATATAGTAAACTGTAATTTATTCCTGTGATCAAAGCTGAATTTTCAGCATCATTACTCCAGTCTTCAGTGTCACATGATCCTTCAGAAATCATTCTAATATGTAACCCTAGACCACAAAACCACTCAATGGGTCAATGTCATATGGGTAAATTTTTTGAAATTGAGATTTATACATCATATGAAAGCTGAATAAATAAGCTTTCTATTGATGTATGATTTGTTAAGATAGAACAATATTTGGCCGATACAACTGAAAATCTGAGGTGCTACAAAATCGAAACATTGAGAAAATCGCCTTTAAAGTTGTCCATTTATGTTTGCGATATTGCTATATTCACTCACAAAAATAAATGTTTATAAATTTATGGTAGGACATTTACAAAATATAAAACATCTTTATCCTAATGATAATTTTGACCCATACAATGTATTGTTGGCTATTGCCACAAATATCCTGTGCGACTTGTGACTGGTTTTGTGATCCAGAGTCACTAATGATTTGCTGCTCAAGAAACATTTCTGATTATTATCAATGTTCATATTTTTGTGGAAACTGTGATACATTTTATATGTCAGGATTATTTGATGAATAGAAAGTTCAAAAGAACAGCATTTATTTGAAATAGAATCTTTCGTAACATTATAGCCTGTGCCTGAATGTGTCACTGAATGTGTCCTTGATTAATAAAAGTATTAATTACTTAAAAAAAAACTATTTACCCCAAATGTTAACCATATACAATACTTTTATGAAATAGTTTATATCTATAACATTATTATTTGTTAGAAAGAAATTCTAAGTCAAGTTAAATTAAATGGTGCACTTGTGTTTGTGATGTGATTTTTTATAAAAAAAAAAGTTTATTAAATGTTTATGTTCAGGAAAATTCTGTGAAATTTATATAAAATCTGGTTTAAATAAATTTTTTTTGTATAAAATGTATTGTTCATTGATCTCTTTAAATAGATTTTTAACTATATAAGGTCTTCCTGTCATTTGGAGCGACCACTTATCATGTGGAGTGACCAATAAAAGCAATCACTGTATTAAATTTTAAATAAAATATCTTATTTCTGTGGCTGAAATATGAATCACAGATACAGTATGCTTTAGTAAATTATATTTTTAAAACATTTCTATCAGTTTTATGTGATTTACAGGAAAAATAAGTCTGTTAACTAGATTTAAGAAGGCAACTCAGAAATTATAGAACAAAAAATGAGATCATTATTTACAAAAACTCAAAAGAAATGCAAATACTTGGTTTCTAAACACTTTAACTACTAAGAACTTGTAAAATAATGTTTAAGCATGTTAAGGAAATTAATAAATTTTAAGATAAATCACGGTCGCACCACATGACATTTTTTAAGGCTACGGACAATTCATCTGAATTATAGGAATGTGATAATGTGTTATGTGTATGCCAGGTTAAAGAGATGGGTCTTTACTCTAGATTTAGACTGACAGAGTGTGTCTGCCTCCCAAACAAAGCTAGGAAGACTATTCCAGTGTTTGGCTCTAAATAGGAAAAGGATCTACCGCCTCCAGTGTATTTTGATATTCCAGTTATTATCAGCTGGCCAGAACTGTGAGACTGCAGTGGATGTGAAGGACTATAAAGTGATAAAAAAGCTCAAGTACTGAAGAGCGAAACCATTCAGGGATTTGTTAGTTATCAGCAGGAATTTAAAATGTATGCAATGCTGGATAGAGAGCCAATGCAGTGTTGACAGAACCGGGCTAATATATGATCACACTTACTGGTTCTAGAAAGAAATGTGGCTTTAAAAAGAAAGATAGACATCAAAGATCTACACTTCTCAGTTTCTCCAGATGGCTTACTGGCTTTTTAAAATCCTGCTGATTACTATAAACTACTAAGATCAGAGTTTAGAGTCACTGAAAGAAAACAATATAAACAGCTTCTGCTGGATGTTTGTCGTCTCTGTGTGTGTCAGTAGTTTGTGGCTGAAGCGTTTCTTCATTTTCTCTCTTGCTAATAAGAAGCTCACAATCTTCCACTCCACACAAAGCATCTTTACACTGAAATAAAGTGAATCCATCAACAGTCAAATAAGAGTCACAGGTCAGAGGTCAAATATGATTGACAGCTCACAGCACTAAATAACACACCAGTAGATACAGATATCTAATCCAATATTTCACTCTTCTGCTATTAGTTTTCATTCAGGGCCAGAATTCATTTGAAAATGTAAGATCAGCAAAAGCTTGTTGATTTCCGTGACGTTAAAGGAGACGGATGTGTGAGCGGAAACTAACTGAGGTTGGGGGAGGATTCACACACAACCAGATAAATATCTCAGTTCAGTCTTTCTGATCAATCTGAGTGTTTCAGACATTAAGAGTTACTATTGTGGGCTTTTCAGTGAACCGATGAAGAAAATGTTCCTCAAATTAGTTTTGCTCTGTTTGTGTTTGTGGCGTCTGGATGGTGAGTTTTAAATGTGTTTTTCTGGTTTCAGTTGTTTCTGTTCTGATGTGATAAATTACTGGTTAATTTAGTCAGAGAGGATCAACATTCACTGTTATTCTCATATAGAAACAAATAATGTGTGATTTTGCTGAGAGATAACTCTTATTTGAGATTAAAGTCACTTGATTATATAAAACTGTTCAACTATTTCTCATTTTCATTCATCATCTTTTGTCTTTGAACTGCTGCAGAATATTAATCACTTCACATTTACACGATTAAAAGTATTTTTGTGAAGCTTCATCAAACCAACATCAAGTGATTTTAAAGCTTTAATCTGTGAAAAACTCTGTTCTTCAGGAGTGTTTGGTTATGATGTGTCTGTGGTTGAGGGAGATTCAGTCACTCTAAACTCTGATCTGTCTGAAATGAAGGATGATGATGTGATTCGGTGGAAGTTTAAAAACACTGTAATAGCTGAAATCAATGTAACGGCCGACAGAATCACTGTATATGATGATGTTTTTGATGGGAGATTCAGAGACAGACTGAAGCTGGACAATCAAACTGGATCTCTGACCATCACAGACACCACAACTGATCATACTGGATATTATATAATACAGATCAACAGTGTGTTTAAGACATTTTTTCTCCATGTCTTTGGTGAGTATCTCTATGTTTATGGTGAGTAAACCTTTTGAGTGATACGGTCCCACATTTGGGATTTGGAATGTTCAGTGATGTCACATAACTGTCAGATTCAAACTCTTCAGACAATTTGAACTGCGGCGCAAACAAACATGGCGGCGCCATCTCACATTTTAAATCAAGATCATGACGGTTCGCCATGGAAACAATAATGGGGAAACGTTCCAAAATAAATGTTGCCTTGAATAAACTCACCCAGTCAGAATCACGCGTGAAAGGGTTAAATAGCCTATTGGTTTCACCTGTTTTTAATGACAAAATTAAATTAAACATTTTTTTTTTCTTTTCGTTGCTTTATGATTGTGTAGGTTGAAGAAGACAAAGAGGCCAATGGCTCCAATACATACGTTTTACTAACTGACTCACATACAGGCAGAAGGTTTACATACACCAAACACGTCATAACTGTGACTACCCTTGTGAAAAAAAAGTGCACTTAAGTGTACTTTTATAAAGTGTACTTATTACATAAATAATATACTTTAAATATATACACTTAAGTGTGAATTAAATGCCATCTTTTCGGCGCACTTAATGCACATTAAGTGTAATTAATTTCAAATATATCATATATTAAGTTGAAATAAAATGTAATAAGTTGCCATTAAGAGTGATTTTTTGGAACAACTTAATTGGTACTTTATTACAACTTTATATATACTTTCATAATAACTTCTAGTGTTTTTAAAATATACTTAAAGTGCACTACAAAATGTAATGACATGCAATTAATGTGATTTAAAATATACTTTAATGTCAGTTAACAATACACTTAAGTGTGAATTAAATGCCATCTTTTCGGCGCACTTAATGCACATTAAGTGTAATTAATTTCAAATATATCATATATTAAGTTGAAATAAAATGTAATAAGTTGCCATTAAGAGTGATTTTTTGGAACAACTTAATTGGTACTTTATTACAACTTTATATATACTTTCATAATAGCTTCTAGTGTTTTTAAAATATACTTAAAGTGCACTACAAAATGTAATGACATGCAATTAATGTGATTTAAAATATACGTTAATGTCAGTTAACAATACACTTAAGTGTGAATTAAATGCAATGTTTTCGACACACTGAATGCACATTAAGTGCAATTAATTTAAAATATATCACATATTAAGTTGAAATAAAATGAAATAAGTTGCCATTAAGTGTGTTTATAAATATTGTGATGAAAGTGTACTTTCTTTAACTTAAGCTTAATTAGACATTATTACAAAGTGCATTTTTAAAAATGCACTTAAGTGTGTTTATAAATATTGTGATGAAAGAGTACTTACTTTAAGTTAAACTTAATTAGATATTATTACAAAGTGCATTCATAAAAAGTGCACTTAAGTGTGTTTATAAATAGTATGATAAAAGTGTTCTTTCTTTAAGTAAAACTTAATTAGACATTATTACAAAGTGCATTTTTAAAAAGTGTATTTAAGTGTGTTTATAAATATTGTGATGAAAGTACTTTCTTTAAGTTAAGCTTAATTAGACATTATTACAAAGAACATTTTTAAAAATACGCTTAAGTGTGTTTATAAATATTGTTATGCAAGTGTACTTACTTTAAGTTAAACTTAATTAGATATTATTACAAAGTGCATTTGTTAAAAAGTGCACTTAAGTGTGTTAATAAATTGTAACAATATTAGCTCAAAGGGGAAATATTAATAATAATCCATAATTACCAATTATGATTAATTATTAATATGTGGGTCAGTTAATTACATTAACTTTGAGGTAAGCTAAATTAATATTACAATCAATTTATCAGTTCCAAAGAACTCTTTGATTATTCATTTATTCTAAGAAAAGTTTATCTTTCAGGGTCACTGAAAAATAATTATTCCTTAGCGTGTACAGCACCTAAAGCATGTAACAGGATCAAGACCGTAAAATGGACTTTGTATGCAAACAGAGAATCAGAAACCAAATGCATAATTGTGCACAAGTTTTATTAACTAAATCACAAACATGACTAAACTAAACAAAACAAACAAACATACATACATTCATCTATACATACATGCATAGGTCAAGTGGTGAGTGTTATGGAACCGGAAACAGGAAATAGAACTATGGAGCAAGATCTATTTTAGTATGAAAAGACCATCAGCTGATCATTTTCAGAACACCTCGTTAAATTGATATACTGTACTTGCATGGTCAGTTCTTGAAGTGATTGAAGATTAAATTCGTCGTTGGGCCCTTGAGTGTCAAAAGTCATGGCGCAAGTTGCAATCGTTGTTTCTCCGTTGGATGAAGAAGATGAACTGGTATTGTCGCTATTTTCATGGCTGAAGTGCAGATTGTGGCCTACACCTTCTGGGCCGGCAGGACACAAAGAGCACATGGTGAAAGTTGCGAGGGACTTCGTCCGTGTTGAATGACGTCACTGAACTCCTGAGGTTGTCCTTGATGCTGGAGTGAGCACATGTCCTGGATGCTTCGAAGCCTCCTGCCCTGGGCCTGTTGAGGCCACGCTGGACCGCACGGCATCCTTAAGGCAAGAGTTGTCCGTTTCCTTCTTGGTTGGATTTCAGAAAGGCAGTCTGACTTGGCCTGCAGAGGCCCAGTGGGGGAGGAAAGGGGTCCTCAATGTGCAATGTGTACCTTCATTGTGTGTTTAAGAAAAGAATCTTCCAGATTCTTATAATTCTAATGCGTCACAAAGTTAGCAAAATGTAATGTAAATTAACAAATTGGGGACGCAGATTGGAGTTTATAGAGACCAAATACGCCACACATCTGATTTTGGTAAACCATACAGTAGTATGAAACAAAGTCTGAAAATCATGAGGTGGGAGAATTAGATACATGTCTACACAAGAGGTTATCCATAGGATACATATGATTAATAGGGTTTATCTCTCCTTCTCAGCGAGAATTAGGTGAGAGTCCCGTTTTGGTTGTATCATCAAATATATATCAAAGTATATACATAATAGTACACAAAACATCACACTCATTCACACAGTTTCTGGGATGCACTTTCATTCTATATCAGTTTGTTTCTGGATAATTCAGCGAACAGGGTTCGTACGGGTGCTTGAAATCCTTGAAAGTGCTTGAGTTTTGATGTTGTGTTTTCAAGGTTTGAAAAGTGCTTGAATTTTGGATAAAATGCTTGAAAATGCTTGAATTTGTAACTGTATTTCTTTCACAAGAAATATCTTTGACGAAATAGTTCTTTATGGAGAAAAAAATGTAGCCCTTCAGAATCAGATACAGATTGATTTGCGTTACACTGGCCAGAGCAAAAGTAGGCGGAGTTTTCATCTTGATTTCCGCGGTTGTTTGGATGCACCGTTTTTATTGGCCACGCAGCGGCAACAGTTGAACTATTTTAAACTTTGACCGCGGCGTGCGCGCGTTGTGCGAGCTCGCTGAGCTCCGCTTTGGTCCGAGTCGCGCGGCGCAAGCCATTGAAATATATCGGTTTCATTTCATAGCGCAGCGCAGACCACGTCCTATCTGAAAGGGCCATTAGTGACTGAGAGTACTTGGTGTGATAATGTAAGTATTGCATGTCCGTTATGTCACGTTCATTTGTGGAATATGCAGTGAACATTGCCAAAATTACAGAACTGTAACGTGCAAATTAACCTGCAAACGTTAGCCCAGTGCATAACAGTCGTTGATTGCTGAACTGAAATCAGTCAGTGTCATAAGTAGTAGCCTATACTGTTACTGTAAGGTTTAGGATATCTATGCAATATTTACACTGCTCTATTCCAGTAAATGTATTAGCTAACGTTATGTCTTGGCCCAAGACATCTTGGCAATGAAATACATTTATCAGGCAGGTGCCTGTGCACTCAGATATTGTTCAACCTTGTCTATATCAAGAATGTACGTGTACCAAAATGGGAAGGCCTGTCAAATATTTCTGTTCAAATCCTAAGTCTTCATATTTGAAATTAATTCAGTTTTACAGCCTATAAATCACATTATCTGGTAAGGAATATTTGGACATTAACATAATGAAAAGTATATTATTCATATGCTTTAGGCTATATACTTAGTGATACATTTTGAAGAATAAAACTTGTGATTGGCTTAAATATTAGGGCTGCACAATATATTGAAATATTGCAAATGTATATATTACAATATGCATAATTGCATATCGCAATAGCTTGCAATAACTGGGGTCATGAACAAAAGACAAAAAAAATCACTCACTGCTTTTGGCTGAATAGGCTAACTTTTGTAGCTTTAATAAGAATCAGTATATTTAATTCATGCAGTGAAAACTAAGCAGTGTTTATTTTTACATTTGATTAATCAGTTTCTGTTGTTAAATAAACCTAATGTAGGATAACCTGAACCCCTAAACCCCAGTGATGTTAAAATAACACTTCTTATGCTACAGAACACTGATGTTCACTGTCTTGAAGTTGTAAGGATATTTTCTTATCACAAATAGAATGTGAAACACATATGTGTAGGCTATATAATTTTAAAGATATTTTAAAGATAATTTAAGTTAATTTGACACACTTTAAGCATTATTGTATCGCATATTGAATATCGCATTATTTAATGAGTTATCGCATTATTTAATTTTTCTTCAATATCGTGCAGCCCTCTGCTACATTTGGCTGTTTATCTCTTTTGATGTGATAAAAACGCTAAATAATAATTTTAACTATGTATTGGTATGTCATTTACGGTAGTGTAAGGTGCTGGAAAAAGCTTTAAAATGGACCTGGAAAGTGCTTAAAAAGTGCTTGATTTTGACCTTGGAAAAAGTGTACGAACCCTGAGCGAAGTCGGCATGGAAGTTTGTTTCTGTCTCCCCATTGTCTCTCTCTTTCTTGCATGTGACCACATTCTTTAACACCCATAAAACCTTATCTGATTGTAAAACTTTCTGTGTTCCCTGTAACAAGACACCATCCTGCCAGTGTGTTGGCTTCCTTTGGGATGTTACTTTTTGGTGAAAGTTTCACAGTGAGTTTGCTGGATTATTCATTAAATAAATGAATAATTTGTGTGTGTCCGCTTGCTCCAGACGCTACAAAATATTGTCATTAAAGTGTATTCCCTTTAAGTACACATAAGTGGTCTTTAGGGACCAGCGGTGAAGGGAGCTCTTGGCTGGACGGGACCAGCGGCGAAGGAAGCTCTGGGCTGGACGGGAACAGCGGCGAAGGAAGCTCTCGGCTGGACGGGACCAGCGGCGAAGGAAGCTCTCGGCTGGACGGGACCAGCGGCGAAGGAAGCTCTTGGCTGGACGGGACCAGCGGCGAAGGAAGCTCTCGGCTGGACGGGACCAGCGGCGAAGGAAGCTCTGGGCTGGACGGGACCAGCGGCGAAGGAAGCTCTCGGCTGGACGGGACCAGCGGCGAAGGGAGCTCTCGGCTGGACGGGACCAGCGGCGAAGGAAGCTCTCGGCTGGACGGGACCAGCGGCGAAGGAAGCTCTCGGCTGGACGGGACCAGCGGCGAGGGGAGCTCTGTGGGTATGCCGTTAACAGTCCATGGCCCGGCGGACATGATGTGAACAGTCTCTGGCTTGGTGGGCATGACGTGAACAGTCTCTGGCTCAGTGGGCATGACATGATGCACAGGCTCGGCAGGACTGATGTGAAGCGCAGGCTCTGCAGGACTGAGGTGAAGCGCAGGCTCGGCAGGACTGATGTGAAGCGCAGGCTCAGCAGGACTGAGGTGAAGCACAGGCTCGGCAGGACTGAGGTGAAGCGCAGGCTCGGCAGGACTGAGGTGAAGCGCAGGCTCAGCAGGACTGAGGTGAAGCACAGGCTCGGCAGGACTGAGGTGAAGCACAGGCTCGGCAGGACTGAGGTGAAGCGCAGGCTCAGCAGGACTGAGGTGAAGCACAGGCTCGGCAGGACTGAGGTGAAGCACAGGCTCGGCAGGACTGAGGTGAAGCGCAGGCTCGGCAGGACTGAGGTGAAGCGCAGGCTCGGCAGGACTGATGTGAAGCGCAGGCTCTGCAGGACTGAGGTGAAGCGCAGGCTCGGCAGGACTGATGTGAAGCGCAGGCTCAGCAGGACTGAGGTGAAGCACAGGCTCGGCAGGACTGAGGTGAAGCGCAGGCTCGGCAGGACTGATGTGAAGCGCAGGCTCGGCAGGACTGAGGTGAAGCACAGGCTCCACAGGACTGATGTGAAGCGCAGGCTCGACCAGAGATGCTCACAAGTCTCTGAGCAAGAGTCCAAGTCTAGTCTCAAGTCTCTGAGCTAGAGTCCAAGTCAAGTCTCAAGTCTTTTAGCTAGAGTCCAAGTCAAGTCTCAAGTCTCTTGTGGTTATAATAAGTGTTGCATCATGTACAGCGACCCATCCAGGCTGCTTACAACACTGCATAGCTATATATAAGGAATTCAAAGCATGTAATATGTTATTATGCCTCCTTTATTTATTATCATACAGTATCAGCTTTGATTTTGGTATATAATCAGTCAAACAGGCTATGGCAACATGACAAAAACTGAATTTTATTAGGTTTAGTGGCAACATGTTACATGTTAAAGGTGCATTAAGCAACTTTTCATGTTAAAAATACCCGTTTTTCTAACCCATACATGCTTAAAAATTGCCTGATTGGCTGAATGAGCCCTTCTCTGATCACTGTGATTGTCTCTATAATCCTGTAAAGTAAAATAAATAAGAGGGATTCGGGCCGGAATTTTAGACTGGGCGTGACGTCATGCGCGTTCACGGCACGCTCACATAGCTATGTCTGGCAGGTTTGTGTATTCGCCGCCATTCTCCGTAGAAGATGGATTCTAAGAGACCGGCTTGTAATTCATTTCAAACACCAACGCAAACTCCACGTAAGATAAAAAAAAGAAAACTTTTGTCCGTGAGCGTGCACACCTTTGGTTGCAGTTTAGCTTGCCGCCAGAGGGGGCATAGTTCTGCAAAAACTCAGAGACTTGCGCAATGCACCTTTAACATGGTACAATTTCTGGTAAGCTACATTTTGTTATTATTGCTTGACACAAATTTCACGATTTCAATTAAATTAAATTCTTGTGATTTGATTTAATAGTTCAATAAATATTAGGTACACAATATAGGTGTTAATTCAAGTCAAGTTTATTTATATAGCGCTTTTCACAACATAGGTTGTATCAAAGCTGCTTCACAGTAATAAATTAATGTTTGTTTCTAGTGGAACATCCACGTTTGGTAATGCTGATCAATAGTATTGTTGATTGATTAATTAAATTAAATATCGCCAAAATCCCCAACTGAGCAAGCCAAAGGCAACAGTGGCAAGGAACCGATTTTTCTCAAGAGTCTGAGTCTCAAGTCCGAGTCTCAAACTCGAGTCCCCATCTCTGGGCTCGGCAGAACTGACGTAAACTGCAGGCTCGACAGGACTGACGTGAAGTGCAGGCTCGGCAGTACTGACGTGAAGTGCAGGCTCGGCAGGACTGACGTGAAGTGCAGGCTCGGCAGGACTGACGTGAAGTGCAGGCTCGGCAGAACTGACGTGAAGTGCAGGCTCGGCAGAACTGACGTGAAGTGCAGGCTCGGCAGTACTGACGTGAACAGGACTGACGTGAAGTGCAGGCTCTGACGTGAAGTGCAGGCTAGGCAGTACTGACGTGAAGTGCAGGCTCGACAGAACTGACGTGAAGTGCAGGCTCGGCAGTACTGACGTGAACAGGACTGACGTGAAGTGCAGGCTCTGACGTGAAGTGCAGGCTAGGCAGAACTGACGTGAAGTGCAGGCTCGACAGAACTGACGTGAAGTGCAGGCTCGGCAGTACTGACGTGAACAGGACTGACGTGAAGTGCAGGCTCTGACGTGAAGTGCAGGCTAGGCAGTACTGACGTGAAGTGCAGGCTCGACAGAACTGACGTGAAGTGCAGGCTCGGCAGTACTGACGTGAACAGGACTGACGTGAAGTGCAGGCTCTGACATGAAGTGCAGGCTAGGCAGTACTGACGTGAAGTGCAGGCTCGACAGAACTGACGTGAAGTGCAGGCTCGGCAGTACTGACGTGAACAGGACTGACGTGAAGTGCAGGCTCTGACGTGAAGTGCAGGCTAGGCAGTACTGACGTGAAGTGCAGGCTCGGCAGGACTGACGTGAAGTGCAGGCTCGGCAGTACTGACGTGAACAGGACTGACGTGAAGTGCAGGCTCTGACGTGAAGTGCAGGCTAGGCAGTACTGACGTGAAGTGCAGGCTCGGCAGAACTGACGTGAAGTGCAGGCTCGGCAGTACTGACGTGAACAGGACTGACGTGAAGTGCAGGCTCTGACGTGAAGTGCAGGCTAGGCAGTACTGACGTGAAGTGCAGGCTCGACAGAACTGACGTGAAGTGCAGGCTCGGCAGTACTGACGTGAACAGGACTGACGTGAAGTGCAGGCTCTGACGTGAAGTGCAGGCTAGGCAGTACTGACGTGAAGTGCAGGCTCGACAGAACTGACGTGAAGTGCAGGCTCGGCAGTACTGACGTGAACAGGACTGACGTGAAGTGCAGGCTCTGACGTGAAGTGCAGGCTAGGCAGTACTGACGTGAAGTGCAGGCTCGGCAGTACTGACGTGAACAGGACTGACGTGAAGTGCAGGCTCGACAGAACTGACGTGAAGTGCAGGCTCGGCAGTACTGACGTGAACAGGACTGACGTGAAGTGCAGGCTCTGACGTGAAGTGCAGGCTAGGCAGTACTGACGTGAAGTGCAGGCTCGGCAGGACTGACGTGAAGTGCAGGCTCGGCAGGACTGACGTGAAGTGCAGGCTCGGCAGTACTGACGTGAACAGGACTGACGTGAAGTGCAGGCTCGGCAGGACTGACGTGAAGTGCAGGCTAGGCAGTACTGACGTGAAGTGCAGGCTCGGCAGGACTGACGTGAAGTGCAGGCTCGGCAGTACTGACGTGAAGTGCAGGCTCAGAAAAAAAATCAATCAAATTGACCTTGTCCGGGATCTGGACGAGGACAGGAGGCGTGAAGTGAGGATCGAGCTGATCAGGTATGTTTTCTGCGGCTCCCACAGTGAGGGAGGATTCACACACCCATAAAGTGTGGTCGATGAACTCGACGAACGGCAGGTGAACATCTCCCAACAGCAGCATCTGGGCGAGTAGATTGTCCATCCCGCTCCAGAACTGCTATTTAAGAGAATCTTCATCCCAGCTCGCGTCTTGATAAAGGTTGAGGTAGACCTCCACATACACTTCCAGAGATTGACCGTTTTGAAATAAACAGTCCTCCATGTTAATTTTAGTTGGTCCATTCTTCTGTCAGGGTGTGGTGTAGGTTTAAGAAGACAAAGAGGCCAATGGCTTCAATACATACGTTTTACTAACTCACTCAGATAGACTTAGATAGGCACATACAGGCAGAAGGATTACATACACCGACCAAACTCGACGTAACTATGACTAAGAACAAAGACTGACTTAACTGAAGGAACATAAATACTAACACTGATGAACACTGATTAACTGAACACAGGTGATGTAGATGAACTGATAATGAAGACACGTGACAAGAGGACAGGCAGACAAGTCCAAAACAAAACAGAACACAGAACTACTGTGACAATGATATTGTTTATTTCAGTCACTCTAAACTCTGATCTTAGTAATAGTAGTTTATAGTAATCATCATGATTTTTAAATGTATGCAATGTTTGATAGAGAGCAAACACAGTGTTGACAGAGCCGGGCTAATATGATCACACTTCCTGGTTCTAGGAAGAACTCGAGCTGCTGGAGTTTGCTTGGTAACGCTTTAGATTACAGCCCGCAAAGAACTGCGTATTTAAAACTAATTTACAGTGTAACTTTCGGTAATTATAGTGTACCTACAACATGTAAAGCAGTGATCTCAAACTCAATTCCTGGAGGGCCACAGCTCTGCACAGTTTAGCTCCAACCAGCTCCGACTCACACCTGCAAGGAAGTTTCTAGTAATCCTGAAAACCTTGATTAGCTGCATCAGGTGTGTTTGATTAGGGTTGGAGCAAAACTGTGCAGAGCTGTGGCCCTCCAGGAATTGAGATTGAGATCACTGATGTCAAGTTTTAGGAATAAAGGGGTAATAACCAGAGGAATTAACATTATTTATAAATTTTTTTATACTGTAAGTATTTTAGAACTAAGCGTAACTTATTCTATTATTATAATGCAACAATATTATATTTGAGAGCAATTTAGCGAGAACATACACTGCAAACCTTTTTGTAATAACAGTATACCAATACATATAGGCTTTTAAAAAATTATTAAAACTATTGCAAATAAACTATTGCAACTTTTGCTTAAATACTGGAGAAATATACACTTGTTCATGTAGTTACAGGGTAAGTGCGACTTCTGCGGGCTGGACATTTAAGTGCTTGTTACTCTTTTCCTCTATTAAGTTAATGCTAACACTTTGGGCCCTATTTTAACGATCTGAAACGCAAGTGTCAATCGCAAAGCGCAAGTAACTTTGTGGGCGGGTCTCGGCGCTGTTGCTATTTTCCCGGCGGGATAAATGACTCTTGCACCCAGCGCAAATCTAAAAGGGGTTGGTCTGAAGTAGCTTCATTATTCATAGGTGTGGTTTGGGCGTAACGCGAAATAAACCAATCAGAGCGACATCTCACATTGCCTTTAAGAGCAGGCGCTTGTTCTAAAGCGGATTCCTATTATAACGGCGGATTTGCCAGGCGCGCGCCAGGAGCGGTTCACAGCCGAGGAGACCGACGCTCTCGTCAGGGACGTTGGGGATGGAGAAACACACCCAAATTAACTTCGGTTAAACAGGCGTATGATAATTTGGGTAAATGTGTAAGCTAGATGTATGCTTTTATAATAAACTCTATCTATCTATCTGTCTATCTATCGTAATAATGTATGATTTGCAAAAATGAAAACGGCTGCTTCTGAGTAGATGAGAGAAGTGTATGCGCGCTGTGCACACTCTACATTGTTTATGGCCAAGCATGCGCCCGTAAAATAGCATAATGAACAATGCGCAACGCGCCACTGACTAGTTTTTTCTGGTCAGTGGCGCAATTATTTTATGGAACAGCAAAATAGCACCAGGGATTGTTTGCGCCGGAACACGCCTCCTTTTTTGCGCTGAACCGCACTAGCTCATTCCCTAGTTTAGCGACGTGCTTCTGTGGAGGGAAAAGCGCGCTTTGCGCGGGTGCAAAATAGGAATGATATATGCGTCGGTGTACAAAGTAAATTGTGCTGGGTGCAAGATAGGGGCCCTTTTTTTCTTTTATTCTCTATTCTATATCTATTTAAAAACTAGGTTGGTGAGTTTTAACAACCAGATAAATATCTCAGTTCAGTCTTTCAGATCAATCTGAGTGTTTCAGACTTTAAGAGTTACTATTGTGGGCTTTTCAGTGAACCGATGAAGAAAATGTTCCTCAAATTAGTTTTGCTCTGTTTGTGTTTGTGGCGTCTGGATGGTGAGTTTTAAATGTGTTTTCTGCTTTCAGTTGTTTCTGTTCTGATGCGATAAATTACTGGTTAAATTAGTCAGAAAGGATTAACATTCACTGTTATTCTCATATAGAAACAAATAATGTGGGATTTTGCTGAGAGATAACACTCTTATGTCTCTTTTCATTCTTCACCTTTTGTCTTTGAACTGCTGCAGAATATTATTCACTTCACATTTACATGATTAAAAGTATTTTAGTGAATCAAACCAACATCAAGTGATTTTAAAGCTTTAATCTGTGAAAAACTCTGTTCTTCAGGAGTGTTTGCTGAAGTGTTTGTGATTGAGGGAGATTCAGTCACTCTAAACGTTCCTCTTAATAAAATGAAGGATGATGATGTGATTCTGTGGAGGTTTGGAGATGAAAACACTTTAATAGCAGAAATCAATGTAACGGCCGACAGAATCACTGTATATGATGATGTTCTTGATGGGAGATTCAGAGACAGACTGAAGCTGGACAATCAAACTGGATCTCTGACCATCACAAACACCACAACTGAACATGATGGACGTTATAAACTACAGATCAACAGTGAGAGCAAGCGATTCTTTCTCTTTGTCATTGGTGAGTTCAAAAACGTTTACACCTGTTTATAATCACAAACAATTTAATGAATTCATACAACATTTTGTTTTGGTTATTTTATATTGTTTATTTCAAATTTTAATTTTAACTATTCAATTTAGTAAACTATTATAAAGTGATTTAACAGTATTAATCTTTGCAAACCCTGTTTCTGTTTGTTCTCTGTGTGTTTGACAGATGAAGTGAAGTCAGTGTCAGTGATGCAGGGAGATTCAGTCTCTCTAAACTCTGGTCTTACTGAAATGAAGGATGATGATTGGGTTCAGTGGAGGTTTGGAGATGAAATCACTTTAATAGCTGAAATCAATAAAGAGTTCAACAGAATCACTGTATATGATGATGTTCTTGATGGGAGATTCAGAGACAGACTGAAGCTGGACAATCAAACTGGATCTCTGACCATCACAAACATCACAACTGAACATGCTGGAGATTATAAACTACTGATGTTTACAGATCATCTGATGTTTTCAGGAAGATTTTTCTCATCAAAATCATTCAGAGTTTCTGTCTATGGTGAGTAAAGATAATTTTTCTTCTCCTTCAAATATTCTTATTTACTATTTACATGTTGAATTGTTGAATCGTTTACAGTTTGAGATGACAGACCGTATTAAAACTCACTTGGAACCGAATATAAGATTGTTGATTAGATTTGATCATATTTCTGTTTATTCAGAAATATTAGTTGATGTCAGCGCTGATATTAGTGTTTATTGACTGATCTGATCTCAGTTTGATGTGTTTATTCCTCAGACTCTGTCCACTGTTGTGGTCCTACTGAAGCTGTGATCCGATTGGTCCTCTCTGCTCTGGTGGGCGTGGCTACTGTCATTATTGTGGTTTATGAGATCAGATCCAGAAGAGCTGAACGAGATCAAGCACATATTCACACATCAGGTACATGATTGATGATGGCATTTCTCACAAACTGATTTGCATGTATAATCTATAATAAAATATCTGTGAGATTTATTAATTTATGCCGTTTTATGTTCATCTTTTTCAGGAAGTATCGAAATCTAAAGCAGAACGCTGAACTTTAAAGGTTCTTCAAGTGTGTTTTCTGTTTTTGTGTCATAATTAATACTGAATATTTGAGCTTGATTATTTGGGGATTTAAAAAAAAAATCTTATTTGTTAGTCTTTATTATATTTCTCTCAGATTGAAAAAAAGTGAACGTAGAGACACACAGATCTCACTTTACTACTGCTGTGTATTTGCTGTCTGTTTTTTCTTGCCTTTATCAATAAAGTTTCTCACTCTGAGGTTCAAGAGTCTCTCCATGTTTTATTACAATTATTATGTCGAGCACCTCCTGGAGGAATACAGACTTTATAGTTTAAAGATTTAAGAAGTGTGGAACATATAAAGCTTTACATTATTAAAATATTATTTAAAACATTATTAGTAATTGTTTACATTATTAGCTCTTTTTTTGTTGTTGTTCTTATATCCACAATAATAAACAAACAACTTCCTCCAGCTTCTCCTTTATCCTGAGAAAATACTGATTTGGGACACATTATAATATGCTTTGAGATCACAGTGAAATACATAAACACAACATATCGATGCTCCATTTCCTCCAACAGGGAATGATAAAGTGTTTAAATCTCTAGTGTGATTTGTCTCTGTGGTCTCGTCTGAGGAGCAACTCCTCCATCTAGTGGCTCACCCTGAACTCACATGTTATCAGGAGTTATTTACTCAGACTCTGTAATGAGATCCAGTGATTGTGTCTGTTACTCAAGAAAGCCACTAGATGGCGCTGTGTTCAGTATTATGTGATGAATACTGTGAAACGAGTAATGAAGAAGAAAACCACATGTTGAAGTGTTCAGAGAAAAAAACTTACTCGGTTACTAACGTAACCTCGGTTCTCTCTAGAAGAGGGAACGAGTACTGCGTTTTTATTAAAAACGCTATGGGAAAAGTCTCTTTTCACGAAATACTGAAGCAAAAAATTATCCTTAATTTTATTATATTGTAAAGCGCGTTGCAGCAGTACACAGCTATGGCGAGACGGCTTGCTCGCTCATTGGCTGCTCTGCGGCAACTGCATAAGCCTATCGAGCGAGGCCTGAAGTGACGTCAGGCCAATGAGGGCGCTTCGCGCCCTCCTTGCCATTTCCCGCCGAGACGGGCGTGGCTAACCTCTATAAAAGGAGCTCGAAAAGGCTGATTCACTTAATTTGGATCGCCGAAGCAAACCAGAGTGAACCTTACGTACGGCTGAGAACGCAGTACTCGTTCCCTCTTCTAGAGAGAACCGAGGTTACGTTAGTAACCGAGTACGTTCTCTTACGAGAGTTCTCTCGTACTGCGTTTTTATTAAAAACGCTATGGGAACCCAATGTAAGACGCCGTGCGTGCTGGGATAGAAACACCGATCACTGGAAGCTAATCCAGAAATACAGTGCACAATCACCAGATAGACTCACATAGAGTCAGGGAATAAGGGAAGAGAGGCCTTGATTCCCTATACTGTAGCATCCACAGGCTTAATATGACCTCTCAGAGAGAGTCTAGAGACGAGAGGGGATTTCCTCCGTCCTTATATGGCCATGTACGCAGACGCAAATATGACATCACATAGACAGGGTAGGAACCTGAAATAATGCGGGAAATGTGGGTCTTACACAGTTTTGCCCAAAGATAGTCGGTAGCGAACTGAATCGACTACACTGATAAAAGCTTAGCCTGCAAGGCGGGAACCTCTAGGTTATAAAACCTGATAAATGTAGACGGTGAGGCCCAGCCTGCCGCCGTACATATATCCTGTAGGGAAATCCCGCTAGACCAAGCCCACGAGGAGGCGACGCCTCTCGTGGAGTGCGCTCTAACTCCCAACGGGCACTGGGTGCCCTTGACAGCATAAGCCAGCGCTATGGCGTCAACTATCCATCTGGATAGACTCTGTTTCGAAACAGCCATTCCCTTGGAACGTCCACTGAACGAGACAAAGAGCTGCTCTGTCTGTCTAAAGACAGCAGAGCGGGACACATAAGCTCTTAAAGCCCTAACAGGGCAAAGAAAACTCGAGTCCCCTTCCTCACTTGATCCCGGTAGGGCAGACAGGGAAATAACCTGAGCCCGAAACGGCGTGTTGAGGGATTTTGGCACATAGCCATGCTTAGGTTTGAGTATGACTTTAGAGTCATTAGGTCCAAACTCTAAGCACGCTGGGCTCACAGAGAGCGCGTGCAGATCGCCTATGCGCTTCACTGAAGCGAGAGCCATCAAAAACACTGTCTTGAAAGACAGATGTTTTAAGCTGATAGACTGGATAGGCTCAAAAGGGGCACCTTTCATGGCCGCCAACACCGTAGAAAGGTCCCACATAGGGACTGAAGGAGGTCTGGGAGGATTTAGTCTCCTAGCTCCCCTGAGGAAGCGGATGACTAAATCGCTCCTTCCTAGTGACTGACCCAGCGTCGATCCAGAGAACGATGAAATAGCCGCCACATAAACTTTGAGCGTGGAAGGGGATCTGCCCTTATCCAACAGCTCCTGTAGGAAGGAGAGAACCTCCGATACCTCGCAATCGAGGGGTGAAAGGCTCCGAGCTGTACACCAGCTGGAGAAAACCGACCACTTTGAGGCATAAAGCCGCCGAGTCGACAGTGCTCTAGCCTGAGTGATGGTATTCATCACTCCCTCTGCGAGACCAACGGATACCCGTTGAGCGCCCACACGTGAAGGGACCACAGCTCCGGGTGTGGGTGCCTAATCGAGCCCCCGGCCTGCGGTACTGGCCATGGAGCGATGTCTGCTAACTGCATCAGGACTGGGAACCATGCTTGATTCTTCCAGAATGGTGCTACAAGCAGCACTGGGCTTTTTGTTTCCCTGACCCGCTCTAACACCTGTGGCAGGAGGGAGACGGGGGGAAAAGCGTATAGCGGGCAGCGTGGCCACCTCCGCGATAGCGCGTTGTCGCTCTTGGAAAAGAACGCGGGGCAATGAGCGTTTTCTTGGGACGCGAATAGGTCCACCTCCGCTCTGCCGAATCTCTCCCACAACAGCCAGACTGTTTGCGGGTGTAGAGACCATTCGCCCTGGGGAACATTGTTCCTGGACAGTCTGTCTGGGCCCACATTCCGGAGCCCAGGTACGTGCACAGCTCTCAGCGAGCGTAAGTTGTGCTGAGCCCATATTAGGAGGCGTTTCGCCAACCTGTACAGGGATGTAGATCTCAGCCCGCCCTGGCGATTTATGTAGAACACCACAGCCATGTTGTCCGAACGGACTATGACGTGTTGGTCCTTGATGTGGGGACAAAAACGCGTCAGCGCGTTGTGCACTGCCAGCATTTCTAGGCAGTTTATGTGTTGGAGCTTTTCTTGTTCCGACCACAGGCCGAAGAACGGTCTGCCCTCGAGCAGCGCTCCCCATCCCGAGGTGGATGCGTCTGTCGACACCATCCTCACTCCCGAGGAAGTCCCCAGGCTTACACCTGATCGGTACCAGTCGTCCGCCATCCAAGGCACCAGGGCTGTAACACAGTTCTGATCGACCTTGAGGCGTAATCGACCGGACACCCGCGCTTTCAACCAGAACTGCAGCGGGCGCATGCGGAGCAAGCCCAGCTGGAGAACTGATGATGCTGAGGCCATGAGACCCAGCATCCTTTGAAACTTCCTGAGCGGGGTGAAAGCGCCGCAGCGGAAAGATTTCGCCGCGCGCTGAATGTGCAGCACGCGCTGTGGCAACAGCCGCGCTGTCATAGACTGCGAGTCCAGAACGATACCCAGAAACGAAATCGTTTGACTGGGGTTCAGTGAACTCTTCGCCCAATTGACCCTTCGCAGGGAGCTTGATTGACAGGCGATCTAACCAATCATAATCCGCCATCCGCCATTTTGTCCGACAAAGCAGTCAGGAGAGATAGCAGATTAACATGGGAGGATTTGAACTTGAAAAACGGAGTGTACAGACGTCTTTCCGCGGTTAAAACAACAATCCTTCTTATGTTCATTCATGTTTATTTGATGCTATAAATTAACTAGAAGGAAGAGATGATTGGTTCACGAGCAGCTTTAACTGATGCTCTACAGCGATCTGTCAGACACATTTAAGAGCCACAAAACGGTATCGTTTAAATTTCTTTTTAAAAATGACCACATTTGAAAGGTGAGACTTTGTTTAATATGTTTAATATCAAAAGTAACCGAAAAGTAACCGGGTCTGTCCTGTCTGTCAGCGTGTTGTCAGTGTCCTCTCTGCTCCTCGATGTATTTTTCACTGCGTGAGAACATGGTGTGTGCGTGAGAGCAGCGTAGCTTGTCGGGCATAGCGACAGTAACTAAGGGGGGCGGGTCTTTGCGAAGGGTCAATTGACCGTGATACCAAGATTCTCGAGGTGATCGAGTAAAATGGTTCTGTGCTCCACGAGCTGAGATCGTGATTGAGCTAGGATCAACCAGTCGTCCAAATAGTTCAGCACTCGCATGCCTCTGTGTCTGAGAGGAGCGAGCGCTGCGTCCATGTATT
Organism: Rutilus rutilus; assembly: GCF_951802725.1. Classification (NCBI taxonomy): domain Eukaryota; kingdom Metazoa; phylum Chordata; class Actinopteri; order Cypriniformes; family Leuciscidae; genus Rutilus; species Rutilus rutilus. The sequence goes on along the minus strand of NC_140222.1, from coordinate 6,159,235 downwards.
TCGTAAATGTACGAGGTGCCAGGGACAAGCCGAAGGGCAGGACTGTATACTGGTATGTCTGCCCCACGAAGGCTGATCTCAAGTATCGCCTGTGATGTGACGCTATCTGTATTTAAAAATACGCGTCCTTCAGATCTATCGACATGAACCAGTCTTCTCGGCGAACATGCGCGAGAATTTTGCTGGTCGTGAGCATTTTGAAACTGCGTTTCACTAATACTCTGTTCAGCCGTCTTAGATCCAGAATGGGTCTGATACCGCCGTCCTTTTTGGGGACTAGAAAGTATCTGCTGTATAGCCCCCCTTCGCTTTGAGCTCGGGGAACACGCTCTATCGCCCCTTTGCTTATCAGTTTTGATATTTCGGTGCGAAGTAGGTGTGCTACTTCCAACGACACCGAAGTTTTGACGCGCGCTGTGAAGCGGGGAGGGCGTCGACAAAACTGTAGCGAGAAGCCTCTCTTTATAATGCCTAGGACCCAGTCCGAAACCCCTGGAAGCGCTGCCCATGCCTCTGCATGGTTGGCTAAGGGCCGGATACAGAGCGCGCTCTGTTCGCCGTGCGACAGAGGTGCTTCGGGGCTCACAAACATAGGCGTTATGCCTGTGGCATTTGAGGCGGGGGGCGCGCTTAATACAGCGGGCGGAACGCTCGTCCTCGACCTTACTACAGTGCTTAGCTGAGTGAGGGAGGACTGCGAAAGTCCCGTGGGACTCATGTGTGCGAGTAGATGTGGGCTGGGAGCGGGCACATTTATTGCTTTGGGTCTCATTTTTACAGAGAGCCTGTGATCTGTTAAACATAGTGTTCGTGGGCACTGGGAAGTGGGCACTTTTACTATGTTGGAAGCGCAATCGACCTGAGTCGATTTTATGTGCGCGAGCCCTAAGTGTAAGGCTGTGCTTGTGTGTAGGGATGGGCACTGAGGAGTGGGCATCGACACTACATTTATAGCACCATCGGCCGTGGCCAGGACACCAGAGATCACGCCCTTATGAGTGCACTGTCTGCCTGAGCAGAGTGAATGCACACAGGTTTCATCTTTACAGAAACCACAAGGCATGCAGAACATAGTGTTTGTGGGCACTAGGCAGTGGGCACGTTCACTATGTTGTGTGCGTGATTGACCCGAGTCGAATAAATGAGCGCGAGCCCTGTGTGAAGGGCTGTGCTAGTGTGTAGGGATGGGCACTAGGCAGTGGGCATCTTCTCTACACATATAGCATCATCGGCCATGGCCGAAACTTCGGTAGAAGTCCGGCCATGTACCACGTGCTCGTGGGCTGCAAAAAACACGTCTGCAGTTGCCTCTCGGGGAACAAACAGAGTGATTTGCATTCGGCGGCGAAAATATTTTCTGCCGCAGACCTGGGATTCGAACTCGGATCCCCCGCGCGACAGCCTAAGAATCTACCACTGGACCACAGTGAAGTTACATAGACAAAGTCAGCGTGAGTATTACGCTGGTCTGCAAAAAACACGTCTGCAGTTGCCTCTCGGGGAACAAACAGAGTGATTTGCATTTTCAGACGCCTGCAAAATGCCAGAATGTGAGAAGAGTGGATATCGCCCAGTTTCAGCGGGGCTGAAAACACTCCATTCTCCTTTCGCCAGTGACGCACGGGAACCGTAGAAACGGTGTTCGGTTGCAGGCAAGCGGGTACTACGTGCTCGCTGGCTGCAAAATGCATCTCTGCAGTCGCCTTCAGGGGACTGACAGATCAAGCATTGGCGGCATAAATATATGCTGCTAGACCGGGATTCGAACTCCGGTCTCCCGTGTGGAAAACCTATAATTCCACCACTTGCTGAATATTTCCAGGTGCCGAACAGGGAACTGAGAAATGTGAGAGAAAAGAGGTCAGACCTACCGACGGTGGTACTAAGAACACTCTTTTCTCCTTCGCCGGTGAATGACGCGTGCAGAGGCAGGGTAGCTTTTCTTGTAACGTAAAGAAAAAACTAATCCCGCCATCCGCTTCCAGGAAGGGCAGCCTCGGAAAGGATGCCCGGCGAGTCCTCAGAGTCACCGTAGGCAATTGGCTCGGAGTGAAGGCGTTTCGCCGTCAGCGAGCGCGAGCGCTGCATGAGAAGGCATCTTTAAAAAGACGCAGCTCTTTTAGGGGGTGAGTGTACAAGAACACTCAAACACACACAGACAGAGCAAAGCAATAAAGGATATAGTGCGTCGGAAAGCGCAGCAGGTACGGCTGTAGAAGGCGGCGTTGGCCAGCGGCTTCGAGGGCTCGTCCCGCTGAAGATACTTGCTTCTGACGACGCTTGCTTCCCTGATCCAGCGATGCGTGTGCTTCGCTGAAGAGATTAAAATTAAGTGAATCAGCCTTTTCGAGCTCCTTTTATAGAGGTTATATAGAGGCCAATGAGAGCCACGCCCGTCTCATTGGCCTGACGTCACTTCAGGCCTCGCTCGATAGGCTTATGCAGTTGCCGCAGAGCAGCCAATGAGCGAGCAAGCTGTCTCGCCATAGCTGTGTACTGCTGCAACGCGCTTTACAATATACTAAAATTAAGGATAATTTTTTGCTTCAGTATTTCGTGAAAAGAGACTTTTCCCATAGCGTTTTTAATAAAAACGCAGTACGAGAGAACTCTCGTAAGAGAACCAGACATGTTGAAACTGCACTGAGAAATATTTTATTCAAATCACTGAACAAAACGAGACCAGGAGTGAACTCAAACTAAAAACAGCTCACTGGATATTTTCTCCTTTTCTGACCATTCTCTGTGAACCCTAGAGATGGTTGTGTGTGAAAATCCCAGTAAATCAGCAGTTTCTGAAATACTCAGACCAGTCCGTCTGGCACCAACAATCATGACACGTTTAAAGTCTCTTAAATCACCATTCTTCCCCGTTCTGACGCTCAGTTTGAACTTCAGCAGATCATCTTGATCATGTCTGTGTCCGAAATTGCCCCTTATATCCTTACATATGGCACTGTTTGAGGGAACAGTGTGGTGTACATTTCAGGACATCCTCAGATCTCAGATCTTGGTACAAAATGAAGTTAGAATTCCAATCAAAGCAAATAATTAACATTGCACTCTTTTTCAGAATCAGAATCAGAAAGAGCCTTATTGCCAGGTATGTTCGCACATACGAGGAATTTGTTTTGGTGACAGAAGCTTCTACAGTACAAACAGAATAACAGTGACAGGACACAGATAATTCAAAAGAATATAAATAGAATTAGTAAAATACACAATATACAAAAAATAGACAATAGATAGTATGTACAGGTATGTATGTATGTACAAATAAATAAAAATTCCACGATCATCTCCACTGTTTTGAGGGTTAAGCTCAAGGTTGTTAAAACTGCACCAGACGCCAGCTGTTCAACCTCCGGTCTGTAGGCAGACTCGTCATCGTCCTGGATGAGGCCGATAAGTGTGGTGTCGTCTGCAAACTTCAGGAGTTTGACAGAGGGGTCTTTTGCGGTGCAGTCTTTGGTGTACAGGGAGAACGCACCCCTGGGGGGCGCCAGTGCTGGATGAGGATTTTGCCTGTCGGTCAGGAAGCTGGTGATACAGAAGGAGGCGAGCAGGGAGCTGGGTTCATTTGGACAGGAGGATGTTTGGTATGATGGTGTTGAAGGCCGAGATGAAGTCCACAAACAGGATCCTCACATAAGTCCCTGGTTTGTCCAGATGTTGTAGGATATAATGCAGTCCCAAGTTGACTGCATCATCCACAGACCTGTTTGCTCGATAAGCAAACTGTCCAGCAAGGGTCCAGTGAGGTCCTCCAGGTGGGCCAGCACCAGTCTTTCAAATTACTTCATGAGCACAGATGTTAAGGCAACAGGTCAGTAGTCATTCAGTCCAGTGATTTGGGGTTTGGAGCGTTTGAAGCAGGAAGAACCTTGTTCTAGTGATCTGTTGCAGATCTGTGTGAAGATGGGGCCAGCTGGTCAGCACACTATTTCAGACAGGCTGGTGTAACACCGTCCGGCCCTGGTGCTTTCCTTGTCTTCTGTTTCAGGAAGACCCAACACACACCTTCTTCACAGACCTGAAGTGCAGGAGGGGGGGAGAGGGGGTTGCTGGAGGTGTTGAAGGGTGTATGGAGAGAAGGTCTGAATGAGACAGGTTTTTTCATACCTGGAATAAAACTTGTTCAAATCGTCGGCCAGTTGTTGATTCTCCACAGTGCTGGGGGATGGTGTCTTGTAGTTAGTAATGTCTTTCAGGGCTTTCCACACTGATGCAGGGTCGTTGGCTGACAACTGGTTTCTCAGCTTTTCAGAATAGTTCCTTTTAGCCGCTCTGATCTCCCAGTGTGTATTTGGCCCGTTTAAACAAGACTCATCCCCATTCCTGTAGGCATCTTCTTTGGCCTGGCGAAGTTTTCTGAGTTTTGCAGTGGACCACAGTTTGTCATTGTTGTAAGTTAAATGAGTCCTGGTAGGGATGCACATATCCTCACCGAAACTGATATATGATTTTACAGAATCCGTGAGCTCGTCCAGGTCGGTGGCAACAGCCTCAAAAACACTCAAGACAGTGCACTCAAAGCAGGCTTGTAAATCCTTCTCTGCTTCATTAGTCCATCATTTTACAGTCCTTATTACCTGATTTCAGTTTCTGCCTGTTGGTCGGTATAAGATGAACCAAACAGTGATCAGAGAGCCCCAAAGCTGCCGGTGGGACAGAGTGATATGCATCCTTTATTGTGGTGTAACAGTGGTCCAGTATATTACTGTCTCTGGTTGGACATGTACCGTGCTGTAAACAATCACAAGAATGAACGAGGAAAACTCCTGCGGCGAGTAGAAAGGCACACAGTTGATGAAGAGTGCTTCTAGATCATGGCAATCTTCCTCAATGTTGTTATATCTGTACACTACCTTTCGTTGATGCAGAAGCATATCCCGCCACCACACGATTTTCCCGTTGATTCTGCTTCGTGATCCGCTCCGGAATGGCTTCATTCAGCCAGGTTTCCATGAAACACAGAGCAGCAGAGTTTGGAAAGTCCTTATATGTCAGGGAGAGAAGAAGGAGTTTGTCTGTTTTGTTGGGTAGGGAGCGAAGATTCTCCAGATGGATAGAAGTCAGCGAGGGTCTAAGGCCGCTTGAGTTTGACTAATGCGCCGGCTCGTTTCACACGCTTGTGCGTCCTAGAGCTATTGATCAGCGCCGCTGCCCAACCGACTACAATGTTCAGCAAAACATCTGAATAATCAAAAACCAGTAGAAGATTAGGTGGTGTGTACTGCCGAATGTTCAGCAGTTCTTCCCTGGTGAAACTGACTGTAAAAGAAAAACTAAAAACAAGACAAACTAATAAAACAGTAAAACAACTGGAAAGCCATTCACGGCGCCAACTTGAATAATGTTTAATAATAATAAACATTTTCAATGTTTAATATACTGTAAAGCTGCTGCTTTAAAGTAATCTATTGTACAATCTATTACATATTATTTAGAGGTGTAAAGAGTACCTGAAAAGGTGCAAACATTTAGACTTTAAAACACTATGAATGACTGAAAACCTCTGCATATATTCTGATTTCTGGTTTGCTGTTACCATAGACCTGCAAACACAAAAAATGCATTACTCTCAAACATTACTTTATTCACATGTAACTAGGGATGCACCGATACCGATACCAGTATCGGGTATCGGGCCGATACTGAGCTCATGTACTCGTACTTGTACTCATAAAAATGCCCCGATACCAACAACCGATACCAGGCAGCGTGTGCACAGTGTTTGTATCCAGACAAAGAAACACTGACAACAGAAATTATTATGGGGATAAAAAAGAAGGCTGTCTATGAGGTAAATGTATCTTATTAGTGAAATATTCATAGACTGTAAAAAAATAGGAAATATTAAACAGAATATAGTAACGCCTGTGGTGCGCGAGCTGATAAGAGAAAAACGCGCAGTGGATTGAGCGCGCAAGCGGAACAGACGCGCGAGCTGGTCGAGCGCATCAGACGTTAGTGGAAATGTTTGTAGTTCAGTCGGATGTCAATGGCAAAGAAAGTAAAACGAGGCATGTAGCTTATTATTAACGTTAACTTACCAGAAAGAGAGAGAGAGAGAGAGAGCGAGATAGATAGATAGAGAGAGAGAGAGAGAGAGAGAGAGAGAGAGAGAGAGAGAGAGAGAGAGAGAGAGAGAGCACATCTGTTGAATGCTCTTGATTGCTGATCGTTCACTCAGCACGTGTTATTTGGATTAAAACTAAATCGTATATGTAAGTAAAACATGAACTGTTACCTTATTTGTGTTTAAGGAGTGGTTGCCTACATTATTACAGGACATTTGCAGGTCAAGAATTTACATGAACTTCAAACATCCAAAGCGCGCTCCCCGAAAACCATCGCCTCAGACAGCGCGCGATACTGAATGGAAGTCTTTCACGTCTTGCGCTTGTACGGATGAATTCACGTTTCACTGTTGGCGAGTATCCTAGTAAACAAAGTCTGTTATATCTCAAGTGAACGTAGACAGTATAATTCAAATCAAATGGGGTCCGTGCGTTCGTCTTAAAGGTGCAGCAGTTTAATTAATATGCTGCTGTGTTTTAATGTTAATCAAACAAAGGACAAATAAATTACTCACTGCTCTTGACTAAATAGGCTACCTTTTTTTAACTTTTCAAAAAGATACATCAATATTTAATTTATACAGTAATGAATATGCAGTGCATTAAATATATATTTGATGAACAAATTAAGTTTAAATTTAATAAACAACTAATATGATTGATATTCTTTTGGTTTCTCTACCAATACATTTAAAAATTACAAATACATTAATTAAAAATTAATTGAAAATTAAAAATACAGGTATCGGTTATGGTATCGGTATCGGCGAGTACCAAAAATGAAAGTATCGGTATCGGACTCGATCTGGAAAAAGTGGTATCGGTGCATCCCTACATGTAACCATACAATCATCAAGAGCATCTTGAAACAAAAACAAGAGCATTTTTTAACAAAATGTTTTTAAAAATAAAAATATACTATTAAACAAAAGTGTACAGGCCTTAAATAAATTACTAATTAGTGGAAATACTAACATCCACAAGAATACAATAATTAAGTATTAACATGTAAATATTAAGTAATAAAATGTATACCTATATTTCAGCACAATGCAATTGCAATGCCATATGTGCTTAACAGTGAAAGGAATTTTATTTCAGGTTTTTTGCCAGGAAAACTAGCATATTGACCTTGGTAGGTTTTAAACATGTGCGTTGGCATGTCACAACATATCCTGCTGTACTAAAAAGTCTCTCTGAAGGTGAACTAGTTGCAGATATACAGAGATACCTCCTGGCTAGTTTACTCAGGTGTGGGAATTTGACCTGATGGAGTCGCCACCAAGTGAGAGGGTCCATCTCACTGTCTATGGTGGGAGACACCAAGTAGCTGTTCAGTTTAGCCTCCACAGCGTGTGATGATGATGACGGAGCTGGGGATGTCTTGAAGAAACTGCCCAGGGATTTTTTGGCCTTCTTTAGGATGACATCTGATGGACATTTTCTATTATGATATTAACATTTACCTTTGACACAGTTGCTTCAATTTCAGACATCACCCTGGCTCTGATGTCTGACACCTTGTCACTGCTAATGTAGCCGACTTTGAATCTGGGGTCCATAAAGGAGGTCATGTCCAGAAGTTCTTGAGTTGATGGGTTGTCATACTTACTGTTCAACCAGAAAGACTCGGAAGATAAAGTGATGTAACAAAGCATATATTTATTGGCAGCTCGGCAAGCATTGTAAAGTTCTTTGGCGTAGGCCCCGTCCATAGCTCGTAATCCGAGGGTAGCGGATCTGCATCTCCTGCCTGAAGACGAAGGCAGGGGCGCAGCAGACCCCCCTAGAATGTAGGGACAGGACCATCCTGGTGGTGGTGGGGAGGATGGAGGTTGTTGTTGAGTCGGCATCTGCGAACTCAAACATGAGTAAGTACCTATCTTTTATGCAGAAGGTATAAAGACGTGATTGGATAGAGATGAAGGTAATAAGTGACGTAGTGATTGAGTCTTCCTGGCAGAACTTAGCTAAAGCTTCCATTTCAACCAGAAAGACTCGGAAGATAAAGTGATGTAACAAAGCATATATTTATTGGCAGCTCGGCAAGCATTGTAAAGTTCTTTGGCGTAGGCCCCGTCCATAGCTCGTAATCCGAGGGTAGCGGATCTGCATCTCCTGTCTGAAGACGAAGGCAGGGGCGCAGCAGACCCCCAAAAGTAGGTGGATTAAGATCCACCAGGACGGGGCCAGCCTCCCCCCAAAATTGGTAGATGAAAAGTATACGCACCAGTCGTGAATCCTGACGTTCCTGAAAGATAGAAAAGGAGTTACCATAGTCAGTGTGATGAACGTTAGATGGATTTTCATGTGCCTATATTTGATTATGTTTAAGATTTTTTATTTATGTTATTTTTTTTTTTTTTTTTTTTTTTTATATTTATTTATTTATTTTTTACCGGACGGAAACAGCCTTGTGAGACCACGCAGATATAGCCACATTAGACCTGACATATATAGGCCTCGATAGACCACACAGATTTAGCCGCATTAGACCAGACATATACAGACCACACAGATATAGCCGCCTCGATAGACCACACAGATATAGCCACGTTAGACCAGACATATACAGGCCTCGATAGACCACACAGATATAGCCACGTTAGACCAGACATATACAGGCCTCGATAGACCACACAGATATAGCCACGTTAGGCCAGACATATACAGGCCTCGATAGACCACACAGATATAGCCACGTTAGGCCAGACATACACGGCCTCGATAGACCACACAGATATAGCCACGTTAGGCCAGACATATACAGGCCTCGATAGACCACACAGATATAGCCACGTTAGGCCAGACATATACAGGCCTCGATAGACCACACAGATATAGCCACGTTAGGCCAGACATACACGGCCTCGATAGACCACACAGATATAGCCACGTTAGGCCAGACATATACAGGCCTCGATAGACCACACAGATATAGCCACGTTAGGCCAGACGTACACAGGCCTCGATAGACCACACAGATATAGCCACGTTAGGCCAGACGTACACAGGCCTCGATAGACCACACAGATATAGCCACGTTAGGCCAGACGTATACAGGCCTCGATAGACCACACAGATATAGCCACGTTAGGCCAGACGTATACAGGCCTCGATAGACCACACAGATATAGCCACGTTAGGCCAGACGTACACAGGCCTCGATAGACCACACAGATATAGCCACGTTAGGCCAGACATATACAGGCCTCGATAGACCACACAGATTAGCCACGTTAGGCCAGACGTACACAGGCCTCGATAGACCACACAGATATACACGGAATTTGCCACGTTTGTTTTTTTTTTTTTTTTTTTTTTTTTATTATTTATTTTATTTATTAACCACAGAGACGAGGCCATGCAAGGCCGTTAGCGTAACACCACCACCAGTATTTGCATGGAATTTACTTGAATCGTTACTGAAAAGCTTGCTGAGCTTCCAGAATGGTTTTAGAATCAGTTCTTAATAAAGGCTCGAATGCAGAAGAAAACCATCTGTCCAATACCCTGTTAATCCAGAGTTCTCGTGAGAGCGCAAGTTATTCGGGTATCGAGCAATGGAGCTCATTAGATATGCCCCTCGATCTGAGCTGCACCAATCACATCGGGTTAATTTATATAGCGGGCCAGAGGTGAGTTAAACAGATGATGACAGCGATGTGACGACGTAGTCACGTAGTAAACATTGCAAGATGCCTATGGATAAATACCAATTGTTTGAACGGCATTGGTCACTACAATGAACGGGTTAGACTTGGCTTTTTCTCTAAAAGAAGAACAGAAGACGGTGCTCGAATCGTACTTTTGCAAGAAGGACATTTTGCGGTTTAGCCGACCAGATACAGTAAGAGTCTAATCTACCAGTTTGCTCTGCTGGTAGCGTGTGGGGTTTATGGTTGTGATTGGTCGTAGTGTTATCCAATTGTGAGCAGTGAGATTTCAAATGCATGCTTAATGTCACCCCTCGAGCTGGCCGATTTTAATTAGCCGACACCAGACTATTAATCTTTAGATTTAGGTCTGGATTTCCAGGCTAACCAGCATCTTGATAGCTAAAGTAGAAATGCTACGTTCAGCTGCTGTAGGGCTGCCCCGATCCTGAAGGGATGACCGGTATGCTGAAAGGGAGAGAGCTGCAGCTTTTGAGGACAGAAACTAGATGAATCCTGAACCGGGCTTTAGAGATGCTTCGTTTAGGAAGGAAAATAGGGGGAGTGATCTGAGAATCTATGATTATTTTTTTTTTATTATTTTTTTTTTTTTAACAGAAAAAGAAAGACCATAGCAAGATCTGAAGTAAATTCCCCTGGGTGCATGGGCCATGAACTCTGTTAAAACATGGCTACAATCAGAGTATGAAGATAGGAAGAGAAGAGACCATTACTGATGGGAGGTTATTAGAAGGGGTTAAATGGATTTCGCTTTCTGTAATGTTGCTGTTAAGCATTTCAACAACTGCAAAGTTACGACGCACAAAGTCAAGCATGGAAGATTTAATTTAAAGAGATTGCTTTGGAAGGACTACAGCAACGCTGAGAGGAATTGTGCAGCATTCCTTCCGGATACTTGGCATCGCAGACCCCAGAGTTACATAAATCCACCTCCCGGAATATGATTTATAGAATATCAAGACAGAATGAGCTAATGAATGACTAAAAGATAACTATGTGTTACCTAATTCATCAACTAACCATCCGGAAATGGTGTCAACGTGTTGACGCTTCTGAGTCTCTCCAACTTTGTCTGAGTCGGGTTTGAACGTAAAGCTAAAAGTTTTGAAAATGTCTGTGAGAGAGTAATCAAAGCTTCAGAACGAGCTGTTGAATCTCCACCCCCTGAGCCGGGAGCGGCGGCCTGACTGTCTCCAAAGGGACAGACAAAACTATGCACTCTACTCACCCTCGATGACAATACCAGCATGGTATTTGAAAATATCTTTGGAGCATTCTAAGTCAAGCCGTCACACGCAACCTGGGGACACTGGAGACCCACCACATATTGATTTCGTATTTGTAGACGAGGCAGGAACAGCCGGCCGTGATCAGGATGAGAATAAAGGAATCTAAAAGAAACTAACATTATAAACAAATACTGCAGAAATATAAGCTTTTAAGGTGTAGGGAGCCACACCTCAGTGATATACAGTCTAGCTGGTTTGAGCAGAGCGATTTATTTACATGATCACTGTTAGAGAAGGCAGGGTAATGGATAAGGGTTGCTGAAAGCGAGCCACCTGAAGACTAAAGTGCGTAGCTAGCTATAGCAGTGCAGCGCAATGGTCAGGAACGTGCTCGCGTGACCTTAATCATGAAATTGGAGACTACGGATTACCAGATAAACGTCTCTGGAATAGCATGATCGTCTAACGAGAAGATCTGCCTTAATGATGCAACCGAGCTTCGTTAGCACATGCAACAAAAGTTTTGCCACCACTTCGAACCCAGAAGGATGTTAGCAGTCGCTATAGGATGATTACTGTAAGGCATGAATGAACGAAGCCTGAGCAGGCATCTCTGAACATTTAAATCATACGGATGAGCAAATGTAATGTCACTCGAGTCTTCTTGACTGAGACTTTACTGGTAATTGGTTTGAATGATATCATTTAAACTCATAACAATTAGTTCTACTGAGTTAAGCACATTTTGTCAAAGTCTGTGACCTTTGACCTGAGCATCCTTAGTCTGCCTTCTTTATACTTTTAATATGAAATGGCCTATTACATAAATATTCTATGATACGTATTGTTGGATTAAAGTATTTGCCGAGAACATTTGTGTTACAGCGATTGTAACATGTTAGGCTACTGAAGAACTTAATGAAAGTATGAAAGATCTTGTTTTGACGACATGAATTGCTGTTCTTGTTTTTAGAATAGTTAGGCTATATTACAGAAACGAGCTGATATATACGTAAAATAATAAGCCCCCTTTGATTGGTTAAAGGCTACAATCATCTAGGTATAAGTCGAGATCGCCCCGGCGGTCGGGTAGCGATTGACAAAAACATCTCCATACATGCCGAACAATAACGAATTAAGAAAAGGGCATAAAACAAGTTCTCACAAAGTGAGTGGCAGATGAGATGAGGAGCGCGAGCTGTAAAATATAGGGCATATGCCTAAAGCCGATTTAATATCTTAGTTGCTCTTAGCTTATTTTAATTATATTCAGCAACCAGTTTCTTGCAACTGCCCGTGGAATCGACAACGCTGAAAATAGATTACCATTGCGCTGTGGGATATCACAGTTACATGAATCTTTGCGTACACTTGCTATACCATTTCAGCGAGCTATCCAGCCCTACTGTTTAGAGTATTACAGTATGTTGCGTTGCAGACTGCAGTACTGTAAGTATCGGTAGTTTATTTATTTATTTATTTAGAAAACGCGTCACCACAGTCGCCATTTGAACTTTACCGCTGATTAAGGAAACAGTAGAGTAGCAAGTGAATATACTTACCAGAATGAAGTTTAATCACAGTAAATGGGACATGTAAACAGTGGTCGCTGAAAGCGCCAACGTAAAAGCCTTGAAAGTGGAACTTGAACTTTAAAACCTTGAGTGAAGATCGTCTCTCATGAGATTCAAGCCGCCACGCGCTTGTTTCCTACACGAGTGTGTTGCACTCGAACGCCGCGAAAGTTGCTGAGATCAAACAGGATCAAACAACAATATGACTGTGTTGTTATGATTGAACGCGAGTGAGTGAACGCCGGCGTCGGTTTCTCCGAACTGAATGGAAGCGTAATAGGCAGCGTCAGCATCTACGATCCTGTTGTTGAGTCGGCATCTGCGAACTCAAACATGAGTAAGTACCTATCTTTTATGCAGAAGGTATAAAGACGTGATTGGATAGAGATGAAGGTAATAAGTGACGTAGTGATTGAGTCTTCCTGGCAGAACTTAGCTAAAGCTTCCATTTCATGTAGTCTAGAATCTTCATCTTTATGGACTTTGTTAAATCACTGTCTTCTTCCTTTGCAGCAAGAACTGAGATGTTCATCAAGTGAAGTACAGGTTTCACATACAAAACACTTGCGTAACTTTCACCTGACAGAGCATCTGTAAATTCTTGCAGAGGCTGCAATGCCTGGTTTATAGACTCAAGTACATCTAGGTCCTGCCAAGAAGGAACCAAATGTCTTGACTTTCTGTTTGCTGACAGGACGTCACTTATGGCCCACTGCTGCTCCAGAACTCTCTGAATCATTTTCTGTCTCGAACCCCACCTTGGCTTGTAGTGCATTCTGTGATGAGGAAGTGCTCCGGGAGGTTGTGCTTTTTTTGTAGGGCCATCTTCTCCTTCCAGCTGTGGGAGAAATGTCCCACTAATCTTTTGCAAAGACCAATAGCTCGAGTAATGTTCTCATCACCTTTAACGGCATTTTCTGAGGAGAGAAGACAAAACAAAACAAGGAAATACAGGGTGAAATAACATTGCAATATTATAATTACAATTTTATATAACAGAAGACAGAAGAGATAGAAAACAGTCAGCTACAATTTACTATATATTTCCTAAATAAACACATTATCTTAAATATTATATAATTATAATTTAGATTATATCCAAAAATCATGCCTCTATACTACATTCAACTATACATACAACTATACCCTTTTCTGTTTTCATTTAATGATTGCAAATATAAACATTCAACACTCACCGATGGCCAGATGAAAGCAGTGACCAAAGCATTGTAGTCTGACCCAATTGTTAAGTTCGGTAGCTTTCACCACATTAGCGCCGTTGTCTGTAGCAATGGACACTTGATTCTCTTCTTTTAAGTTCCAGCTGGCTAAAATTCCCGCAGTCCATGGACTATGTTTTCACTGTTGTGGGATTCGGGGGAAACATACAACACCCAGACAACGTGCTTTTAATTCGAAGTCTTGAGTAAGAAAGTGAACGGTAAAGCTCATGTAGGGCTCAGTCGTATGACTGGACCACAGGTCAGTGGTGCTAGCGTAGAAGTCCACTTGGTGCAGCTCGGTATAGTGTTGGGAAGCACTGGAAGCTTTCAAACACTGTACTCGGTATAATATTGCGATAACGATGATTTTTCGATATATTGTGCAGCCCTAATGGCAAATTCAAAGTCCTTGGTTCAGGTCTCAAATAAATTTCTCAGAGTCGAAGTTCCAGGTCTCAGAAGAATTAACTTTATTGAACAAACAACAAAGTGAGATGCCAGCTGGACATCTAAAGTTACCATTGTCAGACTTCATGTCTTATACCTTTTTCTTAATTCTAGGTACCCAATGGGCATCCTCAAACCTATCTCTTCTTTTCTGCCCCTCCTTGTGTCCTCGCCCCTGTTAAAAAACATCTCCCCCTAGACCTTCTTCTGTTGGTGGAACATCTCAAAGCATCTTATATAACATTTTTCTTCCAGTGCTTCCCAACACCTGCAATCCCTTCTACAGGTTTCCGTGGTACTTTTCTATTATCTTATCCTTGTGACCTACTTTCTGCTTGGCACTACTGCATTCAGACTTTTACAAGAGGCAAAGGAAATTCTCCGACAAAAGTAACCTTGATTTTTCTGACTCCTTACAGAGCATGCAATGTTTTCATTAAGACACAGAGAAGTCTGTTTAAAGCCATTTCTTCAGCCACTATGATAAATGACGCAAGGGTTGGACCATGCATCATATTCAGGCACTGCGCCAGGATTTTTTCTCCACTGGTGCTAATGGGGAGCTGGACCGATATGTGGGGGTGCTAAGAAAACAATTGATTTTCATTACTTAAGTTACTCTATAATATAGAGGTTCTCGTTTTTTCAATAAAAGCAGCTATGATACACAGCACTTTAACTGGATTTGGCCAAAGAATAGTCAACAAAAAAAAAATTACATTATGTAAGGGACTGTTCGTTTTTTATTTAAGGGGCCACCGGAGGAGTTTTGAGTTAAATTGTCAAAAAAGACTTGACCCTCCCTTCGTCAGCAATACATTTTTCTATGACCCTCCAAAATGATTGTGAAAAAAGACATGACCCTCCCCAATAATTTATTGATTAGACTACTTCTGTACTGGTTTGCGCTTGGCAAAGATGTTCAGATAGTCATTGTTGTTTTTACAACCATGACAATTAAAGCACGTCCAGAACAGGGATAACACATTCTGACCAGCACTTCACTTGTGCATTCACGTCATTTTGTGCACATATAAGTTGTAATATTAAGTTTGATGTAATATAAATATCTGATTAATATCAAATAGGATGCGCTTCGTTGATTTAAACAACCTGAAATGTTCTTCAGTTTCCCGGTGCTCGTTCTCTTCAGCTTCAACGCACGCGATTTAACAGCAACGCAAAACATTAAAAGCTATGATTGGGACTGTCATATCATTATAATTGTAGCCTATACACTATTGTAATAAAAAGATGTAAATTCTTTGGGTTTAGTTGCATTCTTCAGCAACCGTTGAGTTGATTAACCTTCTAGCAAAGCGATTCAGTTTAATGTTCGTTCTTCAGCTTCAGCGCGCGCCGCTCAAACAGCAATGATGTCATTTTGAAACAGTAATGCCGAGTTCAGACTGCACGATTTTCAAAGTAGTCGGGTCACTGTTCTTTTCACACTGCGTGACTATCTGGGGTAACATTCAGTTGCTGGTGTGTTCTCACTGCACGATGCATCGGCAACAGGAGGTCTCACACTGCATGACTTTCAGGAGGAAGAATCGCCGACAACTTCTGTCTGGTCCGCAAACTACGTTTCGCAACCAAACACACGCGAGAAGTGATAAGGAAATAGCGCAAAATCCCGCGTGCGTAGACCGCAGTTCTCGCGCGAGACTGAAATTGTTATTAAAAATGATAGCCTGCAAGAAGCTTGCGATCCCAATTGTCTGTGCACTGATTTGCAGCGAAAAGGAGAAAAAGAAAAACATATTATGCATGAGGAAATGGCTGGGAAGACAAGGGGAGCAAGGAGCTGTGTGTTCTGCAAAGAGAGTTGGGGGTAAATAAATAATGTTGCAATGTGCTTCTGTTGCTGCTGGTCAAGCAAATGTTTGTGCTTTGTTTCTGTTTGATATAATTGTAAATACATCTATTAAAATACTGATATTGTGGCCTATAACTCCTCCCCGAACTCCCCGCTGCTCTGTATCTTGTTCTCTCATTGGCTGTAGGTCATCGCCGATATAGTTTTCAGTCATAACACTTTTCACACAGCAGGATTTTGAATCGCCGACAGGTCCAGATATTTAGCATGCCAAATATCTCACGGGCGTCGGCGACTTGTCGGCGATTCTCTCAGATCGCGTCTTTGCTCATTCACACTGCGTGATTGTCACTCGCGTGAACGAGCACAGATTTGCCTGTGATTTCGTGCATTTGTCGGCGATTTCTCAAAACCTGTCGGCGAGCCAAAATCGGAGCTAAAATCGTGCAGTCTGAACTCGGCATAAGCCATCAGCCTAATATTAAAGATGTTTACTATTACGGTAATATTAAAAATGTTTATTCCCCACTTATTCACAATCACAAAAGTTCATTATTTGCTCGTGCTTTAAAGCTTTGCCGGGTAAACATTTCATTGGCGTTCTGTTCTGACATGATGCATTTTTTCTGAGCGTGTACGCGCGCGCGCACTGTCAAACGATTTTTGTTGGGTCAGACCCATCTGCTAGCGATGGGGGGCCGAGATTGAGAGAGCTACATGGAGCTACATGGAATAATATGCACCAAACAAGCCACTTGGAAATTTAGCTGCTTTCATGAATACAAAATGCAATATTATAGTAGGCTAGATGCTGCACCGGATTTTTGCGTGTTGAGGTCAGATGTACTCCGGTACGAACTAAGAGCGCGGATCTTTTGCCCCCTGCTTGCGTGGGCTTAACTGGGGCTACACAGATTTTTGACGGGGCTTTAGCACCCCTTAGCCCCGGTGTAGCGCCGTGCTTGATCATATTGGGGATGATAAAAAAAAAAAAAGGTTTGCTTTGGATATTGTTTGGAAAAAAAAACATCAACTGAGTTGTGTGCGTGAACATGACATGTTGTAAAGAAATGTCTTCTCTCCTATCTAACATTTATGTTGAGGTGAAAGCAGCTCAAGGAAAAGCAGCTTGTAACGTATACGACTCTGGGTTAATTTGAATTAGCTCAAGGATATAGGGAATTTTGGAAATATTAACAATCATAACTCATGGTCATAATTCATAAGTCGCATGTACATTTATTTTATCAATTATCGAGATTACCTCGTTCTATGACTGGTCTAATCATCAGTTATTCGTCCAGCGAATAACTGTAAGATCATCACAGTATTTACAAACTCCAATAAAGTTTAGGTTCTGGCCACGAACAGTAAACTTCATGAGTTTATTAAATTAAAACTACTGAATGTAGTCTAATATCGAGCTTGTAGCTGGATCTTTTGTTTCATTGACTTCAGAATGGTGGGTTTTCAAACACAGAGACAGTGAAAAGTATAAATGGATTTTAATAAGTGTAACTAGATTATATGAGCTACACATAGAAACGTACGTAAAAATGCAAACAATAAACACAACAAACATTTAAACAATAATAACATACGTGATAAGAATAAAATGAAATTAAAGAAAGAAAGAAAGAAAGAAAGAAAGAGAGAGAGAAACTAGTAATTGTTACATACAGAAACCTAAAGTTACGAGACACCGGGAAAACAGCTTTTATCAGACAATGTAGCCTACTTGCAAGTTTCTGTGCTCTTTCTGGTCAGGCTGAAGAAGAGGGGGCGCGCGCGTGCGCGTGTCCTGTTCTGCTGCGTCTTCCGGTGTCGCGCAAAGCTTGAAAAGGCTCACTGAAATGTAACGTTACCGAGAAAGTTCGTCTTCGTCTTCCGTGAAGGAAGAGGCAAGATATAACTTAGTTGCAAAGAACGGCTGCTATGGCTCGAACATGTGTTCGAGCGAGGAGAAGGCCGGAGCCTTTCAGATGTTTCTTGGAGCCGTGGAGAAGAGGATGAAGAGAGATCTGGAAAGAGGGAGGAAGAGAGCGTGATGAGGGGGTTTCTTCCTTTTAAGCAAACATCTGTTTACGCCTTCTCTTGGAACGACAGCGAATCAGATTGTCTTTTCTGAGGCGGAAAAATTCTCTTTGTGTGAAGAAGAAAACGCCTACTTTCACCATATGTCTCCTGAACGAAATAATTCATATTTCCTTTTAAGATTATACATACTGAACTAAAGGTGTTACTTATATAACTTAGGTGGGACTGATTGAATTAAAACAGGACGGTCAGACAGATACCAAGAATTACAGGTAGACTTTGGACACACATAACGTTACGTTCATATGCATCATTACACACAAATAAAGCTTGATTAAACATACAATAAAATTGTCAGTGTTTCCGTTATGGCACATGACGACACTTGAAAGAAACATAGGAATACATATCAACATTTAGTGACTTGTATGTGTGGGAATGTGGGTTTGTAGAGGACCTGAATGAGAGGCAGCTTCAGAGCCATAAAAGGGTTTTATGACCAGGTTGAACCAGTCGAGTTACAAGACACAATGGAGTGATTTTCTTTCAATGAACCTTCAGAATTAAAGATTTTACTCTAGAAAACCACACCTCTATTATAAAGCAAAGCTAATCACACACATACATATCGGAAGGTATACATTCAAGAGCCATATTTCTACATGAAGTTGCACTCAAAGGAGGTTTTGTGTGTGTGGGGGTGTGTGTCATGAGGCTGTAAAGCCACAGGAAATCCATGCTGAACTGGGGGGTTTTACAAGGGCCCCCCCCCCCCTTGTTTACGTTAATATATGACTGGGGGGAATACCAGCCTGGCTGGTAAATGGTCCTCGAGAGAATAATTAACCAGCTAAGGACAAAAATGATGTGTTCGCTATCACATGATCTACTTGATGTGAAAAGCAGATGCCATTGTCGCTACAAGCTGATACACCACTGCACAACATCAAACCGCAAGATTTATGAAGTTATTAGGGGATTATGAAAATCTGACAGTTCTTGTTCAAATTATAACAATTTTGGTGTAGTATCAAGGCTAATGAGTATTTTACAAAGTTTAGGTTTGTTCATTTATGTTTTATTTTACGTCTGTGTGGGCTATACTGTGTTGGAAATAGCAAACAGCACTGAGAATGATTTGACAATGGTTAATGATTAAATGAAACAAATCAGAGATGCTGTTATACAGAATAGATTACTGTTAGACATGTTAACTGCTGAGAAAGGAGGAGTGTGTAAAATGTAACATAACCAATATTATTGAGAACATGATAATGGCTGTAAAAGAACCAATCAGAATTGATAACTAATAGTTTGAATGGTTCACCAGCCACTGGGGAGGGTGGGAATATTGGATATGACATACAGTGCTGATAGTGATAGGAGTTTTGGTGTCGATGTGCCTGCCATGTGTAATATTATGTTTTTCCAGCTTTAGTGGAGATAATTGTGAAAAGTAGTTTCATATCAAATGCTTCGAATGTCTAATTATGAGGATCAATTTGATGATGTATGTCGAAAACCAAAGAAATTTGATGATGATACGACCAGCGGAAGTCACAGTGAAAATTCTGAGCATCTATACTGTTTCTTGTTTTTACTGAGGTGACTGAGGGTCTGACCTAGCGTCAGGAGTGCAATAACAGTGTTTATTCATTCATGCCTGGCTTCAGATAAAATTATTTACTTGCTTGATAATACTTAAGGGACTATCCCCACACAAAAAAAAACAGCTTAAACTTTCTTCTTTTTAAAATATTCTCTCAAATTCTAGAAAGTGATCAATGAAAATCGGGAATGAAAAGTGTAAATCTGATGTAATGACTTAAATTAGCTGTATTAAGTTATCAATGAATAAAAAGGGGGGGTTGTGGAAGAAATGTTATCTGTGTGTGACTATCATATGACAGTAAAAGAGCCAGACAAACCTTATTCTAATATGGAATTGTATTGATTTTGGTAAAGAGTGTTGGTTCGTGACATGAGGTTCTCCACTCAAGGATAAAATATGATGAACAAGTCTAAGAATGTTCCACATATGGTTGAAAATACCATCATTGGCCTAGAAAAACAACATTCTGGGAGTCAAAACTATAAAAGAGGAAGGATGCCCTCACTTCACTGTCACACTCTGCGTGACTCTACGACTGCTGACCTTTTTTTGGAAGAAAATAAACCTCAAAGACAAAAGGAAATGTTTTTCTCTTATTCAGTGATATAACAGAACTAGGGGAGAGCGGGGCACAACCTAACACTTTTTGACTTTCTCAGTTTGTGTTAATCTACTTATGGTTCAGAGTATTTATTTTTTCCCACATTAATTTCCCACATGTCTAGTACAATTATGTGTTTTTGTTTTATTAATACAGTATATACTTTTTTCTTGATATACCCCGAAAGAATGGAAGTGAAATGTGACAACATGCCCCATAGGTGCGGTACATTGTAACATAACATATGGCAGCTTAAAATGTTATCTGATCTAATAAAAAAAAACAAAAAAAACTAACTAAAATACTTTCTAAATAAAATACAATTAAAAAACTTTTTCATATAAAATAATGCCAATTTTTAATAATTAAATATAAACTCATTTTTGAGTTTTGACTACGAGCACATGAAAACACAGCTATACAACATAGTTCAAAACAAATAAATAATTAGTCATTTCTGAACATTGACACTCAGTCTTTATTCACCTTTTTCTCATGTTTTCTCAATAGAATTAATACAAGTATAGAATATAATAGCATATTTCTAATAAGGGCACATTGTAACGCAGTGTTACAACATGCCCCCGCCTGCACAACTGGGATTTAAACCCGGTTAGTGTCTTCTGCTAGTTAGCGAAGCATTAAAGAACTATCTCAACTGTTAAATAACATATTGGAGATTAAAATAATATCAGATTTGTCTTATTTTAAATAAACACAAAAAATAGAGATGAAAAATTAACTTAAGTAAGAAATTTACTTTTGCTATGGTTTAATAAATGTCTATGGATATCTTCCAAAAAAAATTTTTTTGGGCGGATTTTTTTTTCTATATAGTGTTGATATGGCAACTAGTAAATAAACAAAGTTTCGTCATCCAAGCATGTGCGGAAGTATTTAAAACAAGCGTGTTACAACTAGCCCCGCGTTAGGTTGTGCCCCGCGCTCCCCTATATCACGGAACTTTCTACAGCTAAACAAAGATAAGACAGAGGTACTTGTTATCAGTAGGCTAATGACGCACGGAGAACATCTATTGCTCCACATCTAGACTATCTATCACTAAAAGCCAGTAATCAGGCCAAGAACTTAGGAATCATGTTTGACAGTGACCTCAGTTTTAAAAAAACATATTAGCATTGTTACTAAAACAGCATATTATCAAATCAGAAACATCTCCAAAGTATGTGACATTCTCTACCCTTCTGTCAATGATATACTTGTTCATGCATTTGTTACGTCTAGACTTGACTACAGCAATAGTGTTTTGCTGATGTTACCAAAGAGCACGTACAAAGAGTTCAGACTGCAGCTGCATGAATGCTAGCTCTCTCTAAAACTATAAATCATATTACTCCAACTCTCAGATCCCTTCACTGGCTGTATGGGCTGTATGGGAGTCCGGTATGGGCCCCAGTGGGGGGGAGGGGTTCCCCCCAGTATCAGCAGAAGCAGTGTGGTAGCCGGATGAGACGAGCGAAGAAGGAGAGAGGCACTCATGTACACAATCATTTCGATCTTCAAAGTACCAATTTACCGAGCCCAAACATGGTATAAGTGGGGTTACATTGACCAGTGGTCCTGTAATAAAATACATAGTATCAAAGAGATATTAGTATCAACAGATAATAGTATTAAAAGACACAACACACAACAGTAAATCATTCACAAAATGTTCTGGAATGCATGTTAATTTCATGTTAGTTTGTCAATAAATGAATGCAGGAGAGGCTCTGTTCACATTGCTAAAAGTCATAAAACTCCTTATCTGATCATTGCCGGGGTGACTAAGATCTTCTTGCCCTGTTTCGGGGGGATGGGGCCACATATTCCCCAGAGTGAGTTCTAAATATCAGGTTTTAAACTATAACAAATACTTGTGTCTGACTTGTCTCAGTCGTTACAGTACTTTAAAGCACATATTAACTCAACATTTCAACTTATTGAACACTTTGACACTTAAATATAAAATTTTGTCATACTTCATTAACTCGTTAGCATTTTTACATTTGACTAGCTTTAGCCCACGTGCAAATTAGCACTGGCTTGCGCACTGTGCATGCACACACTAATATCAAACCCATATCAGTTCGCTGCAGTTTGCTTACATATTATCCTGCGTCCTCTTCTCGCTCCGACGACAGCTTCTCAAAGTTATCGTATTCACTGAAATATCCAAACCTTTCATTATATTCGGCCTCTTTTTGCTCTAAGTCTATTACTTAATGCAGGGAGTTCCTGGAGATCGCTGAGTTCTCTGACTCGCTCTCTCTCGTCTGCTGCTCACACTGTCAGAGGCGCCGGCGCGCCCTGAATGCGCTGCTGCTATTGGCTTATTGAAGTGTCTGTCACTGCAGCACAATCAGTGATTGGGTGATTCTCCTGTCCTTCTAAAACACTTATATTTCTTTCCTCTTCTGAGCTTTTCTTTTTTTCAACCCTTAACTCACATCCTTATTCCTTTACTGGTAGCCTGGGTTACCCGGGTTACGTGAGGAATATAGCTAGAGCTAATGATAGAAGTAAATGTTTATTTAACCCTTTCATGCATGGCGACAAAATTTGTGGACAGTCAATTTAACTCAATTTAGGGT
This sequence comes from Rutilus rutilus, assembly GCF_951802725.1. NCBI lineage: Eukaryota > Metazoa > Chordata > Actinopteri > Cypriniformes > Leuciscidae > Rutilus > Rutilus rutilus. The sequence goes on along the minus strand of NC_140222.1, from coordinate 6,136,339 downwards.
TCATTTATCATGGTAATTTTCTCCAAACAACTTTGAGGGCAGTGTCAGTAGATTGACAGCGATATTTTGTAACAGTGGCTACTGTCTTGGATTCCAACTATTCATTGTGATTGATGACATCATTAATCCAAGATAGCTGACAGCGATAGCCATGTGCCAAATGCTCCAGGCATATCTGTGAAAAACTTACAAGAGACAATTGAGGTAAAAAAAAAAAAAAACGTATGCACAGTAAAGTATGATGAATAAGTTAGTATTTTTATGAACTAATTTTTTTTATATACACCAAAAACTACCTGTCCATGTATGTGGACATCATGCAACAGTTTTGCAAAGATATTATGAATTATCTTATATTGTAATAAAACAGGCATTTTACAAATATATCAACATAAATAACCATTCAAAATTACATATTATGTCATTAAATGGCAACTTTACACATACATACAGAGACAAATTTGCATTTTGCCTTCCAAACAGGGACAGCATAGGTCAAGAACTCAATAGAGAATAATAGAAAATACAGTGGAAGTGATAGCGACAGCAGAACCCAGCTCTGATTTGCCCATATTGCTACTTGGTGTCTGCGTATACCGTTATAGTTCCTATAATATGTGTTTTATTGTTATTATATTGTAATATTATTGTTTTTAGTAACTGAGCTGATACACAAAGCATAACATGCCATGATAAAACACAATGTTCCATATTGTCATATGTGGCTTTATGTCCCATTTTACGCCTTTGTTGCATGGAGTCCACGTGGACAGTTAAATAATTTTTAAATAAAACAACTTCTTCTTTTTCTTTCGGCTGCTCCCATTAGGGGTCGCCACAGCGGATCATCCGACTCCATACCACCCTGTCCTCTACATCTGCCTCTTTTACACCAACTACCTGCATGTCTTCCCTCACCACATCCATGAACCTCCTCCTTGGTCTTCCTCTTTTCCTCCTTCCTGGTGGCTCCATCCTCAGCATTCTCCTACCAATATAATTCATGTCCCTCCTCTGCACATGTCCAAACCATCTCAATCTCGCCTCCCTCACCTTGTCACCAAAACGTCCAACATGCGCTGTCCCTCTAATAAACTCATCTCTAATCTTGTCCATCCTCGTCACTCCCAACGAAAACCTTAACATCTTCAGCTCTGCTACCTCCAGCTCCGCCTCCTGCCTTTTACTCAATGCCACTGTCTCTAATCCATACAATATCGCAGGTCTCACCACAGTCCTATAAACTTTTCCTTTCATTCTTGCAGATACTCTACTATCACAAATCACTCCTGTCACTCTTCTCCACCCACTCCACCCTGCCTGCACTCTTTTCTTCACTTCCCTAACACACTCTCCATTACTTTGCACTGTTGACCCCAGGTACCTGAACTCCTCCACCTTCTTCACCTCTTTACCCTGTAACCGCACCACTCCACTGCCCTCCCTCTCATTTACACACATGTACTCTGTCTTACTCCTACTGACTTTCATTCCCCTCCTCTCCAGCACGTACCTCCACCTCTCCAGGCTCTTCTCAACCTGCTCACTACTCTCACCACAAATCACAATATCATCCGCAAACATCATAGTCCAGGGAGACTCTTGTCTGACCTCGTCCGTCAACCTGTCCATCACCACTGCAAACAGGAAAGGGCTCAGGGCCGATCCTTGATGCAGTCCAACCTTCTCCTTGAACCAGTCTGTCGTTCCTACTGCACACTTCACTGCAGTCACACTGTCCTCATACATGCCCTGCACCACCCTCACATACTTCTCTGACACACCTGACTTCCTCATACAATACCACAACTCCTCTCTTGGCACTCTGTCATACGCTTTCTCTAAATCCACAAATACACAATGCAGCTCCTTCTGTCCTTCTCTATACTTCTCCATCAACGTTCTCAAAGCAAATATGGCATCTGTGGTGCTCTTCCTCGGCATGAAACCATACTGTTGCTCACAGATGGTCATCTCTTCTCTCAGCCTGGCTTCCACTACTCTTTCCCATAACTTCATGGTGTGACTGATCAACTTAATTCCCCTGTAGTTACTGCAGTTCTGCACATCTCCCTTATGCTTAAAGATCGGTACAAGCACACTCCTTCTCCATTCCTCAGGCATCCTCTCACCTTCCAAAATCTTGTTAAACAATCTGGTTAAAAACTCCACTGCCATCTCTCCTAAACATCTCCATGCTTCTACCGGTATGTCATCTGGTCCAACCGACTTTCCACTCTTCATCCTCTTAATCGCTGCTCTCACTTCCTCCTTACTAATCCTATCCACTTCCTGCTTTACTAACACCACATCATCCAACCGTCTCTCTCTCTCATTTTCCTCGTTCATCAGCTGCTCAAAATACTCCCTCCATCTTCTCAACAAACTCTCCTCACTAGTCAACACATTTCCATCTCCATCCTTTATTGCTCTAACTTGCAACACATCCTTCCCAGCTCGATCTCTCTGCCTGGCCAATCGGTACAAATCCTTTTCTCCTTCCTTAGTGTTCAACCTCTCATACAGCTCCTCGAATGCCTTTTCCTTGGCTTTCGCCACATCCCTCTTTACCTGTTGCCGCATCTCCTTGTACTCCTGCCTACTTTTCTCATCACCCTGTCGATCCCACTTCTGTTTTGTTAACCTCTTTCCCCTTATGCTCCCCTGCACTTCCTCATTCCACCACCACGTCTCCTTGTCTTCCTTTCTATTTCCAGATGTCACACCAAGTACCTTTCTAGCTGCCTCCCTCATCACTCCTGCGGTAGTTTCCCAATCATCCAGCACCTCTTCACCACCACCGAGCCTCTGTCTGACCTCTTCCCTGAACCTCACACTACAGTCTTCCTCCTTCAGTTTCCACCATCTTATTCTTCTTTCAGTCCTTACTCTCCCCCTCTTCTTCTTCGTCTCCAAAACCATCCTACAGACCACCATCCGATGCTGTCTAGCTACACTGTCCCCTGCCAACACCTTACAGTCTCCAATCTCCTTCAGGTTGCATCTCCTACATAGAACATAGTCCACCTGTGTGCACCTTCCTCCACTCTTATAGGTCACCCTATGATCCTCCTTCTTCTTAAAATACGTATTCACCACTGCCATTTCCATCCTTTTAGCAAAATCTACCACCATCTGCCCTTCCACATTTCTCTCCTTTAGGCCATACCTACCCATAACCTTCTCATCACCTCTGTTCCCCTCACCTACATGTCCATTAAAGTCTGTCCCAATCACCAATCGTTCATTTCTAGGTACACCATCTACCACTTCATCTAATTCACTCCAGAATCTTTCCTTCTCCTCCATCTCACAGCCGACTTGTGGAGCATAGGCACTGATGACATTTATCATCATCCCTTCAACTTCCACCTTCACGATCATCACCCTCAGAAACTCTCTTCACCTCCACTACACTCTTACTGTACTCATCCTTCAGAATCACCCCTACACCATTTCCCTTTCCATCCAGACCATGATAGAACAGTTTAAACCCACCTCCAATGTTTCTGGCCTTACTCCCTTTCCACTTGGTCTCCTGAACACACAACATATCTACCCTTCTCCTCTCCATCATATCAGCTAACTCTCTCCCTTTACCAGTCATAGTGCCAACATTTAAAGTACCGACCCGAACCTCCACTCTCCTACACTTCTCCTTTCCCTGTCGCCTCTGTAGACGTCTTCCTCCTCTCCTCCTCCTCCTTCGGCCAACAGTAGCCCAATTTCCACCGGTACCCTGTTGGCTAACGATACCTGAGGCGGTCGTTGTTAACCCGGGCCTCGACCGATCCGGTATGAAATTCTTATTCGTGACCCGCATATTTGATTTGGCACATGTTTTACGCTGGATGCCCTTCCTAACGCAACCCTCCCCATTTATCCAGGCTTGGGACCGGCACTAAGAGTGCACTGGCTTGTGCCTCCCTAATGGCTGGGTTAATTTTTAAATTAAACTGAATTTTGTAAAAATGAAAATGGATTTAAATGTTAGCATCATGTTAAACTAATAAAAGAAATCTTTAAAAAAATCTAGATAATGTTTTCCATAATTCATGCATGAAAGGGTTAAATAAACATTATATAGGCCCGATAGCTATTGAAGCCATAATATTAGTTTTCAAGCCACAGATCAGGGAGTAGCACTCATAGCTTTTCTCAAGGATAGCTCGAGCATTGGGACCAAGCGGCAACCTCCCTGTCCCTCTCTTGAAACCAACACGGAAGTGTATTAAACGGCAATTCATCGACTAGCCGCTTGAGGCTGACTGCAAAAGTGAGTCAAATCTGCATCTCCCCCATGTTAAAATGCCCAACTTTACAGCAGAAAAAAACAAAACATGTTTACAGTCTGGTGCAAAAAGTGGCTTTGGTCTATACAGCTAATTTTGCCCTTCATGACAACTGTGAGGGGGGTGAATTTTTTTATAACTCATCCGTTTAAATTATATTAAGCCTTAAATTTCTGCATAATTAAGGGTGTCCACTTTTGAGTGATAGGTGGATTCCCGCTGCTGTGGTCATTAGTCATCATTAGCCGTTTGTCTGCTGTCTGTTAGCCCTCACATTACCTCAGCTAATTGTCTCACTGTAAAAATAAATAAATTCGGGAGTGACGCGCTGCCAAGATGGCGACGGTCGGTCACGCCCACTTTATGCTTCAAAAACGGTCTTCAGAAACCTACGGGTGACGTCACGGACACTACGTCCATATTTTTTTACAGTCTATGATTGGGACGTTAGACATGTTCATAAGCGTCTGAAGACCATCTCCCCATGGCCTTCAGTGTAGAGACAGGAGTGGATGAAGCTGCAGTTGTAGAAGCCGCTTTTAGTAGAGAAGGCTGTTGCCCAGCCCTGTTTGTCTGAACCGTGAGAGGCGTCAAAGCTTACACTACTCCTACATCCTCCGTCATACAGCGTCAATGTTACTCTTTTGGCGTAAGTCGACTTTGTACGTACGGCCGTCTGCCGGAAGCTAGTTATTTTAGACCATAAAGTTTTAAATATGGATGTTCATCCCATAGTTATGAAATAGTATATGCCCAGATATAATTCTGCCGAAAATGCAGCTGCTCGTGAACTTCCTATGAAAATAGGAGAATACATTGTTTGCATAATAAATCATGATAATGTGCAAATAATTGAGCAAACACACAGTGTCTACAAAACCGCAAAATCTGCTAGCGATATATTGTTGATGATTTTCGCTAACATGCAGTCTGAATTTGTATACATGCTGCTGTACAAAATCTAGGAATTAAACCTTGTGTATGGTTAATACTTAATGAATTGATAAAGCAGACCGACAAAAATGCATAGTGATAAAGCATAAGAAAGACGCAGAATGCTTGATTTCTGTTTTAAGGCACTTAAACTTCTGTGTTTCTCTGTCCTCAACCACAGCATGAACCCTTTCAGCGGTCGGTCAATCCCCTTTTCAGAAAGAAACATTCCCATGAACACTAGCTTGTTCACATTGTATAATGTTGAGTGTCAATCCACAGTCTATGAGCCTCCGCTAGACTGCATGTCGTCTCTGATCATGTCTCTTGGTTTGGAGCAAGTATAATAATATCATCAGAGATATTCTCCACTCCCTCAATACCTGTGAGTGCTGACTTCATGGTGGTCTTGTTGGAGATGTTTGTGCACTAAAATGTTGAATGTTTTCAGTGTAGTTCCCTTTCGAGGGAACTCGCACTGCGTCGTGGAACGACACTTTGGGGACGCTCCCTTAGCGTGCGTCTCTGAAGTATGAATGAAACTAATCCAATCCTGATTGGTGTTGCGTCATGACGTAACATGTGACGGCATAACCGGATGCATAAAGTGACACTGAAACACACACATATCAGCTTTCGCTCTTCAGCAAGCGCTCTCTGTTGTGTACGTCCTATTTGGTGTTGTTTGTCTGTGAGAAAGCAATATATATAATATATATATGATGGCGAGTGAACAGTTCAGGCTGTGTGTGCACCCCTGCCCTAGATACATCACGGGTGGGGACACGCATCAGCTGTGTGTGATCTGTTTGGGAGCGCAGCACGCCCGGGCAGCTCTCGAGGGGGCTGCTTGCGGCGACTGTGAAGCACTATCATTGAGAGTGCTGCGCTCCCGTGTTGAGTGTTTTGATGAACATGATCAAGCTCGCGCTCCCCACGGGTCTGGTCCCGCGTCCGTTGAGGCGGCGCGGCGATTGAGCTCGTGGGGTTCGCAAAAGGATCTTGCAGATGAGAATGAGACTGCTGCGGCACTTTCTCATTCTTCATCTGAGGATCCTGAGGTCTCTGTTGGTGGTGCAGAAGCCCGCGATGCGGCTTCTTCTGCCCGCGATCAGGGACCGATGCTGGAGCTCTCTGCTTCCGAGGAAGTGGATGTGCTCAGCATCGAGGCGGATGACCGTGAACTAAGCTCGCCGGTTCACGGTCATGCGTATGAGGAGCTGATAGAGGTTGTGACGCGTGCTGTGGCCAGACTCAATATTAGCTGGCCACAAGATGAGCAGGGAACGCATATAAAAAGTAAATTAGATGAGCGTTTCCTGCAGCACAGATCACAGCCTCAGCTCCGGGGTTTACCTTTTTTTCCCGATCTCCATAAGGAAATTTCGAGGTCGTGGGAAAAACCCCATTCGTCCCGTGTCTATAATCCAACGGCTGTAGATTATAGTAATGTTTTAGGGGCAAGAGATTTGGGTTATGGGAAGATGCCTAAGGTGGAGGAGGCACTCGCGGGTTACCTCTCTCCTGAAGCTGCATCTTCCCTTAAAACCCCGGCGCTGCCCAGTAAACCGTGCAGAGACACTTCTGCATTGGTTGGAAGGGCTTATATGGCGGCAGGTCGCGCTGGTTCATGCCTGCATTCGATGGCTATTTTGCAGGCATACCAGGCTGACCTCCTGAAAGATTTGGATGAGGGGGAGGGACCGACACCCGAAGATATTGCTGAACTGCGTAAAGCCACAGATTTGTCTCTCCGTGCTACTAAAGAGACGGCCCGCGCTATCGGCCGCTCTATGGCAGCTATGGTAGCTACGGAGAGACATCTGTGGCTGAATTTATCAGGTATCAAGGAGAAGGATAAATCTTTTCTCCTTGATGCGCCGCTTTCGTCATCTGGCCTGTTTGGTAACGCAGTTGCGGCTGTCGTTGACCGGTTTCAGGAGACGAAGAAACAATCCGCGGCGTTTCAGCAGTTCCTCCCCCGTCGATCCAAACCGAAATCGAGTAGGGTGGGGCAAAGAGATCAGCCCCAGCCGTCATCCAGCTCCTCATACCGCCAGGAACAAAAGGAGAGCATTGCCTCTAGAGCCCCTCCTTCGGGAGCTTGGCAACAGAGGAAACGTTCTCAGCAGAAGTCCTCCGGCCAGAAGGGCGATTTGAGAGACGTCCTTCAGGCTAGGAGAGCTTCGGGAAAGAGATCCTAGCTGTGATAGCAGGACCTCTGAGGGCTGCCCCCCCCCGCTGCAGAGCAACCGAGGTTGTTTTCGCAGCGGAGCCCTCGGGAAATCGATGTGAGTTTCCCGCCGTCTCTGACGCTTCGGGCCGCATCAATTTCCAGCGAACGCACACCGTGTCGTTCGTGTCAAAAAATAAAAAACGAGCATCAGTTGAGGTTACAAAAACCGTTTCGACTAAATCCTGCCGATGCTTCGCTTCAGGAGGTCGAGAACGGTGCTCAGATAACACCCGAGGCCAGCCTCGAGAGGCTGGTTCCCTTAGTAGATTTTGTAGAGGCATGGTGTCATCTTCCCAACATATCTGCATGGGTCCTGCGTATAATAAAATTAGGGTACAGACTGCAGTTCGGGCACCCTCCTCCCAAATTCGCGGGGGTGGTGCAGACTACAGTGGTCCCGGAGCAGGCTCAGGTGATGGAACAAGAAGTGCAATCTCTGCTGTTGAAGGAGGCCATAGAACATGTTCCTCCTTTAGACAGGGAGTCCGGGTTTTACAGCCGGTACTTTATAGTTCCAAAAAAGGATGGAGGACTGAGGCCAATTTTAGATCTAAGGCATTTGAACCGTTCTCTGAGGAGGTTCAGGTTCAAAATGCTCACTATCCCTATCATCGTGAATCAAATCAGATCCGAGGATTGGTTTGTCACGATAGATCTAAAAGACGCTTATTTTCATGTCTCCATCTTTCCATGTCACAGAAGGTTCCTGAGGTTCGCTTTCGGGGGCGAAGCTTACCAATATCGGGTTCTTCCATTCGGCCTAGCACTCTCTCCCCGCACGTTCACCAAATGCATGGATGCAGCACTGGCTCCATTGAGACTTCAGGGCATCCGCATACTCAATTATATCGACGACTGGCTTATTTTGGCCCAGTCTCGAGAAATGGCGGTTCGGCATCGAGATGTCGTCCTTTGCCATATTCAGAGCTTGGGGTTGAGGCTCAACACGAAGAAAAGCGTGTTGGAACCATCCCAGAGCACAACGTTTCTGGGTGTGGTGTGGAATTCGGTTACGATGCGGGCACAAATGTCTCCTGCACGTATCGAGTCCATTCTGGCAATGGTGTCCAGGATAAAGCTAGGCCAGGCCATCACTGTAAAGCAATTTCAAAGAATGCTGGGCCTCATGGCAGCGGCATCCAACATTATTCCTTTGGGCCTTCTTCACATGAGGCCCCTTCAGTGGTGGCTGAGAGCCAAGGATTTTTCCCCCAAGGGGAATCCGTTCCGTATGATCAGAGTAACGCGCAGATGCCTTCGTTCTCTGGTAGTTTGGAAGAAGCCTTGGTTCTTGTCCCAAGGGCCAGTGCTAGGAGCGTCATGTCGCCGGAAGTCCGTTTCGACAGATGCCTCCCTCACTGGCTGGGGCGCGGTCATGGACGGCCGCTTTGCCAGGGGTCTGTGGCAGGACCATCATCTTGCTTGGCATATAAATTGCCTGGAGATGTTGGCTGTGTTCAGAGCTCTGAGGAGCTTCCTCCCAGACATCAAGGGTTACCATGTCCTGATACGATCGGACAATACATCAGTGGTAGCTTATCTGAACCGACAAGGGGGACTCAGGTCGCGCCCTCTATCCAGACTGGCGCATCAGATCATCCTTTGGTCCCAAGGGAAACTTTTGTCTATCAGGGCAATGTACGTTCCGGGGGTTCAGAATCAGGGAGCAGACATCCTGTCGAGGCAGGGGTTGAGGCCCGGGGAATGGAGACTTCACCCAGATGTGGTGAAGTTGATATGGGAGAGGTTTGGACCTATGGAAGTGGATCTGTTTGCGTCTCGAGAGACGTCTCACTGTCCACTTTGGTTTTCCCTCACGCATCCAGCCCCACTGGGGTTGGATGCTATGGTACAGGCCTGGCCGAGGCTACGCCTGTATGCCTTTCCCCCGATCGCTCTGCTCCCAGGAGTCCTGGAAAGGGTCCGTCAGGAGGGCATCAGTCTTCTTCTGGTAGCCCCGTTGTGGCCGGCCCGAGTATGGTTTTCAGACATAATTTCGCTCCTGATAGCTCCGCCGTGGCAGATTCCTCTGAGGAGGGATCTGTTGTCTCAGGCGGAGGGCACAATATTCCACCCTCGTCCAGAGCTGTGGAAACTGTGGGTCTGGCCCCTGAGGGGGTTCAGTACCTAGATGCTGGTCTATCATCCGGGGTGGTTGAAACCATACTTAGCTCTAGGGCTCCATCTACTAGGAGATTATATGGCCTCAAGTGGAATATTTTTTCCATTTGGTGTAGAGAACATGAGCTAGATCCAGTTAACTGCCCGGTGGCTTCAGTTCTGGAATTTCTTCAAGATCGCTTCTCTGCAGGTCTCTCCCCTTCCACACTTAAGGTGTACGTGGCTGCCATTGCGGCATTCCATGCACCATTGAGTGATGGGCCTCTGGGGAGGCACCAGCTGGTCATTCGTTTTCTCCGTGGTGCGTGGAGGATGAGACCGACAGCCAGGACCAGGGTTCCTGCCTGGGACCTGGCGGTGGTTCTTGAAGGGCTATCCCTGGCCCCCTTCGAACCCCTTCAGTCGGCTTCGCCCAAGGACTTGACGTTCAAGATGGCTTTTCTCTTAGCTGTTACCTCTCTAAAGAGGGTGGGAGATCTTCAAGCTCTGGCAATAACGCCAGCTTGCTTGGAGTTTGCTCCTGGGGGAGTTAAGGCCATTTTGCACCCTAGGCCTGGTTATGTGCCTAAGGTGCCTTCTATCATGGCACGCTCTACGGTCCTGCAGGCATTTTATCCTCCACCTCATGTGTCGGCGGAAGAAGAGAGGCTCCATCTGCTCTGCCCTGTCAGAGCTCTGAGCATTTACCTCGAGAGGTCCTCTTCTTGGAGGAGGTCGGACCAACTGTTAGTGTGTTTTGGGTCACCTAATAAGGGGCTCCCGGCATCCAAACAAACTATTAGTAATTGGATTGTTCAGGCTATTGCCTCGGCCTACAAGGTGCGCAATTTGCCCTCACCTTTGGCCATAAGGGCCCATTCTACTAGAAGCATGGCGTCTTCTAGGGCCCTCCTCTCGGGAGTGCCCCTCCAGGAGATCTGTGAGGCAGCCGGTTGGGCTACCCCACACACTTTTATCAGATTTTATAGTCTACACCTCCCTAGTACACCGGGTGCACGTGTGCTCTCGTCCTAGTTGGGTGCCTGAGTTCAGTTTCACTCCAGGACAGGCATTTATCGGTGCGTGGCCTAGTGGGCATTCGTTCCCCAAAGTGTCGTTCCACGACGCAGTGCGAGTTCCCTCGAAAGGGAACGTCTCGGGTTATGACTATAACCCTTGTTCCCTGAGAAGGGAACGAGACACTGCGTCGTTCTGCCACGCCCCTCAATACCTGAGAGCGGCTTGCTTCATCGCGAGGCTGATATGTGTGTGTTTCAGCGTCACTTTATGCATCCGGTTATGCCGTCACATGTTACGTCATGACGCAACACCAATCAGGATTGGATTAGTTTCATTCATACTTCAGAGACGCACGCTAAGGGAGCGTCCCCAAAGTGTCGTTCCACGACGCAGTGTCTCGTTCCCTTCTCAGGGAACAAGGGTTATATTCATAACCCGAGACGTTTTTCCAGTCCTTGTATCGTCACTGTTGAAATATGAGAGTTGTTATATAAGCTCATTATTATTTCAGAAAACACTGATCCAGGCCTTCTCAGTTTCTTCAGAAGAAAAGACCAAAATACTAAATCTAGCAAGTCACCAAATGCTAATTTCTCTAAATGAACAATTACTTTTACAGGTTACTGTGTGTTCCTTTAACTCTGACTCTTGTTGTAGCAACACAAGCAAATATTACTTAATGACGTAATTTACTGGCTTTTGCATCAAATTAATCCTGCAGTGCTTTTTCTCTTTTATTTTATCTGTACAAACATCTGTGTGTGTGGTTTGATCTGTCGGTGGATAAACAGCTTCTGCTGGATGTTTGTCGTCTCTGTGTGTGTCAGCAGTTTGTGGCTGAAGCGTTTCTTCATTTTCTCTCCTGCTAATAAGAAGCTCACAATCTTCCACTCCACACACAACATCTTTACACTGAAATAAAGTGAATCCATCAACAGTCAAATAAGAGTCACAGGTCAGAGGTCAAATATGATTGACAGCTCACAGCACTAAATAACACACCAGTAGATACAGATATCTAATCCAATATTTCACTCTTCTGCTATTAGTTTTCATTCAGGGCCAGAATTCATTTGAAAATGTAAGATCAGCAAAAGCTTGTTGATTTTCGTGACGTTAAAGGAGACGGATGTGTGAGCGGAAACTAACTGAGGTTGGGGGAGGATTCACACACAACCTGATAAATATCTCAGTTCAGTCTTTCAGATCAATCTGAGTGTTTCAGACATTAAGAGTTACTATCGTGGGCTTTTCAGTGAACCGATGAAGAAAATGTTTCTCAAATTAGTTTTGCTCTGTTTGTGTTTGTGGCGTCTGGATGGTGAGTTTTAAATGTGTTTTTCTGGCTTCAGTTGTTTCTGTTCTGATGTGATAAATTACTGGTTAAATTAGTCAGAAAGGATTAACATTCACTGTTATTCTCATATAGAAACAAATAATGTGTGATTTTGCTGAGCGATAACACTCTTATTTGAGATTAAAGTCACTTGATTATATAAAACTGTTTAACTATTTCCCATTTTCATTCATCATCATTTGTCTTTGATCTTCTGTAGAATATTAATCACTTCACATTTACATGATTAAAAGTATTTTAGTGAAGCTTCATCAAACCAACATCAAGTGGTTTTAAAAGCTTTAATCTGTGAAAAACTCTGTTCTTCAGGAAAGAAGAAATTTTATTTTATGTTTGGTGATTCAGAACTGGTGTTTGTATTTGAGGGAGATTCAGTCTCTCTAAACTCTGGTCTTACTGAAATGAAGGATGATGATGAGATTCAGTGGAGGTTTGGAGATGAAAACACTTTAATAGTAGAAATCAATGTAACGGCCGACAGAATCACTGTATATGATGATGTTCTTGATGGGAGATTCAGAGACAGACTGAAGCTGGACAATCAAACTGGATCTCTGACCATCACAAACACCAGAGCTGAACATGATGGACGTTATAAACTAGAGATCAACAGTGAGATCAGAGAGAGATTTGGGCTCATTGTCTTTGGTGAGTTTAATATTTGTTTCACCTGTTTAATATTTTAATCAGCACAAAGATACAATTATTAATCCAAACTCCATTTTGCTTTGTTGTTTAATGATGATATTCATTTCAAATTTAAATTTCAAACTATTTACTTTTATAAACCATCAAGTGACCGTCTTAATCTGTGATGAACCATGTGTGTGTGTGTGTGGTGATTCAGGACTGGAGACAGTGATTGAGGGAGATTCAGTCTCTCTAAACTCTGATCTTACTGAAATGAAGGATGATGATGTGATTCAGTGGAAGTTTGGCACTTTAATAGCTGAAATCAATAAACCGGCCGACAGAATCACTGTATATGATGATGTTCTTGATGGGAGATTCAGAGACAGACTGAAGCTGGACAATCAAACTGGATCTCTGACCATCACAAACACCACAACTGAACATGCTGGACTTTATGAACTACAGATCAACAGTGAGAGCAAAGGTTTCATTCTCGCTGTCTTTGGTGAGTTCAAAAACGTTTACACCTGTTTTTAAATGAAAATTTTTTAATTAATTCATACAAAATATTATTTTTTGTTATGTTATATTGTTTATTTTGAATGTACATTTTTAAATTATTTAGTTTAGTAAACCATAATAAAGTTATTTCTTAATCTCTGCAAACCCTGTTTCTGTTTGTTCTCTGTGTGTTTGACAGATGAAGTGAAGTCAGTGTCAGTGAAGGAGGGAGATTCAGTCTCTCTAAACTCTAATCTTACTGAAATTAAGGATGATGATGTGATTCAGTGGAGGTTTGGAGATGGAAACACTTTAATAGCTGAAATCAATAAACGGGCCGACAGAATCACTGTATATGATGATGTTCTTGATGGGAGATTCAGAGACAGACTGAAGCTGGACAATCAAACTGGATCTCTGACCATCACAGACACCACAACTGAACATGCTGGAGAATATAAACTAATGATGTTTACAGAAAGAATCTCATTAAAATCATTCAGAGTTTCTGTCTATGGTGAGTAAAGATCATTTTTCTTCTCCTTCAAATATTCTTATCTACTATTTACATGTTGAATTGTTGAATCGTTTACAGTTTGAGATGACAGACCGAATAAAAACTCACTTGGAACCGAATATAAGATTGTTTATTAGATTTGATCATATTTCTGTGTATTCAGAAATATTAGTTGATGTCAGCGCTGATATTAGTGTTTATTGACTGATCTGATCTCAGTTTGATGTGTTTATTCCTCAGACTCTGTCCACTGGTGTGGTCCTACTGAAGCTGTGATCCGATTGGTCCTCTCTGCTCTGGTGGGCGTGGCTACTGTCATTATTGTGGTTTATGAGATCAGATCCAGAAGAGCTGAATGAGATCAAGCACATATTCACACATCAGGTACATGATTGATGATGGCATTTCTCACAAACTGATTTTGCATGTATAATTATAATTATATAATTATATGTATAATTATCTGTGAGATTTATTAATGTATGGCTTTTTATGTTATGTTCATCTTTTTCAGGAAGTATTGAAATCTAAAGCAGAACGCTGAACTCTAAAGGTTCTTCAAATGTGTTTTTGTTCTTTAGTGTTTATTTGAGTTTGTGCTCTCTTTCAGTGTCAGATTTTAACAGTGTCACTTGTTTATATTTCTTTATTGTTTATAACTTCTTAAGTACAAAATAATAATAATAAAGAGACACAGATCTCCCTTTACTACTGCTGTATATTTGTCATATGTATTTTCTTGCCTTTATCAATAAAGTTTCTCACTCTGAGGTTCAAGAGTCTCTCATGATTTATTCAGAGGAATACAAACTTGATGTATATTTGAAATATTTCAGCAGTAGGGCTGGGATAAATGATTATTTTTTAAACGATTAATCTAGCGATTATTTTTTCGATGCATCGATTAATCTAACGATTAATTTTTCCAGATCGATTCGATTTCGATTCGATTCGATTACCGATTATCTCCCCATTAATTGACTACTAACAATTTATACATGTTGATTTACATATCTGAATGAAAAAACATGAATTCCTTAACATTGCAATATATGTTTATTGCTCTTAAAATTACAAAATAAAAGACTATACAAGTGCAAAGTAATGCATTCTTAGTCAGAGATAGCATTCAATAAAACCTTGAAGCCTTGAAAACACATAGCTTACTGAAACAAGCTTACTGAACACATAGGGCCTAGCTTACTGAAAAAAAGTTCTTCTTTCAGATGAAAATAACAACAACTTGATGTCTAGCATTCAATAAAAAAAATAAAAAAGGTCACCCAAAATACTTGTTTAGAGCAATTGAAAGAATACAGTAACCAATGTAAACTTGAGGGCTTTAAGCTAATACAGAGAGTGCTTTTCCAACAAAAAATAAATAAAAATTAACAGTGGGAGCCAGCAGCCTGTCATGCAGAAAAAAAAAATCTCTGAATGCTCCACGTGAAACTTTGGTGTTCCGCCCTTTTTCTATCGTGTCTAATGATTTTGGTTAATATGCACGAGGGAGAGAGAGAGAGCAAGACAGCGCTCGTGTAGTTTGAAGACTGTGAGTGCGCGAGCGCGCGTGAAACTTTGGTGTTCCGCCCTTTTTCTATCGTGTCTAATGATTTTGGTTAATATGCACGAGGGAGAGAGAGAGAGCAAGACAGCGCTCGTGTAGTTTGAAGACTGTGAGTGCGCGAGCGCGCGTGAAACTTTGGTGTTCCGCCCTTTTTCTATCGTGTCTAATGATTTTGGTTAATATGCACGAGGGAGAGAGAGAGAGCAAGACAGCGCTCGTGTAGTTTGAAGACTGTGAGTGCGTGAGCGCGCGTGAAACTTTGGTGTTTCGCCCTTTGTTCTATCGTGTTTAATGATTTTGATTAAAGGAGTCATAATGTAGAAATTTCACTTTTCCACGAGAATCAATGTATGTTATGATTGCATAATGATTGTACACTGGCCGGGAAGCCGATATTTAAAAGTGAAGCGTTTGTTTACCTCAGGGTTTGTAAAATAGGCCACGTGCACGCGCACGAAAAAACGAGATTTTGATTTCTTCCCCTTCTTGACGTCAAGACGGGGGAGGATATACCAAATATGGACACCGCAAACCTATGCCGCGGGAAGCCCGCCCCTCTCCCCCTCTCCCCCTCAGATTCAGTTTAGTCGACTCGAGAAAGATGGAGAAACCGAGTGTAGCCTACACCTGAGATGCTCTGTGGGTGACTGCCACAAACAACATGCAAATGTGTTTTATCTACCAAAAACGGACGAAACTATCAGGGAACAGTGGAGGAAATTCATTTTTAATGACGCTGTCCCAACAACTCTTTCAAGTGGCGTATCGTTAGGTGTGTGTGCTAAACATTTTACACCGGAATCATTTACAAATTTGGGGCAAAATCAGGCGAACTTGGCCTCGAAGCTCCGTTTGGGAAAAGGTGCCATCCCAACCATCAGGGACTTGCCAGAAATTGAAAAGGTAAGACTGTTTTTGTATTGCTCTACTGTGGTTAACAAATAGCAGCTAACTGCTAATGCGGCTATTGAGGTAAACACGGGGAATGGACTCTTGAATGCTAGCCACATCTTTCCACTTTGTTTTACACTAGCAGCTACAGTAGTGACGGTACAGGAGTCCATGCTCAGTGGCTAAAACTGTTTAAATGCAAGTATAACATCACGTTGCATGTCTAAAGAAGAAAAATATTGAATGTCTAAATAACCACAACGTAAAACAAGGCAAAAACACCACATGATAGTAAAAATCTCAAAACCACTGTAAGCTGATAAAAAACAAAAACAAACTACATCTCCGTTAATGTAATCTACATTAAATAAAAGGTAAATTTATGTGGGAGAAAATAGCAACACACGTTTTTGCTCGTTACTGATGTTAATGTATGTCTCAGTCAAAATGATTGTCTTTACCATTCAGAGACATCTTGATGTAGACGTCCTTCCATCGACTCTACATCTTCACTTTCCAGCTCTGGTTCAGAGTCCGGCTCAAACATGTACGGTTGAATCCCATAGTTCGCGGCCGTGTCGAGTTCATTGACACTTTGCGGTTTGCGCCATGATGTCATTTTGTAATGATATGCTAAAGAGTTACCTGCGGTGTCAACCCCCCTCCTTCCTGCAACCAATCAACGCGCCCCTCATTTGCATTATTATAATGACCGTCCACGACAGCCAAAACATCGCATCAGATCTCGCGAGACAATAATGCCTTTAGAAATAAGGGTCTGAGGGGCTCTGTGTTGATTTTTTTTCCACTTTTCTTTTTTAGAAGTGCCTGAAAGACTATAATAGAGCATTGGGTACCAAAGTTAAAACAACATTATGACTCCTTTAATATGCACGAGGGAGAGAGAGAGCAAGCGAAAATGAGGTCTCTGCAGAGCAACAAAGGGCGTTCCTCAATTTTGGGGCGTTTTCCAACTGGGTAGGTGTTTTACAACCTCTGTGCCTGGTTTGCTAAAACTTGAGTGGGCGATTCCTAATACTTGTATAGAGCTGGTAAGTCCCGCCCCTTCCGTAAAACCCCGCTGGACCTCAAAGTTGAAAAACCGTCAATGCAAGTGAATGGGAGAAAGTAATTATTTTCTGGTCCCGTTTGAATTGTGCCATGAATTGAACATATGTTGTCTGTGAATTTTTTATATAACTTTTCATGTTACGAGTTTGACAGTATATGGTATGATTCTTCGGCTAGCAGTTGTGGAAAAGACATAACGAGAAAGACTACATGTCGCCTATGTGACGTCACCCCATAAAGTTGACTTACCCGTGGTTTTCACCAACCTCAACGATTTTGTCCTCTCCCTGAAAGAAGGCGATGAAGTGCATCAAAGACACAGCCATGTTTAGCGGGATCCGTGAGCTAGTGTCCGTGTGCGAGTGGTGTTGACGTTTCAAACGCGTCGAAAGCAGCGAGAGTTGTAGTCCACAAAGTGCTCTCACACAAAGTCTAACCATATCAAACTTCTACCCGCTAAATTCTAACATTCTTTACACGAAAAGTTATATAAAAAATTCACAGATAACATATGTTCACATTCATGGCAAAATTCAAACGGGACCAGAAAATAATTATTTTCTCCCATTCACTTGCATTGACGATTTTTCAACCTAGAGGTCCAGCAGGGTTAGCGGAAGGGGCGGGACTTACCAGCTCTATATGCTTTTCCCATCAGATATGAGTGATAAAGCGAGAAAGCGGTGAAATGAGGAGAGAGATCACCTGTCCTGCATATGGATGTAAGTGGATTTTTGTAAATTCTCATTTTGTCTAAGTTAACGTTTTAATTAGTTTGTGTGAATTTGCTTGCAACATTATATTAGACAGAAAAAGCTCCAAGAGGTCTGCCACAATCTATCGCTAACCATTAGCAAACATTCGCTAACTTTTTGCTGCATAAGTTTGTTACTTTAGTGTTGATAGTGGTAGTTTGCTTTTTTTTTTCCTGTCGGAGTATTCTAATATATATAAAAAAATACTTTAGTTAGCTTGTCAGACTAGAAAACAATAGTTGTAAACAAATGTTAATGGACTATTCCACCGAATAGGTGCCATTATGTCCCCAGGACATTATGGCCCGGTTTCACAGACAGGGTTTAGCCTAAACCAGGATTAGTCCATAGTTCAATTAGGACATTTAAATAATTTTCATAAACATGCTTAGAAAAAAAAAAAAAAAAAAAAAAAAGAGACAAAACAAAGGCACTGATATATTTTAAGATCAGTCAGTGCAAGTTTATTTCAGTTGGGACAGCTCAGACTTACATTTTAGTCTAGGACTAGGCTTTAAAATTGTTTGTGAAACCGGGGGGTATAGGTACGTACAAAAAATAACTATAAATACATTTTAAGGAAAGTGTTGTGCACATTAATCTAACTGAAAATTTTATATAATTAAAAAAATATAAAAAATTATAATCATTTTGTATAAATAACGTTTTCATTAAGTCCAGAACACACTCCCTTTATATATGAAATGGTGTTTGAGTGTGAGGTGCACTGTAAGAAAACAAGAAAAGCTCCACAGAAAAGCATTGCTTGTTAAGTTTATTATTTTTAATATCAATTTTAATGTAATATTTATAATTTTTCTGTTATTTATATTATATCTCATAACCCATTATGTACCCCTAAACATAACCCTAACAAAAACCTCTGCAGACCACTAGATTTAAATAGAAACATGATTTGACCTTTTTTAGCAGTGAGATCAGCTCACAATGTTCAACACTCTTCATTATATCAGTGCAGGCATTAATACCTCACATGTGTAGTCAATCCTATAGACTAACATAATGGATGAATGTTAAAATGTAAAATGATTATGTACAGAGGAGGAAACTTTTTATAAATTAAAATGGATGAATTTGTTGTCTATTCAGCACATCACAATTGTGCGGAGAGGACAAGAGCCTCAACCACAGCGCTACCTTGCAGCTGTGGAGTCTTCATTCTAATGGTAGGATCAATGGCTACTATTGGTTCTGCAGGGTCCATGTCAGAATTAAACCCATGTGCAGTTATTAAAGGAGTCATAATGTTGTTTTAACTTTGGTACCCAATGCTCTATTATAGTCTTTCAGGCACTTCTAAAAAAGAAAAGTGGAAAAAAAATCAACACAGAGCCCCTCAGACCCTTATTTCTAAAGGCATTATTGTCTCGCGAGATCTGATGCGATGTTTTGGCTGTCATGGACGGTCATTATAATAATGCAAATGAGGGGCGCGTTGATTGGTTGCAGGAAGGAGGGGGGTTGACACCGCAGGTAACTCTTTAGCATATCATTACAAACTGACATGGCGCAAAGTGTCAATGAACTCGACACGGCCGCGACATATGGGATTCAACCGTACATGTTTGAGCCGGACTCTGAACCAGAGCTGGAAAGTGAAGATGTAGAGTCGATGGAAGGACGTCTACATCGAGATGTCTCTGAATGGTAAAGACAATCATTTTGACTGAGACACATTAACATCAGTAATGAGCAAAAACGTGTGTTGCTATTTTCTCCCACATAAATTTACATTTTATTTAATGTAGATTACATTAACGGAGATGTAAGTTAGTTTTTTTTTGTTTTTTTTTTAGCTTACAGTGGTTTTGAGATTTTTACTATCATGTGGTGTTTTTGCCTTGTTTCACGTTATGGTTATTTAGACATTCAATATTTTTCTTCTTTAGACATGCAACGTGATGTTATACTTGCATTTAAACAGTTTTAGCCACTGAGCATGGACTCCTGTACCGTCACTACTGTAGCTGCTAGTGTAAAACAAAGTGGAAAGATGTGGCTAGCATTCGTAGAGTCCATTCCCCGTGTTTACCTCAATAGCCGCATTAGCAGTTAGCTGCTATTTGTTAACCACAGTAGAGCAATACAAACACAGTCTGACCTTTTCAATTTCTGGCAAGTCCCTGATGGTTGGGATTAGGGCTGCACGATTTTGAGAAAAAACCTAATTGCGGTTTTTCTGACAAATATTGCGATTGCGGTGCGATTTTCGATTTTTTTGGTTTTATTTATTTTAAAGCTTGAGTAAGCAAACTGTACTTTTTATGTAATTTATGTAAATATAACCTTTGTAAAGTGTTACTGATAGTTAGTTATACACCGTTTCAGACGTCTCCTGAGTTCACTGTTGGAAAGATCAGTTGTTTTAACCATTCATTAAAATGAATCGGTTCAAAGGAGTCATTAGTTCGCGAATTGGACGTGTCATGCGCGTTGTGTGATTATCCCAGCAGTTAGGACATGGACATCCAAGATTTCTGTCAACACAGAAAACATTTCATCACTGGATATTTTTTTTCGTTTAATTAAAGAGTTTTTTTTTTTTTTTTTTTTGTCAGTTAAATGTCCGGAACGCTTTTCAGTTCAATTTATTTAGCACAATTCACACCCAGCGGTAATTCAGGAAAAAAAATCTCCGAATGATCCACATGAAACTTTGGTCTTCCGACCTTTTACCACCGTGTCGATTTATTTTGATTAAAATGTACGAGGGAGAGAGAGCAAGACAGCGCTTAGTTTGGAGACGGTGAAGTCTTGTTTACACTTTCGCCTGGCTCCGAAGAGAGAGAGAGAGAGAGAGAATGCGCGCGCGCGACCGGCTCTCTCTCTCTCTCTCTCTGCTCGTTCTTTCAGTTAAACATGCGCCCTGTGACCTGTCACTCACAAGCGCAGTAGTTCATCTACATTACTCACCGATCAAATAAGGCTTTGGCGGGACAAAAATTCACAATGGCACAATTCGAGGTACACTGCTGACAGACATAGATAAAGCCGGTGCACTGCATACAACCTTGTAACTTTCCATTGCCATTTCTAATTGGCCAGCAAGCCAGGAACGCGAGATTCGACCATTTTGATTGGCTAATAGGTTTGTCACTCAAATGTCAGAGGCGGGGGAAAAAACCTCAGACTCCTGAGGTTAGGTTATCGCGGGAGTTAAAACCTCAATATCGATGCGATAAAGGTTAATCGTGCAGCCCTAGTTGGGATGGCACCTTTTCCCAAACGGAGCTTCGAGGCCAAGTTCGCCTGATTTTGCCCCAAATTTGTAAATGATTCCGGTGTAAAATGTTTAGCACACACACCTAACGATACGCCACTTGAAAGAGTTGTTGGGACAGCGTCATTAAAAATGAATTTCCTCCACTGTTCCCTGATAGTTTCGTCCGTTTTTGGTAGATAAAACACATTTGCATGTTGTTTGTGGCAGTCACCCACAGAGCATCTCAGGTGTAGGCTACACTCGGTTTCTCGATCTTTCTCGAGTCGACTAAACTGAATCTGAGGGGGAGAGGGGCGGCCTTCCTGCAGCATAGGTTTGCGGTGTCCATATTTGGTATATCCTCCCCCGTCTTGACGTCAAGAAGGGGAAGAAATCAAAATCTCGTTTTTTCGTGCGCGTGCACGTGGCCTATTTTACAAACCCTGAGGTAAACAAACGCTTCACTTTTAAATATCGGCTTCCCGGCCAGTGTACAATCATTATGCAATCATAACATACATTGATTCTCGTGGAAAAGTGAAATTTCTACATTATGACTCCTTTAATACATAATTCATGTTGCTGTATGCTCTCTGTGTCATCTTGGGGGGAACATTTGACTTTTCACAGGTGTGTTTTCCAAGCTCCATTGTGAGACTACATACAAAGACTGTGGTGAAAGCTACAGAGGAAGAGGGCAAAGAGGTGTGATGCAGGGGTTCTTTGGCTCTGATGACTTCCAAGGATACTGCGGAGACGACTGTTTCTATGAGGCTGGAGGAAGCATCTAATGTTTCATGCAATGTGTTCCTCATGTCTGAACTTGCCACATTTATTGCTTGCTTATTTTATTTTATTGGATTCTCTCTTTTTTACTATTACATTAAGTAGAGAATGCTGCATTTATCAATATAGTTTTTCATCATATTGGTTACAGTATCTATATGGTCAATAAAGTGATGCTAATGTTTTAATTTTTCAGAGTCATTATTCTAAGTTAACACATTTTACCTTAATTTAAAGGTCAATACGTTTTACATTATATATCATTTAATCTAAGCTACAAATATCACTTAAATATCAGTCATTACATACATTTATACAGGTGAGAAAGACCCATTTCCACCATTGCTTTACTGTAGGATTTGGTAACTTTATTGGAAATTGCTATTCATTTTCCTTGTTATTCACCATTACAACTTGATTTATGTTGTGTTGTTAACACACACACAAAATGAAAATAAAACTAATGTAATCATAAATAGTTGAGTAATAAAGTCATTTTTAATACTTTTAGCTTTTAAGGTTTACATTTAGAGAAACATTGCATGCAGGTAGGAGAGATTATAAAATATAATACACACTCACAGGCTATTATACAAGATCTGTATCTTATAACATAAGAAAGGGAAATTTGGTTTATGAAAGAATTCCATATTAAAGATCTCTCCGTAGTTTAATGTAACACTTTTTAAAAAAAATATTTTTAAGAAAATAGGTACTGTAGCCTGTATTTTATACACATATTTTATTTTGACATGTTGTCGCGATATTGACATAATAGTAAAAATCAAGAGAAAAAAACGAGAAATAATAACGCATATCCGTTTCTGAAAGGGCTTCCGTACGAGAAATAATAATAACGCATTTTCGCTTCTGATAGGGCTTCCGTACGGTTTTGATTGGATGGTTGGAAAATGCCTAGACCGGTTTGAAAACGCCCAATAATTGGGAAACGCCGCCTTGTTGTTCCGCAGAGACCTATACTTGGAGAAAGCAGCGCTCGTGTTGTTTGAAGACTGTGAGTGCGCGCGCTTATGTACTTATGTCTCTCGTACTCTCGTACTTATTAGTGATGGCAAAATCGAGGCCTCGTGAACCAATGAAACACTTGAACCAAATGTGCCATATTGTTTCGAGGCTTCTAATCAATCCGACACCCGTCTCAACGGTGACACCTAGTGGTCACTTGCAGGTGTTGATCTGAAACAACCTTGACGAGCCATTAAAAAAATGTGTTGGTTTTTTATTATTATAATGTTCTAATATGTGAAGCTTGTAACCTATAGGCTCCTCACTGTGCATAATGTTATTTTGGTCATGAAAAATGAATATTAATAAAAGAAATCAAGCCACAATGTCTCACTTTTTTAGAGATTTTTATTCAAAAATATTAATTTACCTGCTGTGGAAGGACTTAGCCTACTTCTTTTTTTTACAGATAATTTTTCCAGCCTTTGAAAAAATCCTCTCACAAGGGACACTTGTTGCTGGCATACAAAGATATTTTTTTGCAAGGACATACAAATGTGGAAAGATTACTGCTCTCTCTTTCCAGTAAGTTAGTGGATCATGAGTTCTGGGCAAATACGCATACGTTGATGTATTTTTTCACTTCCACTGTGGCATCAGCTGTAGCATTGTGTATAATCTTGGTTTGATGGATGCGAGTATCAAAAAGTTCCCATAAACTGTCCTGTGTTTCTACTGGTGTTGATGTGGCATCTCTTCTGGGGAGCCTCCATTTTATTTATCTATCCAAATCTATCTATCTATATATGAATCGATCTATGTATCTAGATATGTATCTATAATCTATGTATCTATATATGTATCTATCTATAATATATGTATTTATATATGAGTCTATAATCTATCTATAGGCCTATATGTATATCTATAATATATGCATTTATATATGTATCTGTAATCTATCTATATATGTATCTATCTATTAATCTAGCTGTCTATATTTATATCTATGTATCTATTAATGTGTCACTATATGTATACTCTGTCTGTCTCTAGCCTATCAGTCAATGTGTTGTGTAAATTCAAATGTAAGTCTAAATTGCCTATAACTAATCAAATCGCACTATGTCACTATATCACCAAAAATCCGCTATCTCAAAGTCAAACTCCTCTCACAAAAACCCACGAGGTCAAAATGCGTTTATTTCACTTTTATACAGATGTGCGATTGTGTGGTCTGTTCACGACCGTTCCAATCAAACGCTGATTCGGCGGACCACACCTGGGGGGTATTCCAGAAAGCAAGGTTAACTTACCATTTGGTAAATCATAACCTCTGGGTTGATTTACCCCAAACCCGCATACCATGAGTATGTCGGTTCCAAAACACCTGAGAAGAGTTAGTTTAACCAACCTCCTATTGGTAACCCAGAGTTAATGCGCGCGGACGGCGAGTACATAAAGACATTTTCAATGGATCGCCGATTTCAGGAGTCACCATGGAAACCCAGGGAGAAAAAAAGCGAGCGAGCGAGCTACATATTTCGGTGAAACTGAGTTTTAAGAGGTTTAAATGCTTGCTTATTAAGACTATAAGCCCATTATAACTAAAAAAAAAAAAAAAAAGCAATACTGCTGCATCAACAAAAGAAAGAGTTGGCTTGGCAAAAAATAACAGACAGAGTAAATGCGTGAGTTTATAAAATTATAAATGGGCTATTTTCCCCTTTCATTGTGACGCAAAAATTATTTGGAGCATGTAGTAAAAATAGACAAGTATTTACTTGTTGGCCTCCATACATTTCTTAATATTGCAGTAGCCTAGTAATGCACAATTTGCTAGTAATAGTAATCCTTCTGGAGCCAGAAGAAGTGTGAGCTAAGTCAAAATGAAACACAAAAACATTCTCCAGCAAGGTAATACTTTCGAAACTTACTAAACTTGTTACTGACGCCATGTAATTTAGTATTTAATGTAATTTAGCCAATAGAAAGAAGGCTGAGGCCCGTAAAACAGGTGGGGGTCCACCTCCACCTTCCCTCACCCCAGCTGAGGAGCTGGCACTGTCCCTTAATAAAGGGCGACCTGTGGTCGATGGGATTCCAGGGGCAATTCATCGGACTCAGCTACCAAGACAAGTGGCTTAGTAAAATGTAGGTATACCATATTAATACTTATGATTTATTGATGTTTTCACTGTTTTTGTCAGTGTTTTAATAAAGAAAATCATCAACATTGTCACCATTTTTAATAGGCATTTTGAATGCATTTTACAGTCATTGATTCACTTGTGCAGTATGCATGCTGCTTTGGCTGCATATACTACTGTAATCTTATTACTAGTACTCTTAGATGTTCCTAATGTCCTTCTTTATTAGTTGTATTTGTTTAAGAATATACATTGAGTATTGAATATGCATAATTATCTTATTGGTTTAATTATCTTGCAGTTGCTGATGGCCACATTGCATTATTGGATCCTCCTGCAACACCACACTCTGTCACAGTTGTAAGTGATTGTTGTCTTTAGGTTTCTGTTTGCTAGACCAAGCATCCTTCCTTATTTTCACTGTAGGCTGAAGATGAAGAGACCACTTCTGCTGTGACAGAAACAGAAAATGTGGGGAGGCCCATAGAGGTATGATGCATAGAATGCATTCCCCCTTTTTTCATAAGAGAATAAATAAATTGTCATTGTCATTTTACAGAATATGGCAGGAGATTTGAATACAGATGAGGGTCCATCTACCTCCACACAGAATCTTAGCAGTGTAAGAAATGTTCTGCAGTTCTCCTTCCTCATTTAAATATTTGGTCTGTGTTTGTATTACAGACTTTATCAGTCATGTTTAATTATTCTGTCTTACTAGTTGCCTGCCAAAGAGCTGTATAAGGTCCACCTTCAAAAGCAAATCAGAAAAAGTGACATGGAGATGGACCTTATACAGCTTCAAATGGAGGAGAAAAGGCTTAACCTAAAAAAGGCCAGACTTGAATTGCTGGAGCACCAGCTTAAGTGGGAAAAAGTTTGTGAACAGTAATCTGTCATTGGTTGATGAATGAAGTCTAAAGCAATAAATACAAATGTCTTTTGTTACAGGAAATAAAGAAACAATGAACAACACTTGACTGTTAACTGATTTTAATTAACCCTTTCACGCATAGTGGTCACTACAGTGGA
The DNA here is from genome assembly GCF_951802725.1 of Rutilus rutilus. Taxonomy (NCBI): domain Eukaryota; kingdom Metazoa; phylum Chordata; class Actinopteri; order Cypriniformes; family Leuciscidae; genus Rutilus; species Rutilus rutilus. The sequence goes on along the minus strand of NC_140222.1, from coordinate 6,110,309 downwards.
CAGCTATTAAAAAAGCATTTTCTTGAATTTGCACGGGTTTTTATGGCAAAGTTGCATATCAATCTCTTCATTGGACCCTGGTGCATCATCCTATAAATTGCAATCAAGTGGCAAGCCTTTGTGTTTCGATTTTTTCCCCCTCCAAACCAAGATGGCCAAGGGTCAGTCAGACATGCCAAGTTGCTCCAGAATATCCACCCATTCCTTCTATCCTAGGAGACTCTTGTAGGTAAAAAAAATATTGCAGCATAAAGCAATATCTAATGAGTCATATCACAGTAAAATTTTCCAAGTTTTGATTTTAGATTGAGAGAAAACTCTGATTAATCACATGTCCACTGTAGTGGACGTCATGCATGCAATGGCTATATTTCAGCTACAATTCATAATTATAATGTGAATATTGTTTTTGAAATTTAAAACTTAAAAACTTAATATGCATTGACTTTTTCTACTGTAAATAAATGTTTTTGTATTATTAGAATGTAATTTTCATTGACATCGAAAAAAGTCATGTGATTACATAATGTATGACACTTGTAATGCATTACTTTACTTGTTAGATCAAAAAGTAATCTGATTTTATAATGCATGTTATTGTAATGTGTTTTTTTACTCATAACATCAAAAAGTAATCTGATTACATAATGCATGTTACTTGTAATGCATTTTTTACTCATAACATCAAAAAGTAATCTGATTACATAATGCATGTTACTTGTAATGCATTTTTTACTCATAACATCAAAAAGTAATCTGATTACATAATGCATGTTACTTGTAATGCGTTTACTTTCTCATAACATCAAAAAGTAATCTGATTATGTAATGTGCGTTATTTTAATGAATTTTTTTACTCATAACATCACAAAGTAATCTGATTACGTAATGCATGTTACTTGTAATGCGTTTCTTTACTCGTTACATCAAAAAGTAATCTGATTAGGTAATGCACATTACTTGTAGTTAATTACTTGTTAGATCAAAAAGTAATCTGATTAGGTAATGCATGTTACTTGTAACACATTACTTTACTTGTAACATCAAAAGAGTAATCTGAATGCGTCATGCATGTTACTCGTAATGCGTTACCCCCGACACTGATCATTTCAGATGAGATTGAAAAAACGTATCGCTAGGTTTTCTCAGAGGAGGGCTATGATAGAAATGTGCATGTCCATCTTGAACATAATCAGAATTATCAGCTAATAAGGGTAAATCTCCATACTCTGGTGCACTGGAGGGAACATCTGAGTGGTTTCCACAGTTGTACCTTGAAAGGCTGTAGAAAATTCTGATGGAATCACGTCCTCATGTTCTGATATCAAAGATACGCAAAGTGCAACTTGTATGAAGTTGTATGAAGCCTTTGCAATATTTTGCAGTTATATTTTTTGTATATATTTTATAGTTTTCACATTATTTGATATGATTGCATTGATTAGTTTGTTAAATTCACATACTTTATCTGTTTGATTATTGTCTTATATTTAATACAGTATATCTTCAGTTTAAACCAACCGCATGCTGTCCACTCAAGTGGACATCTGAAGATCTCTTTGAAAAATTTATAAAAAAATAAAATAAAAATCAATTCTTGTTTTTCATGCCCTAAGAGCAATAAAAACACATAGGAAAAAAATCCTGACTGAGGTTATAATAATTCATGCATGAAAGGGTTAAAGTGATTTTGGCAAATCGTCTCGTACCACCCTGCCATCTCTTTGGTCTACTGGGTTCACTGGGGGTTCCTCTTGGCCATCTTCAAGAGAAGGGGGGGCCCTCTCACCTCTCAGAGTGGCAATGTTGTGAAGAACAACACAAGCAGCTGTGATGTCACATGACCTTTCTGGGTTGACCCTGAGCCCACGCAGGCACTGAAACCTTGCCTTCAGGATGCCTATGGTCCATGTTCTGCTGTGGGTCAGGTTGAATTGTGCCTGTGGTCCAGGCTCAGGTTCAGGGTAGGGTGTCATCATATAGGGCAGACAGGGGTACCCTCTGTCCCCCAGCAAGTATTGAAGTGTCATATAAAGGTAGTATAATTGCATTAAAAAATAACCATTGTTTAAGGCAAAATTTGCATTAAAAAAAAACCATTGTGTAAGGCAAAATTTGTGGCACAATGATGCCTCCCTAAACATTCTGGCATCATGTACAGACCCTGGCCATTTGGCTTCAACATTAGTGATGAGGTGGGTTGCATCACATATTACCTAGTTAGTGGGGACCAGTAATGAGGGTGATTTAATGGTTTAAACACCCAAACATTTAGCACCCAAAAAATCTATTGTCACCTGCACATTGATGCTATGGATTGACTTCCTATTAACATAGTCTCCTTCATTGACTGAAGGAGCTTTAATGGGAATGTGGGTTCCATCAATGCACCCAGTCACATTTGGGAACCCTGAAATTGAAAGTTATATAATTAGAAACTTTGAAAATTATTGTGACTGTCACTGTATACAGTATGAATAGATTAAGTATAGTGCTATGTAACTAAAATGGTCTTTCATAGAATATCATAGAATGACATATCACATCATATCACATCAGAATGGACAAACCCGCCACTCTGTGGAATTCCTCTTTAATGACCCTCAGTGGTTTATGGCCAGGGAACTGCACAAAAGTGTGTAGGAACCGTTTGAGTGCAATACATACTGTACGAACGGCTCTACACACAGTTGCCTTTCCCACATGCTCTGCATCGCCTATTGTAGGCTATACAAAAAACTCACCGTCGCAAAAAATGTTAAATAAATGGAGTTAAATATTTAACTCCATTATCTTCGTGTAATAAATTAACGATTCTTTTGAAAAACGGTGACGCTCCCGCAAATATTCATTTGGATACGAAAACACATTGATACGTGGTCGTATCACCCTCTCACGGCGGAAAATAATTCGTATTATCTGTGCTTCCCCATCCACTGGATCGTCTTTAAAACGGCACGCCATGCTCAGTAACCTTCTGAAACAAACTAACCCAGGAACATAACCTGCTACCGAGCAGGTTATCTTCAGAGAGTAAGTTCCTATGGTTACATACATACCCAGAAAGTTACCTCCGTTTTTGGAACCGAAAGTTGAGGTTATCCACTAACTTACCCTTAAACTTACCCGGGTATGTCACATAACCTGCTTTTTGGAATACCCCCCAGGTCTTGTCATTTCATGACTCACAGACTCCCTGAACACTTACCTGTTCACTTACCTGAGACGCGATCTTCTTCCATCTGCCTGCCAACCATCTTCACCAATCTATCATCAATCATCAACATCATCAATCATCAACATCATCTGCAAGAAAGAGAGAAAGAAGGACTCTATTACTATTCAGCTAAGCATCTCTGATATTCTGTGTTGTTGTTTCTCACCATTTGTCTCCGACTCCGATGCATAGAACTTACCATCTTGTCTGTATCATCTGTGATTCCTGACATACATGTTCTAGTTGCAGATTTACTGCAAGAAAAATATACAATACCTGTTAAGTTCGTGTTACAGATCACATGCAGCACCACATATATTTTTCTTGTTTATTATTACGTCAAGGATCTCACGATTTGGCATTTTTTCATTCCATTTGACTTTTATGAATATAGAAACGGGCAATCATAATAATTCAATCAAATATAAACAAAAGATTTTTATCACCATCAAATGAAAAACATTTTAGTATAACATCAACTTCTTCAAAGTTAACAGGAATCACAGCTTTTCTTTGTAAGTAATTACTGAGTTCTCTCCAAAATATGTGGGTCTTGGGACACTCCTAAAATAGATGATTAATATTTGCCAAAAAACACATATCTTCCATGTTCACTTTAAAACGCTGTACCACACGTGACTTTATTATGACTAGGAAAGTAATGCTTGTACTTCCTCCGTGGTCCAATCACGTGCTTCGCAGAAGCCCCGCCCACAGCGCTGACTCTTCACTCGTGGTCTCCTCTGATTGGCTGCGCGTCTGGCCAATGAGTCTCAGCCATCTGTGCAGGAACACAACCGAGCCATATTTCACTGAGCATTAGCTCGAGCAGCATTCATTATAATATCAGGATCTTAATCTTAATATAGATCCTTTAACAGTGCAGAGATGCGGGTCGCTGCAGCAGTGTGCTTTATATCTGCACTGGCTTTCACTGTACATGCAGATGTGTATTTTAACAGTTTTGATGTGTTTTACTGATTATTTCACGTCATCTGAGCTTCACCACTTTGAGCTCCAGTCGGCCACAACGTCCTGTAGATCTAATCGATAGCAATGTCACGATGTGATAATGTGTTATGTGTATGCCAGGTTAAAGAGATGTGTTTTTACTCTAGATTTAAACTGACAGAGTGTGTCTGCCTCACAAAGCTAGGAAGACTATTCCAGTGTTTGGCGCTAAATAGGAAAAGGATCTACCGCCTCCAGTGTATTTTGATATTCCATTTATTATCAACTGGCCAGAACTGTGAGACTGCAGTGGATGTGAAGACTATAAAGTGATAAAAGCTTGCTCAAGTACTAAACCATACAGGTCCTTTACAGTAACAACACAAGCAAACATTATACAAATAAGAGTCACAGGTCAGAGATCAAATATGATTGACAGCTCACAGCACTAAATAACACACCAGTAGATACAGATATCTAATCCAATATTTCATTCTTCTGCTATTAGTTTTCATTCAGGGCCAGAATTCATTTGAAAATGTAAGATCAGCAAAAGCTTGTTGATTTTCGTGATGTTAAAGGAGACGGATGTGTGAGCGGAAACTGACTGAGGTTGGGGGAGGATTCACACACAACCAGATAAATATCTCAGTTCAGTCGTGTTTCATAGCAAGTGTTTTCAGACATTTTAAGAGTTGCTATCATGGATTTTTTCACTGAACCGATGAATAAAATATTTCTCAAATTTGTTTAGTTCTGTTTGTGGCATCAAGTTAGTAATTTTTTTAAAGCAACACCATGTAAGTTTTGCTCTCGGGGTAGTTGGGGAACAGTATTGTCTTCTACTACTGTCGTAAAATCTGTCATGGTAACACCAGGGGATACATGTGCATTTGTTGACAAGCCGATACCCCCGAACTCTGCAGGAGGAGTTCTCACGTCTTGGGCAGACTGCCTGCGTTGCATGTTAAATGTCTTCATCCCAGGTACAGTGGCATAATATTTCAGCATGTCATGAATAATTTCATGGGTTTTATTTTTTTCAAACGCCAAAAGATTGCGTAGCTCACGTTTACAAGCCAGCATCATTATAGTAGCCTATTGGCTACTGTTTTACAGAATGGATATGCTAATTCAATTCAATGTTTGTGTGGTAGGTAATAGCCATATATCGTCAATATTATAATATCAAACTACCAAGTCAGCATCTGTCGGGCACCCCTCCTCCTCCTTTAGCTCACGCCAGCGAGCGAACGCTGGACCAATATTGATCCTCGTCCGGCCTTTGATTTTGTCACTCTCCCTTTTTCTCTTCCTAGTCTCCTCCGACAAAACCTTTGCCTTCTTCGGTTTCGTTGCTGCTTCGGCCATGACAACAACATACACACGCTATACCAGCCGGCAAACAAACGCTAGTTGGGCTCTCACGTTCAAATTTGAGGAAATGGGGGGTGAGGAAATGGGGGGTGTGGCTAGTGAGGTATGCCGTAAAGCAGTCGAATTTTGTAGTTCTTTTTGTGCTCGGGTTACTACCCGTACCCGGAAGTTGTGTAGTGCCAGTAAAAGCGATACAGACCCCGTCAGGCTATGGCAGACGTGTCATTCAACCTATTGTAAGTCGATGTACCATCACAAGGATCTTGGAAATATATTATGAAGGTTGAAAAACTCCATGGTGTTGCTTTAAAGTATTTTTATTGTCATGATTCCTGTCTTGTGTTCCTCTTATCTTGTGTGCACTTTTGTTATTTCCTGTTCTGTGCCATGTTTTGTTAGCCTGGGAAAACCCAGACAACTTCCGGCAAATTCAGATTTGCTCGAGAAGTAGTCTGGCAAAGAGCTCATTCAAACCCATTTCCATGGCCGAGCAATCGAGGCACCAATCAGAAACGTTGAGGCGGGCTTTACACAATGACGATCGCTCTGATTGGTGAGCGACGTCCATTCAACTTTTAAATGCATTATTATATTCAAATTGTAAATACATGAGGACAGTCTCCATGAAAGACCCACTGGCAGATGAACGTGCTACTACATTTCTCTCTGAAACGGTAAGAAATTAAATGAGATTTAATAGAGGATTTTAACTGTGACGAGATGATTGACAGGGCAGTTTAAGTGACAGGATGCACGCGACAGATCCGTCCGATAAAGATGACGAAGTAATATGTCCCAAAGCTTGCCTACTTTTTTGCTACACATTCAAAAGTAAAAACCTTTTCTTCACAAAAAGAGTACATACTTGACGCAGCATATGGCTTTACATGATGACGATCGCTCCGATTGAGCGACGTCCGTTGGTGAAGCCCCTTTGGAAATGATTTGTCTATGGAGCTTTGCCAGACTATAACTCAGTTTCTACTGAGAATGGTCTGGTTTTAACCAGGCTAATGTTTTGTAGTCCTTTGTAGGTTTTCTTGTTTATTAGTCTCTCCAGGTGTTTCTGATTAGCCACGCCCCTTGTTATCTTGTTTAGTTTGTTGGCCTTTGTATTTAAGCCCTGTGTCTAGTTCAGTCTTTGTGAGTTCTTAAAGGAGTCATAATGTAGAAATTTCACTTTTCCACGAGAATCAATGTATGTTATGATTGCATAATGATTGTACACTGGCCGGGAAGCCGATATTTAAAAGTGAAGCGTTTGTTTACCTCAGGGTTTGTAAAATAGGCCACGTGCACGCGCACGAAAAAACGAGATTTTGATTTCTTCCCCTTCTTGACGTCAAGACGGGGGAGGATATACCAAATATGGACACCGCAAACCTATGCCGCGGGAAGCCTGCCCCTCTCCCCCTCTCCCCCTCAGATTCAGTTTAGTCGACTCGAGAAAGATGGAGAAACCGAGTGTAGCCTACACCTGAGATGCTCTGTGGGTGACTGCCACAAACAACATGCAAATGTGTTTTATCTACCAAAAACGGACGAAACTATCAGGGAACAGTGGAGGAAATTCATTTTTAATGACGCTGTCCCAACAACTCTTTCAAGTGGCGTATCATTAGGTGTGTGTGCTAAACATTTTACACCGGAATCATTTACAAATTTGGGGCAAAATCAGGCGAACTTGGCCTCGAAGCTCCGTTTGGGAAAAGGTGCCATCCCAACCATCAGGGACTTGCCAGAAATTGAAAAGGTAAGACTGTGTTTTTATTGCTCTATTGTGGTTAACAAATAGCAGCTAACTGCTAATGCGGCTATTGTATGTAACGTTATCTTCGAGGTAAACACGGGGAATGGACTCTACGAATGCTAGCCACATCTTTCCACTTTGTTTTACACTAGCAGCTACAGTAGTGACGGTACAGGAGTCCATGCTCAGTGGCTAAAACTGTTTAAATGCAAGTGTAACGGGTACCGTGGCGACGGCACCCGAAAGGGACAGATTATTCTCCTGTAACACACAGGAGAGAAACGAGGAGACAGTGTGTCACGTTCAAGCTCTCTGGAGTAATTTTATTCACAATATGTTCATTAAACAAATCTCTGTTTCTCAGTCACATTATGCTTCACATATCACATTTTCAATGTCTTCTTAACATTATAATGACTTCAGTGTTCATGTCAATTCACAATCTGCAATAAAATAAACTTCAATTTCACATTCTTGTTCACTGACTCTGTATTTTTATATTTCACACTATTCATCAAAAAAGAAATACAAAAACCATAGTAATATACCTCAATTACTTCTCTTAAATGATTAAACATTTCTATTCACAATATTTTACCCGTATCACATTAATACGATGCTGCAAATCACTCTCAGAATTATTAGTATACTTAAAATATAACTTTAAACCTTATTTTACACATTAATCATTATCAATTGACATTCAACCCACATATATAGTACATTAAACAATATTTATTAACCTTTAGAGCTGATAGAATACATTCATGTGCATTTGTATAAGGAAAAAATTGTATTTTTAACTGACGTGCTCACAAACGTTACATGTGCGTTTTCAGTAGGCCGCTAATCGGTCGAGCTTTTCTCTCTCTCGCTTAAATCCAACTCAAAACAACATCTGACGAACATCACTTCTCTAAAACAATTCACTTACATTCTAAACACATTTCAGCATGGTTAAATTCAACTTTAAAGTGTTTTTACACATTTACCCACCTGTAACACACAGGAGAGAAACGAGGAGACAGTGTGTCACGTTCAAGCTCTCTGGAGTAATGAAAAACTCACGACTCACACAGCTAAACACACATCGCTCGACTCTGCCCCTAACGGTCAGGAGTAGCATTGCACACTTCTCTCTTATATATTTTTTACAAGGAATCACATTAAAATAAAACCCTTCCGAATGTTTCTTTTTCCAAAATAACACGATAACATATTCAAAATGAAACCAATAATTTTGAATACACCTAAAGTACAATTACAGTACTTGTGTGATCGTCACACACTTCCCAGCAGAAAGAAATGGGTCCCACCATTTTCTTCTCTACTTATCTAACTCAAAGCCTCTTTTAACAAGCAACCGGAACTGGCAATATATATGGTGTTGCTGGTACCGTATAAGGCATGTATGTAAATAGGGGGTAAAGGGTAGAATAAGGGTTAAGTGGACATGTTGGGGTTGAATAAGGCATAAATGGGTGCAAAGGTTGAGTAGTCTGAGGTACAGGGTAAACAGGTGATTGTAAGTGTGTGTTTGCCATATTAACTGTGGCTTGTGTTGTCTGTGTAGGCTGACCAAAGTTCTCATATGTGAAAATCTGTTTAGGTCGTCGCTCTCGACTTGACCTTCTGACCTGGGTCTGATTATCTGGCACTGCACTGACTAGAAACTGTTCCTCTTGACTGAACGCTGGATCCTCATCATATCCATCTTGTTCCTCAGGTCCTGCAGCAACAGACTGGTCTTCCTCCTCTCCGAGTTCCTCTATCTCTGCGTCTTTTTCGGGCATCAGGTCTGCTTCAGGTAAGTAGTGCATTCTAACTCTCTCTTTTTCCTGGACAGGTACTGGAGTTGGGCGACCCAGAGTGATGGCAGGTCGTTGTTGTGGGGCTGCTGTAGGTATCTCCTGTATCCTTTCTACTGGTACCCTCAGCCAGTAACGATGGCCATCTGAGTCATCATCAGAATTTGAGTCGGAGTCTGATTCTTCCTGCAGATCTGCATGTTTTGGGCCGTTGGTACGTTGAGTCTGGCATTTACTTTTCTTTGTGATCTTTTCAGGGGCGTCATGGCATGGGGGAGCTTCAACTGGAAGATCATTTGCTAATAACAACAGATTACGGTGTAATGTCCTTGTCTTTCTCTTGTCTCCAAACTCAGGGTAGACTACGTATACTGGGTTATCCGCGAACTGTTCTTTCACAACGTAGATAGATTTCTCCCAATATGACCGTAGTTTTCCTGGTCCACCACGCTCACCAAGGTTCCTGACCAAGACTCTGTCGCCGGGCTGTAATACCACTCCCCTTGCTTTCTTATCATAAAGCACTTTGCCCTTGGCACTGGCCTGTTTACTACTCTCGTTAGCAATTCGATAAGCCTCCGACATCTGCTTTGCCCACTTCTTCGCATATCCCTTTGGTGAGTCAGGCTCTGTTTCTCCAACCAACCCAAACAGCAAGTCAACGGGAAGGCGAGGATGACGACCATAAAGAAGGAAGAAAGGTGAGTAGCCTGTCGACTCGTGCCGAGTACAGTTGTACGCATGAATGACTTGTGGAATTTGATCTTTCCATCGTTCCTTTTCTTTCTCTGGCAACGTTCTTAGCATCTGGAGTATCGTCCGATTAAACCGTTCCGCCGGGTTCCCCTGGGGATGGTATGGTGATGTTCTCGAATGACGAATACCTGACAACTGTTGCAACGTACGAAAGAGCTCGTTCTCAAATTCACGGCCTTGGTCGTGGTGTAACTTTGATGGATACCCGAAGCGGAGGACGAAATCATTAAAGATGCGCTCAGCTGCCGTTTTCCCACTCTTATTCTTTGTTGGATATGCTTGAGCGAATCTTGTAAAATGATCAACGACCACGAGGATATATTCGTAACCCCCACGGCTGGTCTCTAGGTGTAGATAATCGATACACACCAACTCCAGTGGCGAGCTTGATGTGATACTACCCATTGGGGCGCGAACATGAGTAACTGGCTTCTTTGATTTTATGCATGGACATTTCCTCGTGATATGTTCTTCGATCTCTCTAGCCATGAAGGGCCAATAAAATCTCTCTCTGGCTAGATTGAGGACTCTTTCCGTGCCGACATGAGCCATTTCATTATGGAGTTTCTTCAAGACAATGTCTTTGTACTTAGCAGGGAGCACCAACTGCCTTCTTTCATTAGCACGCCTGTGCAAGAGACCATTCTCCAAAACTAACTTTCCCCATTCATGAAATAGTCTTCTAGTGGCTCCACTAGCCGCCTTCCGTATCTCGTCAGTTAAAGGTGTACCCGCCTCTTTTAACTTGACTATTTCACCGATGGCTTCATCTGCATGTTGTGCCTCCACAAGCTCATCGTGGCTGATTGCAGTCAAGTGATCAAATGAGGGGGATGAGTCGGCTTGGGAAGAGATGTTGAGAGCCGCCACCCACGGTACATCTTTCAGTTTGGCTACTTTACTTCCATCCCATATCGCACGAACCACGTCTTCGGTACACTCTTTGGTACAGGACTCAGCATAGGCCTCAATGTTTAAAGGAAGACGCGACAGCGTATCGGCATCGATGTTAGCCTTTCCTGGTCTGTACTTTATGTCAAATCTGAAATCAGAGAGTTCTCCTACCCACCGATGGCCTACTGCATTTAGCTTGGCTGTAGTCATAACGTAGGTCAGGGGATTGTTGTCGGTGAATATTGTGAAATGGGGTGCGTAGAATAAGTAATCCCTAAACTTTTCACACACGGCCCACTTCAAGGCTAGGAACTCTAGCTTCCCACTATGCAGGTGGTAGTTTCGCTCAGCTGCAGTCAAAGTCCTAGACCCGTACCCAATGACTCTTAACTTGCCATTCTGATATTGATAAAGAATCGCGCCGAGCCCCTGGTCTGAAGCATCGGTATGTAATACAAAGGGTGAGTCGAAGTTGGGGTATGCTAGCACGGGAGGGCTAACAAGGAGAGATACAAGTCGGTCGAGGGCTTTCTGATGCTCGGTGGCCCACTCCACAGGTGTTCTGGATGGTAGTTGTGGACCTTTACTTTTTCCACGTGCTACAGCTGCTTGTCCTGGCTTGACTTGTAGTAGCTCATAGATGGGCTTTGCTATCCTTGAGAAGTCCTGAATGTAGGAACGGTAATAGCCCAGGAACCCGGTGAGCTTTCTTACCTCTCCCACTGTCTGTGGTGTTCTGCTGGCTAACGACCGCACTGCATCCAGGTCTTTGGGATCAATTCTCACTCCCTGAGCTGACACAAGACGACCCACATATCTTACTTCTCGTCGGAATAACTCACATTTTTCAGGTCTCAGTTTCACTCCATGTCGCTGAAGAGCTTGGAGTACTTTACGGACCCCTTCCACGTGCTCATCAAAGGTTTTTGCGTAGCAGAGAACGTCGTCAAGGTACGGAAGACAGCAATCATCTCTCAAGGAACTCAACATCTCTTCCATACTCCTCTGGAAAGCTGCTGGGGCATTGGAGAGGCCAAAAGGGATACGCACCCATTCATATAGCCCCCAGGGGGTTATGAAAGCAGTGAGGTGCTGGGAGTCCTTGGCGATAAAGCCCTGATGATAAGCCTTTCCTTGGTCAAGGATGCTGAACCAGGAAAAACCACCGAGGCTATCAGTCAGGTCTTGTATCCTAGGCAGGGGATGTCGATCAGGGATGGTCTTCTGATTCAAGAGACGATAATCGATACAGAGGCGGAGTGTACCGTCTTTCTTTCGGACGCAGACCACTGGAGCAGCATAAGAGGACTTTGACTTCACAATCCAACCTTTCATGAGCAGATCTTGTACATACTCCTTCACCTCTTTGAACAGTGGTTTGGGCACCGAAGAGTAAGCTCTCTGCACTGGAATCTCGTCTTTGAGTGAGATAGACATCTGTAGACTAGGAATACATCCAATATCATGACTGTCTTGTGCAAAAGCAGCCGATTCCTCCCACAGCATTTTCTCGACTTTCTCTTGTTCCTCAACACTAAGGTGGCTGAGGTCCACACGGGGCTGCCATAACGCTGGAACACTCTGTTTAACTGGGGCTGTTGCTGCTTTAACGACTGTTACTCTGGGCCTGGGGCTCTCTAATGGATTGTTCTCAATCACTCTAGCCACCGTCTGGACGCTACCAAGGGCTGTCTTCCTTGGTATTGTAACAGGATGCTTCGTGATATTTCTCACTGGTATTATGACATAAGGTCTCTTTGCGGTCTGTAGTTCTAGTAAGCCCTCCTCAATCTCAAGCTCGGTGAGATGGCCACTGTTCTCGTTAGGTTCAAACAAGAGAAGAGGGTCTGACTGGTCTACAGCGGATGGGACCTGACACTTCACCCAGGCTACTTGTCCGGCTGGGACTGTAGTCTCATAATTACCAGTTCTTATCAATCTCTAATACATGGAGGGTTTGTCAGTCTGAATGAAGTTCATCAGCAGCTCAACTTTCTCAGCAGGAACCGATATTGCGTCAGATAGAAGCGTGGTAAGTGCTGGAACAAGTTCTTTTGTTCGACTCTGAATCACTTCCTCTAGGACATTAAATCCAAGTAGTGGCTGTGCAAGTGGAATGCTACAGATGAGAAAAGGCACCATGATTGACTGGCTAAGCGCACCATTTCCACTGAAACTGACTGCAATAAGGACCCAGCCATCAAAAGGGAGGATTTCTCCATTCACCGCGTGCACTTCCAGCTCTTCTCTCTCATCAAAGATTTCACTAAGCGGCCTAATGGGTGTGTTTGGTAGATACTTCTCTTTCCAGCTTTTATCTATCATGCTCACCTGGGCTCCAGTGTCCAGTAAGGCATTGACTGTCAACCCATTGAGGTCACATCGTGCAAGGGCTTTGGCTCCTATGAACTTGGCCAGACGTCTACTGGTTTGAGTGGGTAAAGAGAGAGAAAGTTGGTTATTGACTTGTTCATTGTTTTCTTTTGGTCTCTGATTAACTGAACTTGTCTCTGTACGACTCTCAGAGCTCCGTAGGCTACCCTCAGCACTGTGGGACTGAACGTGAAGCCCGGTCACTGCTTGTCCCGTGGCAGAAACCGGCTCCAGTTTTCCGGACGCTTGGGTTTTTTCAAACAGCCTACTGCTCTGTGACCGTCCTCACCACAGTAGAAACAATGAGTGCAACCTGGGCGGCTCTGTTCGAGGCAATTAGCACAGCTATTTGGTCTGGTTTTCCTTTGATCCACTTTAACTTGACAATGATGGCAACATTCTGGGTTTTGAATCTGCTGGGGTCTTTGCAGTAGTTCAACTTTATTCATTAACTCCTCTACTTTCTCAGTTAACTGCTGAAGTACATCAGTCTTTGACTGTTTGTCTGGAACATCTTTCTTTGTACTACTGCCTTGTACTGCTGCCGCTCCAAGCTCTGTGCTATTCACACTTATTTGTTTCTGCTTCACAACCGACCCCAAACGTCTCTGTCTCTCATTCTCAATGTTTGTTATCTTCATCATTTGCTTTAAGATCGTCTCGTCAGACACGCTGCTATCTGAGAGAAATGGTTTCAGTTCTCGACGTATGTCGTTATGCTTATGGCTGAGACCCTGATACACGGCGTGAAGGAAAACGTCTTGAACTGTGTTCGCATTATACTTCACTTCTGTGTCAGCGTATTTTGAAGCGAACAGGATCTTTTGTTTGAGGCCTATCACTCGATACAAGAATTGTTGTGGAGTCTCGCCGTCGTTTTGTTTTGTGCACATGAGCTCTTGGAAAAGTTCTGTGTTGCTTCGCCCACCTAAATGGGATTGCAGAAAGCCTTTCAGCTCGTCTATCGTCAAATCGTCTTTGTGTATTAGCATGTCTTTAAAGTTTCCCGGTTTAATGGCTCTGAGAACGCCTCTCAATATTTCAGTCTCGCTGAATCGCTCTTTAACACCCTCATCGATTTGTCTGCATATGCTATTGTAGCTTAAATCTGAGCCCTGGTCGCCGATCTGTCCACCTTGGATCTTGAACTCGCGACGAAGCAGTGAGAGGTCTCGAAGGGGAATTATTCGGTCGTGTCTTCCATGTGGCTGCTGTTCTGGTGTGGGAGTGTTGTCATATTGTTGAGTAGGTTGTAATGGCGGAGGTGTGGGTGTGAGTGAGGATGTGGGGCTGTTTATGTATTGCATGACTTTATTGCTAAGCTCAGCGTAACTAGAAAGCACTCTCTGTAACTCTGTGTCAGCGTTCTGTGTGCTTTTGACTTCAGTAGGTGTGAGTGGGGGGTTGTCCACGCTAACTGCAGCTGTGTGAGTAATATTCGAACCACTGGCTGTCACGTTAACGGTTGTCAAGTTATCAGTATCTGTCGCTAGTTGACCTACTGTCCTGTTCTCACTCAGTACTGGAATTGACATTATCTCGTTCACATTCTCCCCAACACCTAATTTAGGTTGAGCATAACGAATCTAAATGACATTATTCACAGTATCATTAAGCTCTAACAGCACTGCCATACCTGAATCCTCAGATTCCACCAACATGTCACTGTTCATAAAAGTTAGAATGTACTCATAGCAACTCTCTTCTTCGCCAACCTGAAGTTTGGATGAGTCCTTCCCTGGCACCGGACCAACTCTCTGAGCTAGTTGGAAAAGTTCATCGGCCGTCAGCATGAGTAGACTTTTCTTGATGCTCCACACCAAGCCTTTTCTCTCACCATCCGCCATGACTGCTTTTCTCTCTTCCCCACCGTCGGTTGCTCGTCTTGGTCACGCTTTCACTCGCCACTGCTGGTCTGGTTCCACGTGTGCAGAACAATCGTCACCTCACCGGTACTCGTTCTGGTGAAAGCAGGACCCATCCATCACCCAATCTTCCTCTCACTTCAAGCCTGAAGAGACGTCAGCCCCTGGAACATGTCAACTGCTGATTCTGGACGTGCTTGTAGCCTGCGCATCTACTGTCATTCCCCGTACGGGCCACCAAAAATCTGTAACGGGTACCGTGGCGACGGCACCCGAAAGGGACAGATTATTCTCCTGTAACACACAGGAGAGAAACGAGGAGACAGTGTGTCACGTTCAAGCTCTCTGGAGTAATTTTATTCACAATATGTTCATTAAACAAATCTCTGTTTCTCAGTCACATTATGCTTCACATATCACATTTTCAATGTCTTCTTAACATTATAATGACTTCAGTGTTCATGTCAATTCACAATCTGCAATAAAATAAACTTCAATTTCACATTCTTGTTCACTGACTCTGTATTTTTATATTTCACACTATTCATCAAAAAAGAAATACAAAAACCATAGTAATATACCTCAATTACTTCTCTTAAATGATTAAACATTTCTATTCACAATATTTTACCCGTATCACATTAATACGATGCTGCAAATCACTCTCAGAATTATTAGTATACTTAAAATATAACTTTAAACCTTATTTTACACATTAATCATTATCAATTGACATTCAACCCACATATATAGTACATTAAACAATATTTATTAACCTTTAGAGCTGATAGAATACATTCATGTGCATTTGTATAAGGAAAAAATTGTATTTTTAACTGACGCGCTCACAAACGTTACATGTGCGTTTTCAGTAGGCCGCTAATCGGTCGAGCTTTTCTCTCTCTCGCTTAAATCCAACTCAAAACAACATCTGACGAACATCACTTCTCTAAAACAATTCACTTACATTCTAAACACATTTCAGCATGGTTAAATTCAACTTTAAAGTGTTTTTACACATTTACCCACCTGTAACACACAGGAGAGAAACGAGGAGACAGTGTGTCACGTTCAAGCTCTCTGGAGTAATGAAAAACTCACGACTCACACAGCTAAACACACATCGCTCGACTCTGCCCCTAACGGTCAGGAGTAGCATTGCACACTTCTCTCTTATATATTTTTTACAAGGAATCACATTAAAATAAAACCCTTCCGAATGTTTCTTTTTCCAAAATAACACGATAACATATTCAAAATGAAACCAATAATTTTGAATACACCTAAAGTACAATTACAGTACTTGTGTGATCGTCACACAAGTATAACATCACGTTGCATGTCTAAAGAAGAAAAATATTGAATGTCTAAATAACCACAACGTGAAACAAGGCAAAAACACCACATGATAGTAAACGTCTATCTCAAAACCACTGTAAGCTGATAAAAAATAAAAAACTACATCTCCGTTAATGTAATCTACATTAAATAAAAGGTAAATTTATGTGGGAGAAAATAGCAACACACGTTTTTGCTCGTTACTGATGTTAATGTATGTCTCAGTCAAAATGATTGTCTTTACCATTCAGAGACATCTTGATGTTGACGTCCTTCCATCGACTCTACATCTTCACTTTCCAGCTCTGGTTCAGAGTCCGGCTCAAACATGTACGGTTGAATCCCATATGTCGCGGCCGGGTCGGGTTCATTGACAACTTGCGCCATGATGTCAGTTTGTAATGATGCTGAAGTTACCTGCGGTGTCAACCCCCCTCCTTCCTGCAACCAATCAACGCGCCCCTCATTTGCATTATTATAATGACCGTCCACGACAGCCAAAACATCGCATCAGATCTCGCGAGACAATAATGCCTTTAGAAATAAGGGTTTGAGGGGCTCTGTGTTGATTTTTTTTCCACTTTTCTTTTTTAGAAGTGCCTGAAAGACTATAATAGAGCATTGGGTACCAAAGTTAAAACAACATTATGACTCCTTTAATGTTGTTGTATTTTGGTTATTTTGTTCCCGAGTCATGTTTCCTAGTTTGTCTGGTTTTGAGTTTGTTTAAATAAAAGCTGCTGCAAGTAGATCCTGCATCCTTCCCTGCTTTAACTTACATCGTAACATTCATGGCTTCAGTTGTTTCCATTTTTCTACAGAATTCAGTGATGGTGAAATGAAGCTTTGTGAAGCACCGGGGCTTTCCCCCTCGACTGTATTGTAAAATGGTTCATTACTCGAAGCTTTTCAACACATTGCAAACGGTTGCAAACAACGACATCTTGTGGTCAAAAGGTGGAAAAGCTGTCTTTCTGTCCCTGAAGACCCATCCATTTTTTTGATTGTTTAGTAATAAAACACTTTGTGCTCTGTAAACCACAAAGCAATAAAATAATCCTCACAATTCATGTGTTAGTGTTGATGTAGTTCTTACACAATGTATGAACAAACATATAAAAAAATAAAATAAAAATAAATGGGAAAAATTAACAGGTACAGAAACAAATCTTATGAATCTGCTTTGATCAACAAATGCAGCCTTATTCACATAAACTTTAGCCTCAGTCCTATATATATATATATATATATATATATATATATATATATATATATATATATAAAATAATCAAAATAATAATTATTGTGGAATGGTGCAGTGCTTGTGAACTTATTTTGTGGGTAATTTAAGAAATTAAAGATTTTTATAAGGAACCGGACTTGTTCAACAGTGTGAGGGCTAAGTCCATTTCTTTTTTATTTACTACTACCGAAGGGCATTAAACTCGAAACCTGCTCAAGGGGTTCGCGCTATTTTCGAATCTGATTCTGAATATGAAGCAGTCACGTGACTGTATGTAGAAACGAAAGGCTTGTTCGACTTGAACCGGCGCTGCACAGACCGATCGGTTTATGACATCAAAGTACCGCGAGACCAATTCGAAAGCATAAGGAGCCGTCTACTTTCTATTCGCTCTCGCGGTACTTTGATGTCATTCACCGATCGGTCTGTGCAGCGCCGGTTCAAGTCGAACAAGCCTGTTGCTTCGGAAGTCACAGATCACGTGGTTATGGAAAAACGAATCAAGCTCCGATACACTAATTCAGTGTGAGATGTTTTGTTTTTTTGATACAAGCTTCGAAGCCTCGGTGCCGAACGTCACATCACTAACAGAAATATACCAGTCTGGATCAACACACGTTAATCCTTAAAATCTTGGAGACGTATTTCCATGCAAGAAATACAGCGCTCATCTCCAGGCGATTATATGTCATATTAGATGAGGCTAAACTGAGAGAGGAGTCCAGGAGATGATCCACAAGTTTTACGCCGATATGATTTCCTCAGATCTGGGAGATGAAGACCTTCCCTGCAGTCTTTTGACGGAAACACAAGCGTGGGACTCGAGGTGATACCAGGGTCTTCCCCAGAGAAAGGGTACGAAGCATCTGTGCGTAACCCTTATGTCTCACAGATAGTTGCTCAGAGGAAAGTCTCTGCTCCTGAGTATCCAGAATATGTACACTCACCTAAAGGATTATTAGGAACACCTGTTCAATTTCTCATTAATGTAATTATCTAATCAACCAATCACATGGCAGTTGCTTCAATGCATTTAGGGGTTTGGTCCTGGTCAAGACAATCTCCTGAACTCCAAACTGAATGTCAGAATGGGAAAGAAAGGTGATTTAGGCAATTTTGAGCGTGGCACGGTTGTTGGTGCCAGACGGGCCGGTCTGAGTATTTGAGTACTGAGCACAATCTGCTCAGTTACTGGGATTTTCACTTGGGGTGTAAATCGGACAGTTCATCACGATACGATATGATATCGATTTTCTCAGCCAGCGATACGATATTTTCCGATACTTCAAATAATTCCACGATACGATACGATTCGATTCGATTCGATTCAGGGCTATATCGATCGATTAATCAATATTTAGATATTATGTTCACACAACCAGTTACGTTTTTATTAACTCACAAATGCAACCAAAATACACTGCTCAAAAAAATAAAGGGAACACTTTTTAATCAGAGAATAGCATCAAGTCAGTTAAACTCCTGGGATATTGATCTGGTCAGTTAAGTAACAGAGGGGGTTGGTAGTCAGTTTCAGCTGCTTTAGTGTTAATGAAATTAACAGCAGGTGCACTAGATGGGCAACAGTGAGACAACCCCCAAAACAGGAATGGTTTTACAGGTGGAGGCCACTGACATTTTTTCCCTACTCATCTTTTTGGACTGTTTTTCACCAGTTTTGCATTTGGCTAGGGTCAGTGTCACTACTGGTAGCATGAGGCGATACCTGGACCCTACAGAGGTTGCGCAGGCAGTCCAGCTCCTTCAGGATGGCTCATCAATACGTGCCATTGCCAGAAGGTTTGCTGTGTCTCCCAGCACAGTCTCAAGAGCATGGAGGAGATTCCAGGAAGACAGACGGCTACTCTAGGAGAGCTGGACAGGGCCGTAGAAGGTCCTTAACCCATCAGCAGGACCGGTATCTGCTCCTTTGTGCGAGGAGGAACATGATGAGCACTGCCAGAGCCCTACAAAATGACCTCCAGCAGGCCACTGGTGTGAATGTCTCTGACCAAACAATCAGAAACAGACTTCATGAGGGTGGTCTGAGGGCCCGACGTCCTCTAGTGGGCCCTGTGGTCACTGCCCAGCACCAGGGAGCTCGATTGGCATTTCCCATTGAACACCAGAATTGGCAGGTCCGCCACTGGTGCCCTGTGGTTTTCACAAATGAGATCAGGTTCACCCTGAGCACGTGACAGACAGGAAAGGGTCTGGAGAAGCCGTGGAGAATGTTATGCTGCCTGTAACATCGTTCAGCATGACCGGTTTGGTGGTGGGTCAGTGATGGTCTGGGGAGGCATATCCATGGAGGGACGCACAGACCTCTGCAGGCTAGACAATGGCACCCTGACTGCCATTAGGTATCGGGATGAAATCCTTGGATCCATTGTCAGTGCTGGTGCAGTGGGTCCTGGGTTCCTCCTGGTGCACAACAATGCCCGGCCTCATGTGGCGAGAGCATGCAGGCAGTTCCTGGAGGATGAAGGAATGATACCATTGAAGGGCCACCACGCTCACCTGACCTACGTCCAATAGAACACCTCTGGCACATTGTGTTTCGGTCCATCTGACATCACCTGGTTGCACCTCAGACTGTCCAGGAGCTCAGTGATGCGCTGGTCCAGATCTGGGAGGAAATACCCCAGGACACCATCCGTCGTCTCATTAGGAGCATGTCCCGACGTTGTCAGGCATGCATACAAGCACGTGGGGGCCATACAAACTACTGAGAACAATTTTGAGTTGCTGCAATGAAATTTCAGCAAAATTGACAAGCCTGCTGCATCATTTTTTCACTTAGATTTCCGGGGTGTCTTTGAATTCAATCCTCTGTAGGTTGATTATTTTAATTTCCATCAAACGATGTGGCATCCTTTCGTTCATAACACATTACCCAGTCCATATTAGTATAGATATCCAGCATGATATTTTTCCCCATTGAGATCTGATGTGTTTTCAAAGTGTTCCATTAATTTTTTTGACAAACTTTGTTGTTGTGATTAACGTACACGCAGTACAGAGAGCTTTTCCCTCACCACTAAACAGGCTGCTTTAATAAGGTTCTGTGAAAATGTTTCAGGTTTTATTTTCCTTTTACACCCTGAAGAAGATATCACGAGTTCATTAAAATTATCCATCCTTGATCACTTTTAGTAAGCTTTGACGAAACTCCTCTTAGCCAGCGCGTCTTTTCTAAGTGACATCTGACCTGAATACTGCGCGCTGAGTCGCTAAAACGGACTTATCATTGTTGTGTTCACCAACAAGGGTGCGAGTGCTTGTCTGTTTCTGCTGTAAAACATGAACTCGCGATGCCTTGACAGCGGACAAAATACCGGCTTTTGTGAAAAAAAACTTGTTTAGGGTTTAGTCAGTCTTGTCAGGCGTCTTTTCAGATGAGGAGATTAACGATACACACCGGCAGGCGGTTGGTGAGTAAACGAAAATGTGCGCTTTGGCGGAAGGATGTTACGTGAGAATGTGGAGAGTGTCAAAATAAATGTGTATATCGATATTTTAAGTGTGGAATCGATGCATCGTATCGTTAGACGTTATATCAATGCATCGATCCATATCGATGTATCGTTACACCCCTAATTTTCACGCACAACCATTTCTAGGGTTTACAAAGAATGGTGTGAAAAGGGAAAAACATCCAGTATGTGGCAGTCCTGTGGGCGAAAATGCCTTGTTGATGCTAGAGGTCAGAGGAGAATGGGCCGACTGATTCAAGCTGATAGAAGAGCAACTTTGACTGAAATAACCACTCGTTACAACCGAGGTATGCAGCAAAGCATTTGTGAAGCCACAACACGCACAACCTTGAGGCGGATGGGCTACAATAGCAGAAGACCCCACCGGGTACCACTCATCTCCTCTACAAATAGGAAAAAGAGGCTACAATTTGCACGAGCTCACCAAAATTGGACAGTTGAAGACTGGAAAAATTTTGCCTGGTCTGATGAGTCTTGATTTCTGTTGAGACATTCAGATGGTAGAGTCAGAATTTGGCGTAAACAGAATGAGAACATGGATCCATCATGCCTTGTTCCCACTGTGCAGGCTGGTGGTGGTGGTGTAATGGTGTGGGGGGGTGTTTTCTTGGCACACTTTAGGCCCCTTAGTGCCAGTTGGGCATCATTTAAATGCCACGGCCTACCTGAGCATTGTTTCTGACCATGTCCGTCCCTTTATGACCACCATGTACCCATCCTCTGATGGCTACTTCCAGCAGGATAATGCACCATGTCACAAAGCTCGAATCATTTCAAATTGGTTTCTTGAACATGACAATGAGTTCACTGTATAAAATGGCCCCCACAGTCACCAGATCTCAACCCAATAGAGCATCTTTGGGATGTGGTGGAACGGGAGCTTCATGCCCTGGATGTGCATCCCACAAATCTCCATCAACTGCAAGATGCTATCCTATCAATATGGGCCAACATTTCTAAAGAATGCTTTCAGCACCTTGTTGAATCAATGCCACATAGAATTAAGGCAGTTCTGAAGGCGAAAGGGGGTCAAACACAGTATTAGTATGGTGTTCCTAATAATCCTTTAGGTGAGTGTATATTAGGAATGCACAATATATCGGCCACCATATCGGTATCGGCCAATATGTGTTCATTTTTATGGTTATCAGCCCGATAAGAAAATTTGGCTTATGTATTAAAGCTGATAAATAATGTTTTATTTCCTTCAGCTGAGACACTTCAGATGTTCAACATGATGGTTTTAAATGTCTTGAAATATAATTTGAATCACTTCAAAAAAGGAAATATAGTTCAGTCTAACATGTGCAGCGCAAGTCTGTCATATAGGCTACATAAAATTATAATGAGAACACTATTATAGTGTGTTTGGGACATGTCTTGGGTGAGACTTTTGTTTTTGTAATCAGGCTCTCAAAAATTATATAAAAATGTAGATTTATCGGTTATCGGGTTTCAAATCTAAAGAATGATCTGTATCGGCCAAAATTTTCATATCGGTGCATCACTTAAATATATATATATATATATATATATATATATATATATATATATATATATATATATATATATATATATATATATATATATATATGTGTGTGTGTGTGTGTATATACTGTATATATTATACTCCTAAATGTCTTCTAACAGTGTGCACTTGTCTAAAGTGATTGCCAGGGTAGATGTCAGGCATATTTAATTTGATGAACTTTTAATAAAGATGTATATTATCTGTGTTTTATAGGCTAAATGATACTTCTATCCATCACCGTCTTACTTTCATTCCTTGTCAAATGAAATTGAGGATTTGTCATTGCAGTCAAATGCGTTCTTACCTCTTTAGTATCTTGTAGTGTGGTGTATTTTTACATTCAGTATGCCTCTAGCACTCAACACTATAAATCTGTGTAAAACTGGCCTGAAGACACGGAGAATCACTGATGCTACCTCTACTGCCTTTGTTGAAGCGCTCTTTAATATCCGATCTCTCTCCAATAAATCCCTTTTAATCGCGGACATCATCTTGGATTCAAAACTCGACTTTATGTATCTTACTGAGACTTGGCAACAACCCCAGGATTATTTCCACCTCAACCATGCATTGCCTCCTGGGTTTGTTTACACCTGCAAACCACGCCTCTCTGGAAGAGGTGGCGGTCTCGCTCTAATCTATCATGAGAAACTTAAAGTCTCGGCAGTCTCAGTTACAAAGCCGTCCTCATTTGAAATACTGACTGTTCAACTTAATGGTCATACTCCAACCCTTATTGTGTCTATTTACCGTCCTCCAAGACCCTCTGCAGTGTTTATTAGCAAACTAATTGCCATTTTATCCGATTTATGTGCATTGTGTCCCAATGTCATTTTAATGGGTGACTTTAATATCCGTTGTGATAAACAAGCTGACACTTGTACTAAAGATTTTATTTCTGTTTTAGATAGTTTTGGCCTCACTCAGTATATTAATTTCCCAACTCATAATAAAGGCCATGTTTTAGATTTAGTCTGTTGCCTAGGAGTGACACCATGCAATTTTAATTCCACAGAGCTTCCCATCTCAGACAATAAAATGGTTTTCTTTGATATTATTCTGCCACTCCCAAATTTAAACTTGAAGCGCTCCATATCATTCCGTAATATTAAAAACATTAACCCAGATGATCCACCACAATTATTAGATTAGTTAATACCTCTGTTTGTCCTACACCCTCTTCAATCTGTACTGCTAACCTGGTGGATCATTACAATGACTGTTTATTCCATTAACTAAATTCCTTAGCTCCCTTGAAAACTTGTACAGTCTCTTTTACTAGGTCTACTCCTTTTACTAGGTATACCCCTGAACTCCGGCATATGAAAATGATGGGTCGACGACTTGAGAGACTATCAAAGAAAACGTCTCTGGTTACAACTGCAACACTTGTTCCCTGAGAAGGGAACTCACGCTGCGTCGAGAGTCGACACATTGGGGAACGCCTTCAGCATGACACGTCTGAAGTCTGTATAAAACTAGTCCAATCTTGATTGGTGTTGCGTCATGACATCACTCGTGATGTCGCATGTGACGGTGATGCGGAAGCTATAAAAGGACGCCGGAACATAACAGCATCAGCTTTTTATACTGTTGACTTTCTTCTCGAGGGATGAAAGCCAAATATATTGTAACGGCTCGAATCTCGCGTTTGCCGAGGCAGTGTGTAGATTACGTGCGATCACTCGTGACGTCGCATGTGACGGTGATGCGGAAGCTATAACCAATAGCTATAACCATTTGACGCAATCAAGATTGGACTAGTTCTATACAGACTTCAGACGCGTCATGCTGAAGGCGTTCCCAATGTGTCGATTCTCGACGCAGCGTGAGTTCCCTCGAAAGGGAACTGGTCTAACCATTCATCAACAAATGTATACTGATTATCTTCTTTCATATAAAAGTGCCTTGTCTGCTGATAAATTCTCTTTTTATTCTGACATTATCAGTACCAATGAAATAACACTCGGATTTTATTTTCCACTATCAACAATATACTTAAACCTGTAGACACTGCAAATCAACTCACCTCCACAACTCAGTGTAACACATTTTGGGATTTTTTTTAGTACAAAACTTACCAATATTCACCACCAGTTGAATTATTCTGCATCTGCATACAGCTGCCCAATCTGGACTACCACACTGGTTCCACCATTCTCCATTCTTTCCAGCCTCCATCAGTCGAAGAAATCATTAGACTCATCACTAAATCCAAGAATTCTTTCTGGTTAAACCTGTCTGCCCTCCATCTTACCGATCATAACATCCATAATCAACTCCTCTCTACTTACTTCCACTGTTCCTACATCTATCAAAACTGCTTCTGTTACCCCGATTCTGAAGAAACCTGGTTTGGATCCTAATGACCAAAATAACTATCGACCCATCTCCAACCTCCCATTCATCACCAAACTTTTGGAACGGACTATAGCAACTCAACTTCAGGCCCACCTGCACAACAATAACCTCTACGAACCTTTTCAGTCTGGTTTTTGCCATAATCACAGCACTGAAACAGCCCCGGGAAAAATCACAAATGATCTCCTACTTGCAGCTGACAATGGCCTTTTATCCATCCTAATTCTTCTCGACCACTGCAGCATTTAACACCATTTCTCATAAAATTACTTTGGAATGTCTGGCTGCCATCGGGATCACTAACAATGCACTAGTCTGGTTCAGGTCATATCTACATAATAGAAAACAGTTAATTCAGTGAAAAAATGTCACATCAAAAACTACAACAGTCACCCATGGTGTTCCTCAGGGCTCAGTGCTGGGACCACTGCTTTTTATCATCTACATACTACCTCTTGGCAACATTCTCCGTTCCTTTGGGATAAATTTTTACTGTTACACTGATGATACACAACTTTACCTCAACTTTAACACTTCTTTTCCCCCCTCCGCCTCACCTCCTGTCTGCAAGCTATCAGCAACAGAATGTCAATCAATCTTCTCAAACTTAATGGAAATAAAAGTGAACTTGAACTTGAAAGTTATATTTGCTTCTGAAAAACTTAATTTCCCATTCAAATTCCACTAATTATATAACAAGCAGTTCAGTAAGACATTAGAGCTACCCCTTAATTAAGGTGTAGGAAACTGGGACATGCAATTATGTAATAATTCGATTTGATTTTGATTAAAAAGAAACTACATAACCTTAGTGTGGTCGTCGGTAAACATTTGAACTTTAAAGTTAACAGTGTTCAAGCCATTAAACAAGCATCTCTTCCACCCTGTATTTTTCCTCTTCTGCTGTCAGTGATGTGGGGAGTCTTGTGATTGGTTGTCAAGCAAGCCAATCAGGATTTAGCAGCCTCATCTCTGATTGTCTGGAATTTCTTTAATTTTGTATTTTTGTTGTTCTTGAGGACTGTGAGTGGCTATCGCCACCTTTGATCATGTGTCGTCAATTCCCTTATTAACAAGAGATTAATTATTATCTGCTGGGAGGGTTTACTTTATTTATTTATTTATTTATTTATTTGATCTTCGTTTGTTTACTGTGTGGATTGTGGTGTTGGTTATTTATTTTGAGTGGGGTAATTTAGTTTGTCACAGATTTGTATGAAGGTGTGAATTGAGGTTATTATTTATTTTTCATTTATTTTATTTTTTATTTTTTATTTTTTTTCTGCCTTTCCCAAATGCTGAATTGTCTCATGGGATATTGATATTGACCGTTCAAGATATACTACTACAGGTGTTCTCTGAATGGATCAGGATCCTTTTTCCTTTTTGTTTGTATGCAAACATATCGTGTTTGCAATTTGTTTTTGTTTTTTAAGTATTTTGTCTTTTGTATGATTATACTTTTAATTATCTAACTGTCAAATAAAGAAGATTGCTTGTGCACATCTCTGCTTGATCTTTCCATTTGTTTCGAAAAACTGTAGTTGTAAAACATCTTTGGAGGCACGAGCCTCCACTCATATAAACATGAAGCTCAGATACTCAACATCATTTGGTGACATTAAACATTAGTTATTTAAGTTATTGTTCCATACATAAATCTATTTCTCTTTTCATTCATCTTTAGTATTTGTACTACAGCAGACTATTATTAATTTCACTTTTAAATGATAAAAGTATTTTAGTGAATCTTCATCAAACCAACATCAAGTGATTTTAAAACTTTAATTTGTAAAAAACTCTGTTCTTCAGGTGGGTTTACTGTTGCAGTGAAGTCAGTGTCAGTGAAGGTGGGAGATTCAGTCTCTCTAAACTCTGATCTTACTGAAATAAAGGATGATGATGTGATTCAGTGGAGGTTTGGAAAGGAAGACCCTTTAATAGCTGAAATCAATAAACCGTTCGACAGAATCACTGTATATGATGATGTTCTTGATGGGATATTCAGAGACAGACTGAAGCTGGACAATCAAACTGGATCTCTGACCATCACAAACACCAGATTTGAACATGCTGGAGGTGGTTATTATCTACAGATCAACAGTGAAAGCAAGGGGTTCCTTCTCACTGTCATTGGTGAGTTAAATATCAGTTTCACATGTTTTATATTTTAATCAGCACAGATATTTCATAATTCAAACTCCAATTTGCTTCTGTTGTTTAATGGTGATATTCGTTTCTAATTTAAATTTCAAACTATTTACTTTTATAAACCATCAAATCACTGTCGTAATCTGTGATGAACCCTGTTTCTGTTTGTTCTGTGTGAGTCAGGACTGGAGTCAGTGATTGAGGGAGATTCAGTCACTCTAAACTCTGATCTTACTGAAATAAAGGAATATATATGGATTCTGTGGAGTTTTGGAAACACTGTAATAGCTGAAATCAATAAACTGGCTGACAGAATCGCTGTATATGATGATGTTCTTGATGGGAGATTCAGAGACAGACTGAAGCTGGACAATCAAACTGGATCTCTGACCATCACAGACATCAGAACTCAACATGCTGGCGTTTATGAACTACAGATCCACAGTGAGAGAAATACTTTCATTCTCGCTGTCATTGGTGAGTTAAAAATGTTTACACCTGTTTTTTTTTTATTAAAAAACTAAATTATTTCATATACCATTTTGTTTTTGTTATTTACATAGTTTTTTTTTAAATGTAAATTTTAAACTATTCAATTTAGTAAACTGTGGTGAGATAGGGGGCGGCAAACGGAATGATAAAAGGTTTTATAATACTTTAATAAAACCAGCAATACTGTTGGTATTAAACCCCAAATAAATAAAGTAGCCGACTACGCCTGATTACTGAAACCCAGGACTCAATTTAACCCTCTGAGGTCAGCAAACGCGCCGGCGCGTTTTGCCCGATTTTTTTCACATAGCAGCAAAATTAGGGGTGTGCCGGTTTCAGAATTGGTGATGACGGTTATGACGTGAGTCAAATGTGACGGTGTCAGGCTTCCAGGGTGGATGAAGTAGGAGACGAACACGAAGATGATTAATTCCAAGATTTTAATTCTAAATATAAACAAATACAAACAAACAGGGAGCGTGCGCTCAGAACAAGGATAAACCTAACATTAAACATTGACCAACAAGTGAAGAGTGAAAACCAGGAACTTAAATACACACACAGATGAACACAAGACAGGTGATGCAGATAATGATGATGACGAACAGGTGGGTAATGAAGGGAGTGAGTTCAGGTGTTGAAACAAGGAGGATTCTGGGAACTGTAGTGAAGACGAAGACAGGACGATGACAGATGGTGAATGTGACATTACCTCCCCCTCCCGGTAGGCGCGTCCTCGCGCCGTACAAATGAAACAAGGGAGGGGGGGGTGGGCGCCCTGGAGGCTGACAAGGGCGTGGCTTGGCAGGACAGGGAGCCTCCAGGGCGGAGCTGGCAGTTCAGGTGACCAGGGCGGAGACTGCCTTAAGGCGGCCATGGCGGAGACGACCTCTCGGGCGGCCACGGCGGTGCGGACCCTTCGGGCGGCCACGGCGGTGCGGACCCTTCGGGCGGCCACGGCGGTGAGGACCCTTCGGGCGGCCACGGCGGTGAAGCCCCTTCGGGTGGCCATGGCGGAGAAGCCCCTTCGGGTGGCCATGGCGGAGAAGCCCCTTCGGGTGGCCATGGCGGAGAAGCCCCTTCGGGTGGCCACGGCGGTGAGAACCCTTCGGGTGACCGTGGCCCCTCGAGTGGCCAGGACGGAGCCCTATGCCCCCCCCCCCCCCAAAAAAATACTTGGGCAAAGTCCCGGGTACCAGAGAGGGCTTGGTGCAGGGCAGCGATGAGGGCTCGGTGCTGGGCAGATCCAGCGATGAGGGCTCTGTGCTGGGCAGATCCAGCGATGAGGGCTCGGTGCTGGGCAGATCCAGCGATGAGGGCTCGGTGCTGGGCAGATCCAGCGATGAGGGCTCGGTGCTGGGCAGATCCAGCGATGAGGGCTCGGTGCTGGGCAGATCCAGCGATGAGGGCTCGGTGCTGGGCAGATCCAGCAGTGAAGGCTCTGTGCTGGACGGGACCAGCGGTGAAGAGGGCTCTGTGCTGGACAGGACCAGCGGTGAAGAGGGCTCTGTGCTGGACGGGACCAGCGGTGAAGAAGGCTCTGTGTTGGATGGGACCAGCGGCGAAGAGGGCTCTGAGCTGGGCGGAACCAGCGGCGAAGAGGGCTCTGAGCTGGGCGGAACCAGTGGCGAAGAGGGCTCTGGTGGGCCGATGAGAGGGGGAAGATCGCTGTCAGTCACAGGCACGGCGGGCACGACGCTTACTGCCTTGGTCTCGGCAGCTCTGGCGTGAAGTGCGGGCTCGGCTGGTCTGGCGTGAAGTGCAGGCTTGGTTGGGCTGATGAGAGGAGGGAGATCAGAGAAGTCATCCCTGGGGATAGGTTCGATTGTGCAGATATATCGCCCATATCCTCCCCTGTGACCGTCGTGGGTCGAAGGTCGTCTGTTATAGGACAACTTAGGAAAGTTATAGGAAAACGAGCAGACACTGATTAGCTACTTGGTTGCCTATTAAACAAATAAAATTAAAATCTCAACATCCGCACCAATGTTTTTTTTTTTTTTTTCAAAGCCGCACCCGCCCGCCATCCGCTGATTGTTTTGCGGTCTATGGACGATGCAATGCTCTGCTGATGCGAGCTGCAAGAAAGCCCTTGTCTGTTCTAGAAAGGATGCAGCAAAGATATTTAATGCTAATGTATGAGGCATAGGCCTACGCTGAGTTGCATTCATTTACGATGAGATGCGCTCTAGTTCACAATGAAATGCAATGCAAGTGAACGCGGCGCGCCCGCGCCTGCATGTCGCGGTTATTATATTGTCTACTATGTTTTCTTTTATTTATTAAATAGGCTACATGAAATTGGTTGATGAAACATTTATTAAAATTAAGATACAATTTGTACAAAACGAAATTCGTTTTAAAGAAAGGCTTTCTACAAAGCAAAACTTAATGAAGTGATAAAAATCATGTCTGATGATTTACAAAACAAAACTTCATTAAGTGGTAAAAACCATGTCTCCCGAAATATTGCGCATCTTATGATCCAATCTTTTATTACGATTGTTTTTTGAGCTAAAATGTAATACACATCATATTTACACACACTGTATATGTTTCGTTTATCAAACATGTTTGGGGCCAGTCAAGGGCTAAACTGCACGATCACGGTAATGATACATTTGTTATTATTGCAAATGTTTATTGCTAATGTTTATTATTGCAAATGTTTTTCCTTTGTTTAATAAATCTCATAATGATGGTACATCACTATATCATAGTCGTAGCTTTTATTTCTATCTCAAATGATTGGCGGTCAGTCAGGGGGTACTTGGCAAAGAATCAAATACAGTTGGAAACGACGTAGATCACTAATAACACAGACTGTTAACAATTGTTTTTAATTAGTATTTAAACATTCTCTATGATAAAAAAATGTTTGTAAAAAATATTTTAATAACACGGTTTTGGCTGTTATAGAGTTCTAATGACGGTGTTCAACTATAACCGTCGGTCTCACGGTTATATACTAACCGTCACACCCCTAAGCAAAATACTCTAAATACTCCGTCATTTATGGTCATACAGACTTAAGAAATATGATAAAAATAAACTGTTAAATATCTACTTTTTTATGTGTCCACTTACAAGTGAAAAAAGTGTTTTTGTAAAATAAAGAAAATAAACAGGGTGTGCTTTCTGCCTGTCCGTCTCTGTGAACTTTTTTTGGAGCACGTCTCTAAACTTAAAACAGGTGTGAACCACTTATTCATGATGGTGTTGGTGTTGTTTACGCCCCTACGCATATGGCCTTTCCAAACAAAAAGTGTCTTACAAAATTTAAATCAATGTATTGTTTTATGTGAATGATTAGGCAGGATGATTTTCAGATCATTTTGAAGAAAAAAACTCTAGGCGACGACATCCATTAGTCAAAAGTCTTTTGGACACATATTTAGTATGTGTTTTGTGGCCTTATTTCAGAAACTTTAGTTTTTAGTTCTCAATAACCATGCATAAACATTATTTTCTCAAAAATACAAACATGTACATGTTGCTCACATATTATGGTCACCCTGTTTGTGCTAAATAGAGTGCAATTACACCTTTGCCATTCATATGTTTATAAGCAACTGGAAAAAGCACAAATCTCAGGGCATGTCAGAACACCTCAAGGACCCCAGAGGGTTAACCCAATTCAATATTCTCACTGAGAGCTGGACACTATTGACACTCAAACAGTAGATTGAATTACAAAATCTTTTATTACCATAAAACCAGGATAATCTAGATATTAAAACAAGATATCAAAAAGAGATGCAGTCCTTAGCACAGTCCAGTATGTCTTTATGGTCAACGAATGAATGTCCTGGGTTGGTCCCAAGCACGTAGGCCTCCACAGATCCAGGCAGTAGAGGGAAAATAAGAAACAAACTGCCAGTATCTCCAGTCTAATGCAAGCACAAAACTAATGTTAGCCTATTACCACTCTCACTTGTGCACACAAATTATCACGGCTGGAAAATGCAAAAACGTGCATAAGAACAAGGCGGGACGGGAGGGACAGGCCAGGGCGGGATGGGAGGAACAGACCAGGGCGGGACAGACCAGGGCGGGAATGTTAGTCCATCTGGCGGCCAGGGCGGAGACTTTCCCTCGGGCGGCCAGGGCAGAGACGACCCTTCAGGAGGCCATGGTTCAGGAACAGGAACAGACACCGGCTCAGGAACAGACACCGGCTCGGCGGTGGCCATCTTGTCCAGAGACACAGGCTCGGCGGTGGCCTTCTTGTCCAGAGACACAGGCTCAGCGGTGGCCATCTTGTCCGGAGACACAGGCTCGGTGGTGGCCATCTTGTCCGGAGACACTGGATCGGCAGACGTGACGTGAACAGTCTCTGGATCGGCAGACGTGACGTGAACAGTCTCTGGATTGGCAGACGTGACGTGAACAGTCTCTGGATCGGCAGACGTGACGTGAACAGTCTCTGGATCCGCAGACATGCCAGGTCGCTGGGGAGGCGCCGGCAGGGCGAGCAGCTGGAGCGGGGCCGGCAGGGCGAGCAGCTGGAGAGGTGCAAGGACTCAAGTGCAGGAGAAATTATATTTATTTACAAAAGAAAACATAAACACAAAACAAAACCCACGAGGGGGAAAACATAACTAATAAATACAAAACAAAAACAGAATTTGAAACTTACTGGAGGATCACGGGGAACGGGAAACATTAGACAACGTACTGACACAGACTGCAAACAAGAGGGGACTTATAAAGGGAAACTAATCAGGAGGTAACAGGTGGATGAACTCAAACAATAATCAGATAACAAGAGGGAGGGATCAGACAATGACACGAGCACATGGCCCAAAATAACAAAACACCCATGTGCAGCACAAGACAGGACAGGCATGTGACACAAATACCCACACCAACCACTACACACCACAACCCAAATAAAATCACAGCACTACAAAGAAAAACCAAGAGCTATGGCTAGTGTACTGGCAATTATTTCTTAGTCTCTACTAGTTATGAATTAGATGTAAAATGATCACAACAATATCCATCAGACGATCTTCAAATATCAGTTACTGGGGTTGTACTCACAATTTGACCGGGTAGCAATTCCCACTACCCAGTCTAGTCAACTTCCAGCATTGTGAATACCCTGCGTCGCCGTCTCACCACCAGCTGATGCACTCGTCTCCGAACACTCACTGACTCGCTCGTTTTTGAACAGCTGTGAATGTGATTACTCTGCGTCGCCGTCGTGCTCACCACCCGCTAATGCACTCGTCTCCGAACACTCGCTGACTCGCTTGTCTCCGAACAGCGGTGAATGTGATTACTCTGTGTCGCCGTCTTCACCACACTTCGACTCACTCGTCACCGCACAGCCGTACAATGTTCGGTTATCACTGCCACTCTGTGTTCCTTCTCAGACGCCTGCGCACCACCGCTCCACAGGACGTCGATTTACACGTGACTGACGCAGTCATAAACGGCACACCTCTCGGTCTCTCAGCCTACGTTTACACGTGGTTAGCCTATTTTCAAAAACGGACATTTCACCCCTCTTCGTTTTCAAAAATAACATTGTGCACACGAACCAGTGCATATGCTGTCAAGAGCATGCCAAACCTGTAGATGGCAGTGTAACGAGAAGCTCAAGCCCACGTTAGCCAATCAGAATCCCGAAAATAGTCACATTCTATGACGTCGCTGCCTAAAACTCAGTTTTTCTCAGTTTACATGCAAACAAAGTTTTCCAAAATCTCCACTCTGGCCGGAGTTTTTAGAAAGAATCGTTTTCAGAGGCGAATTCTCCGTTTGCGTGTAAACGAAGGGCACAAACGAAGGGAAATGTCTCCGTTTTCAAAATAGCCATGTACGTGTAAACGGGGCCTCAAGCACGGTCTTAAATGGCAACAGTCTCCATCTTTTTTCTAACCAGCCTTTCACACTGGATCACTGATTAGTCTGTCAACAGATGTGTTATTGGAAAACGAGCATGGCAATGAAACACTTGATCAATGAACCAACAATATAACATTAAAATGTATATCAAAAATGCATTCATCTCAATAACCATTATAATAATTCACTCCCATCACAAAACCATTATAAAGTGATTTAACAGTATTAATCTTTGCAAACCCTGTTTCTGTTTGTTCTCTGTGTGTTTGGCAGATGAAGTGAAGTCAGTGTCAGTGAAGGAGGGAGATTCAGTCTCTCTAAACTCTGATCTTACTGAAATGAAGGATGATGATCAGATTCTGTGGAGTTTTGAAAACTCTTTTGTAGCTGAAATCAATAAACGGTTTGACAGAATCAACAACGGAATCCAATGGTGTGTGTATGTCTTTTCAGCGCTCCAGTGAAGTTCACTTTATTTATTAGAATTTAGTTTCAATATTACTTTAGCTCTACGCTTAATCTGACTCCAATTTCAAATGATTATCAAATTTAGATCATGTTTCTGATTAGAAAATAATCATAAATATTGATTATGACTTAATTTATATCTTTTGATTCTGAGTATCCAATACTTTCAATTATTTATTCATTAAAGGACCCGGTATCGCTTTGAGACGTCACATCGCCAATGCGCGTTCACGATCACAAACTAGTCAGTTCTGAAATAGTCAGAGGATGCAGTGCAAGCTATTTTACTCTTAAGTGTCCGCTCTCTGCTGACTCATAACAAAAGGTGTAATTTTTTTTAATAGTTGCGAGCTGCAAAGTACTAAGTCAGTGATAGTCAGAAATCGGAAGGTCTCCTTAATGATGTGCCCCATGCTCCATTCATAGTGCCTTCAGTTTGATCTATCCTGGACAGAGATTTGAGGAAACACCAGACTACACACTAATCTACTAGTAATAATGATTTTAAAATAATGCAGAATAAATCAAATATAACATTTTATTTGTCAGGTAAAAATGAATCAGGCCAATTACACAAGTAAATGATTAAAAGCAGAAATAATAAATACATGACATCAATTGCTCAAAGATGACTCTAAGAGTGAGAAATGCTTGTGACAGAGACACACAGTGTGTGTGAGTGTGTTCTAAGTGTAAGACTTGAGAAAACACTGACACCGCACTGCATTGGGGTTTTCCTGGTTACAGGTTCCCAAAGACTGCTCTGCCACTTCCCCTTAAATACCCAAACCAGAACAAAAGGCTTGTATAAATATGTTTCAGAGTTGTTTTGGGTCAATTCATGTACCCCAGGGGGTAGCACCTGGTTTCGGGGGAGAGGGGAGATATCCTGAAGTGACACACCACCCAAAGAGGAGAACAGAATTCTTGTTCAATCTTGCTCATAATACAAATGACTGCAATGAGACCATTTACCACTCGCACTGAGACATTTAAAATTATACCAAACATGAAAAGGAAAAACAATAGATTCACAAGATACATCAGATGTGATATATAGGCATTTTCAGTGAACTTTTAGTGGCTTGAATCAGGGAGAGAGGAAGGGAGGAGGGAGAGGGAGATGCAGAGAAAGGTTTTGCTCTTTCTTTGAGATGTTCTCTCCAGGGTGCGTTTTATTGCTTTATTGCAGGGTAAGTTTTATCTCAGCTTTTGTCTTAGCAGGAAAATTAAGTTGTACAATGATGATGTTCTTGATGGGAAATTCAGAGACAGACTGAAGCTGGACAAACAAACTGGATCTCTGACCATCACAAACACCACAACTGAACATGCTGGAGATTTTCTACTACTGATGATTTCAGAAGGATTGCCATTCTCATCAAAAACATTCAGAGTTTCTGTATATGGTGAGTAGAGATCATTTGGCTTCTCCTTCAAATATTCTTATTTTATTAACTACTGTATTTACATATTGAATTGTTGAATCGTTTTATAGTTTGAGATGACAAACCATATAAAAACTCACTTATATAGAACCTAATATAAGATTGTTGATTATATTTGATCATATTTCTGTTTATTCAGAAATATTAGTTGATGTCAGCACTGATATTAGTGTTTATTGGATGCAACGGTTCAAATTAGTCATGGTTCGGTATGTATCACGGTTTTAGGGTCACGGTTTCGGTACGGTATGTGTATGGAAAAAATTTATGTAGGGAAAAAATGGCTACTGTCAAATTTAAAGAAAAAATACTTATTTATTGGGTAACAAACACCTGACACACCTGTCACAACAGGCTTCTTTACAAAAATTAAAAGCTAAGTAGGTTTTACCCCTGCAAAAATCAACATTGTAACTTAAGAGTGCTTGCATTATTATTTACATGTATCAACAGTGCTTTTCAAAATCAACATAAAATATATTTTAGAACACTGGGTCACTATTTTACATTTGCATTTCGAAATCAAAACAAAATATCTCAGAACACTGGGTCACACTTTTATATTCTATGCCACTATCTTCAAGTTTTTTTGCAAGAAGGTCAGTTTGTTAACATTTTCTGTTGCAAGTCAAGATCTGCTTGCGGAAACAATGTCTCCTGCAGTGGAGAACATTCTCTCGCTTGGCACTGATGTTGCAGAGGCACAAAGGTATTGTTTTGCAAGTTTAGCAATATTAGGATCCCAGACAGCATGGTAACATGATTCAATGTTGAGTTTTGATCCAAACCATCATTTTGGTTGACATCAAAATTTCAATGTTTAAAGTGTGTTGGATCAGCATTGAAATTTTGATGAAAGGGAACAGCACACATGGGTGAAGACAGTGACATTGAACTAACAGTGAGTCTTAGTTTATGAGCACAAGATCTTGCAGGCATGTATCTGTGCAAAACACTACTGGGCGTTTCCCAATCAGTGGGGCGTTTCAGTTCATGATGGGCACTTTCAATGGTGTTACCTCATTTGCTCTAATACACTGGGGGTTTGGTTTAGGGGTGGGCCCTCCTGATTTTAGCAAGTCTTTTGAAAAAGGGTTGAAAAACACCAAGGGCCCTATCTTGCACCCAGCGCAACTGACTTTGTACACAGACGCATTTATCATTCCTATTTTGCACCCACGCAAAGCGCGCTTTTCCCTCCACAGAAGCACTTCGCTAAACTAGGGAATGAACTTGCGCTCCCTGGGCGGTTCAGCGCAAAAAAGGAGGCGTGATCTGGCGCAAACGTTCCTTCATGCTATTTTGCAGGTTTAGAAAACAATTGCACCACTAACCAGGAAAAAATTGTTTAAAGTCAGTGGCGCGTTGCGCATGTTATTCATAAAACAGCGTTTGCCAATAAATGAAAATGTCTTCATCATGATATTCAAACAATCAAAAAGCATATAAGAAATGTTCACAGATATTTGATTTACTTACAAGTTGTTCCATTAAGTTTGCTCCGGTCGCTTGCGAGTGTCCGCCAATGTTGAATGGATTCTTCTGATAACGTTGGTTAGAGTAACTGTGACGTAGTACTGTTCAGGTTTAGATTGTATTTAATCACGGCGGTAACACCCGAAATGTTGTATCGTAGATTCCAAGGGAAAACTCATAAACAACGGAACTTCAGAATGGTCTCTCTTTATTAGGACTCATCTCTGTAGCCAGCAATATACACACACAAGCACACACCACACGGCATGTTCTTCTCTGCTTTTAACAGTGCTACAGCCCACAAACATGGTACGTCACCGCCCCCTATTGGACCACCCCAATGCCACCCTTAACATACAACATTTCCCCTCCACTTAACTCAGAGGCCATCCATCCTTCCTTCAAGACACCAAATCTTTTAGAACAACTGTAAAGTGATTTTTTTTTATTATTTTTTTTTTTTACATCATTCAACTCATAACATTTCTTAATGCAAAAAAAATGATGTCACAAAGTCTTTATGATATGCTAGTGGTTATGCATTTTATGTCACAAAGTCTTTAAGATATGCTGGTGGTTTCCTCTCTCTTACTGACCGTCGTAGACATCCAGAAAGTGTACTCTCGGGCTCCCGTCTAGCTGGGCTTTGAGTCAATTCAGGCATTCTTTGAGCACTGGGTAAATCTGGCAGTTAATTGCTTTGACATCCAGATTTCAAACTCTCAGGCTCCCAGTTATCTACAGTTGGAATTGATTCAAATGTTGTCGACGTACTGAGTGATTCTGGCATTTGAATATCAGCATCCATTGACACAACATCAGTCTCATAAGGTTGAACACACAAGGCATCTTCAAAGTCTTTAGTCAGCATCTCTTTTTGTTGTCGACTGAATAACTGATCAACATGACGTCGCACTACTTGGGCACTTCCTATCGCTACTTTATAGGATACAGGTCCTGTGATATCCTGAATTACTCCCTACACCCATTTTGGTCCATATCCAAAATTCCTAGTATACACCATATCTCCTACTTCAAAATAGCGAGATTTTGCATGTTGGTCATGTTGCTCTTTTTGAACTACTTGTTTCAATTCAATTTTGCTGGTGAAGTCGGGGTGTATTTTGTCTAAGGTGCACCGCAATTTCCTCCCCATCATCATTTCTGCAGGCGACAATTCCGTGGTAGACTGGGGTGTAATACGATAACTGAACAATGCTCTATGCAATTGGGTATCCACAGTGGTACCAGAACTTTTTTTCATGAGATCCTTAAAAGTTTGAACTGCCCGCTCAGCCAGACCATTAGATGATGGATGATACGGGGCTGAAGTAACATGTGTTATTCCATTCTTAGACATAAATTCTTTGCTTGCTTCACTTACAAAGCATTGAGCATTATCAGACACCATCATTTCAGGAATGCCATGGGTACTGAAACTCTTTCTGAGGCACTCAAGAGTAGTCGCTGTTGTTGCTGAATTTACAGGATAGGCCTCAATCCACTTAGAATGGGCATCGACTAAGATTAAAAACATCTTCCCCAGGAATGGACCAGCATAGTCCATATGCACTCTTCTCCATGGCTGTCGTGGCCACTCCCATGGATGGAGTGGTGCACTCCTAGGGGCTTTTCTCTGTTCTTGACACACCGTACAATCGTTTACCCTGGCCTCAATGTCCGCATCTAAATTTGGCCACCACAAGTAACTCCGCGCCAGGCCTTTCATCCTCGACATACCTGGGTGAGATTGATGTAGCTGTTTCAGCAACCCCGAACGTCCTTGTTCTGGAATGATGATGCGGGCTCCCCACAGCACACACCCGTCTTGAACACTAAGCTCTTGTTGTCTCTGTTTATAAGGGGCAAACTCATTTAGATTACTGTGATTAGGCCAACCTTTAAGCACATACTCACGGACTCTAGAAAGGACAGGATCTCGACTTGTCCAATGCTTGATTTGTTCGGATGTCGTCAAAGGACTAATAACGCTGTCCAGCATTAAAACATAATCCTCCTTTGCTTCTTTCTCTGGAATCTCTGGCACCGGAAGACGACTGAGGGCATCGGCATTTCCATTGTCCTTGCCAGCTCTATAAGACATGACATACTCATATGCCCCCAACATCACTGCCCATCTCATAATTCTTTGAGAGACCATCTGTGGCACAGCTTTGAGTTCATTCAGTAAACTTAGTAAAGGCTTATGGTCTGTACAGATCACAAACTTACGGCCATACAGATATTTATGGAATTTCTTGACCCCGAACACTACAGCTAAACCCTCCTTCTCCAGCTGCGAGTAGTTTTTTTCTGCTACTGTAAGTGTTCGTGATACAAACCCAATGGGTCTCTCCGTTCCATCTGCCATCCGATGAGATAACACGGCTCCCACACCGTATGCTGAGGCATCACAAGAAAGTACTAGATCTTTTTCCTCATCATAGTGGATTAACACACGGTTAGACTGCAGTAGTTCTTTGGATTTTTTAAAGGCTTCCTCTTGTTCCTCTTTCCAACACCAGGGGACTTCCTTCTTCAAAAGCAGGTGTAATGGAGCCAGCAGTGTTGAGAGGTTTGGGAGAAATCGGTTATAAAAATTCAACAGTCCTAAATAGGCTTTCAGCTCTGTTACTGATGTTGGTCTTGGGGCCTCTTGAACTGCTTGAATTTTTTCGGGAACTGGATGAATACCAGTGGCATCCACTTTGTGTCCCAGGAAAATTACTTCCTTTTCCAAGAATTTACACTTTCCCCTTTTCAACCTCAAACCATACTCCTCCAGCCGCTGCAACACTTTATCCAGTGTCCTCAAATGCTCCTGATCATCTCGTCCTGTCAGCAAGATATCATCCAGATATACAGTGACCTTTGGAATATTTTTCAGGACCCCTTCCATGGTCCCCTGGAAGATTGCTGGACTGGAACTAACTCCGAAAGGTAATCTGGTGTACGTGAACAACCCTTTATGTGTATTCACGGTCACATACGGCTGTGATGTCTTATCCAACAGAATCTGTTGATATGCATGACTCATATCTAACTTGCTGAATTTTTCACCTCCAGCTAAAACTGCAAACATGTCCTCCATCCGAGGAATGGGATACTGCTCCAGTGACGACTCTCTGTTAATGGTTACTCTGTAATCTCCACAAAGTCTTACTGACCCATCTGGTTTTAAAACAGGCACAACAGGTGCTGCCCACTCTGAAAATTTTACAGGCTCTATAATATGATCTTTAATCAGACGATCCAGTTCGGCTTCAACTTTCTCTCTCATAGCAAAAGGCAGTGACCTTGACTTAAAAAAATGAGGCTTTGCATTACTTGGTACATGAATCTTAGCAGTGGCTCCTTTTAATGTTCCCAGTTCCTCTTTGAAAACCATTTCATGTTTCCTTAGGATATCTTGTAACAACTCTGAACTGTCTTTAATTTTTGTCACTTTTTCCCAGCTGAGTTCCAGCTCTGTGAGCCATGATCTTCCCAGTAAATTAGGCCCAGATCCTGCTACCACCACTGCTGTGAGTTCTTTGATAAGCCCTTTGTGCTTGACTTTAACCTTGATGGTACCCAGAACGTGCACTGACTGTCCGGTGTATGTTTTTAAACTGAGAGAGCTTGTTTTAAGTTTAGGCAAGTTTTTCTTAGCTTCTAATTTGCCATACTCCATCTGTGATAAGACAGTCACGCTACATCCAGTGTCAATTTCAAACTTTACAGGGCATTCATTTACAACCAGTGTCTGTGTCATGGGAGGTACATGGGGCTGTGGTGTCTCTATACTATACATGGTGAAAACGTCTTCAGATTGATCTTCCTCCTCTTCTTGAAGATAATTAGCCCTCTTTGATTGATTTCCTCTCCCCCATTTCCAAAATTTCTCGTCTTTATCAACAGCCTTTTCTTGTGGTTCCATTCTACACACTCTTCTCACATGTCCAATTTTACCACAATTATAACACTTTTCATTGGCAAATCTACAGTCTTTGGGCCCATGATTACTTCCACCACATCGATAGCACAGTCCTGTAAAACTTGACTTACTTTTTTCTCTTGTGTCCATCTTGAAAACAGTAGTACCCATTCGACTTCCTTTATCTTTATGCCAATCAGCCATATCCTTATTAGCAGCTTCAATTGCCTGAGCTTTCCTTAACGCTGTCTCAAACGTCAGTCCATCCTCAGCCAGTAATCTCCGTTGTATGCTGTCATCATTAACACCACACACTAATCTGTCTCTCAGCATAACAGTGAGTGTGTCTCCAAAATTGCAATCTTGTGCCAGCTTCCTCAGTTCGGCCACATATTCTACTATGCTTTCATCACAGTGTCTGTTACGTGAATTAAACTTCCACCGTTGAACAATTTCACTGGGCTTTGGATTAAAGTGATTTTTTAGCAAACTCACCAGATCCTCAAAACGTTTTGATCCCGGTTTCTCAGGACTCAGTAAATTCCTCATCAGTGTGTATGTCTGAGCTCCGACACAGCTCAACAATATGGCTCGTTTTTTCTCTGGTTCCTCAACATCATTTGCCACGAAAAAATGATTCAATATTTCACAATACTCCTCCCATGATTGTGACTTATTGTCAAACGGTGTAACGGATCCCAGCATACCAGCCATAGTTCAGTTCAGTCAGTACTCCAGGTGATAGTGATTAACTTTCCTCAGCTCACCCCGTTGAACTTGGCAACCTGCTGCTCCACAGTTCTGACTTTCATCCTCGTCGCCATATGTTGTATCGTAGATTCCAAGGGAAAACTCATAAACAACGGAACTTCAGAATGGTCTCTCTTTATTAGGACTCATCTCTGTAGCCAGCAATATACACACACAAGCACACACCACACGGCATGTTCTTCTCTGCTTTTAACAGTGCTACAGCCCACAAACATGGTACGTCACCGCCCCCTATTGGACCACCCCAATGCCACCCTTAACATACAACACGAAATATGGGTGGGCTTCCCACACTATATAAGGAGGAGCTTGAACGTCATTCATTCAGAAACTTTTCCTTCAGTCAACCTTCTGCAAGAAGCCTATCATCAAGCAAGACTTATAATGATCCACACGCTGCAGTGGACAATGTCTTCTCATCCCTTACTGTGTTCTGGGGAGCCTTAAAGGGATACTTCACCTCTGGGAAGATGAATGTGTATTTAAAATAGGTCATTTAAGTAGAAGAAATGTGAAGAAATTTTTGAATTTGGAGCTTTCTAGACTGAGAAAAGCCAGAAAATGTATTTTTAGCTTATGTGGATGAAAGACAACAACTCCCAGAATGCACTTGCTTCGCTGCCTTAGGAGGCCACGCCTACCGGTAAGAGTGCGCAGATGAAAACAACAAAGCTAGCCTACGTGATGAGTTTGCGAGGGATTTAGAGATCGTCCAAAATGTCCGGGATTCGGCTTTTGCGTTCTACAGTCGCCATTCATTCATCATGTTTACTGTGGCGAGCAGGACGAGGCTGACGGCCGCGGGAGAACAGCGCGAGGCCGGTCGGTGGCGTGATTACTGAGACGCGCCGGCGGGTCTAGCATCTCTCACGGAGGAGCGGGAATTTTTCTTAGCAATGGTAAAACGCACATCAACCGATCACTTGTTTAGCGTTCATGTAAACACTACATTCAAATTCACCAATCGGAATGAATTCAGTTAGATTGAAAGGTGTGCATGCCATGTAAACAATGAATGTCGACTGCAGAAAGCAAAAGCTGAATCCCGGACATTTTGAACGATCTCGCCCGCCGTCCGGGAAAAGGAGGATGGTTACTTACTCAGCTTTCTCCTACTATTCAGCTTTCTCCACAGTACAAGAGCCTGCTAGCTTAGCTTCCAAAGAAAGACGGCTGACACTGTGTACATTCTGTGAGTGAAATCCCACCTCCTATGGGCGGGCTGAAAACATGCGGAACAACGCCATCTACTGGCTGTAGTCTTTAGCCTCTGTCCAGAAAATCCTCCGATGACGCAAAATGACGATTTTTGCGTCATCGGAGGATTTTTTCCAGACAAAAAATACATAAATCTCTTGTCTCAGGGGGATATGAGGGTGGAAAGCATGGTAATTCGAAAATACTACAGGTTTTCTACTAATACAAAGCTTAATGCTAAATCCTGAAGTAACCCTTTAAGGATGAGGATAAGGATGGCCTTTCACAATTGCTGGGCATGAGACGTGACAAGTCAAGTCACCTTTATTTATATAGCGCTTTTTACAGCAGCTGTTTCAAAGCAGCTTTACAGCGATAACAGGAAAATAATGCAACAAAGTTTGTTTCTAGATTAAAATAGCATCACAGTCCAGCTTAAGTAAGTTCAGTGATGGCTTATTTTTGTTGTAAAAAAAGTTATTAATTTGTGCATGTGCAATGGCATATGGCGCGTAGAACGAGCTGCTCTTCCTGTTAATAAAGTGTCATGTGAGATCGGATTGCCCCCACTGCGGAGATATGAGTCTCGGGACTCTCGGGTCTCTTGTGGGCATCGTACAAGGCGAACTTAGAACTGAATCGAAAGGGAACGTCTCCAGTTGCTCTCATAACTTCCCTAAGACTAAGGAACAGTACATTGCATATACTGCTGTCACCTAGCTCGGGATCTTGCAATATCAAGTAGCTTCAGTCAAAATTTTGAATGATGACGTTCAAGTGCCACCTTGTATAGTGGTGAAAGCCCCCCCATATTTTGCGCTCTTGAACACCATTGGCCAGTGTTACTGGTGTGATTAATTAAGGCTTCTGTAGTATTTGGAGGAAGGGGTTTCCCCTCGTCTCAGGGACCATAGATGTTTCACTTCTTTTAGTTATTCAAGCTTTAAAGTTGATCTAAAGAAGTATCTTATCATGATTAATTAGTTAAAAATACACTGTAAAAAGTTTAACTATTATTTACTCAATTTTTTTGGTGAAACATTTTTACACTCAAAAAAATTTAGTAAATTTTAAAGCTGTGAAATCAATTAAATATACTGTATGAATTGAGTAAATGCAAGTAATAAAATTAAGTAAATCTGAGTAACTGCATCAGGTACATTAACAAATAAAATTGAGTAGAAATAATTTAACATTTAAACATTTAAAAAGCAATATTTATGAGTAATATTAAGTGTTTTTATTAATGAGTAA
Source organism: Rutilus rutilus (assembly GCF_951802725.1). Lineage (NCBI taxonomy): Eukaryota > Metazoa > Chordata > Actinopteri > Cypriniformes > Leuciscidae > Rutilus > Rutilus rutilus. The sequence goes on along the minus strand of NC_140222.1, from coordinate 6,066,319 downwards.
TATTAACTTTTTTATTTTCTCTAAACCTTTGTAAAATAGTAACGTTATTCCATACAACCACCAGTACATGACATTGGCCTTTATTGTCACTGAGTATAGCAATACAGCACATTTTACACTTTTTAACATACAATATTGCCTACATTTAAACTAATTTAACAAACATGTTATAAGTAAAAATGAAATATTTAAACATTCAGGTAGTCTAATGCAAGTGTAATCAACCAGTCTGAATCCAATATCCACCGTCTCGGTGCTGGTTCTCGTGCTGAAGCCGGACTCGCGCTCTGCGGGTGAACTTTGAACTCCATACCGCCGTCCTGCATTTCACTCATAGCCGAAAGATACTGCGAGCGACTGACATGACATAACCTGCCAATAAACAAAAAGTGACAGTTCTGAGGACATTTTATCATCCAAATTAATTATATTCATTATCATTAGGAACAAAGTCGTGTGTTTATGCAAAGCGTTTCACCCAAAAAGACAGGCGCGACTCTCGGTTAGGTGTCGAATTACGCCTCTGTACGCTGTTTTGCATTAAATAAAATGATTTAAAGCACAGTAATGATTTTAGAGATAAAATAAAATATACACAAACCTGAATTTCACAGAGGAAATGCACCAAATCTGCGACGCTGAGAAGAGAAGAGAGCTGTTGCTCTGGAGACTGGAGAGAGTTCAAGTTCAAACAGCCCGCGCTCACTCAACCGTCGAGTTGTCGTCACGTCAGAGGGTGGGGGAGGGGTGAATTGTTTTAATTGAGTAAACTTACTCAATTTCTTAAGAGTGTTAAATATATTAATAATATTGATTTGAATTAAGTAATATTTTTGATTCTTGAAACAGATCAGTTTAATGAAACATTCTCAAATATTTTGATAGAAATTAAACAAATATATTAAGTGTATTATAAAGAAGTAATTGGTTAGTCGAATACTAAATAATTTTATTGAAAAAAACTTAAATATATCTGTAAATTTTAGATAAAATTAACTGTTGGATTTTTACTCAATTATTTTGGTATGTTTAACTCAAACAATCAAGTAAACGATATTCAGAGATTTTATTAAGTTAATAAAGTTAAAAATTTCTGTAATATTTACTAAGCCACATAATTATTTTTTACAGTGTACTAATTAGCATTTTATTTTACATCAATATAGCATCTAGGTTTATGTTTAACTTTCTATATCAATTTGTTTAAATACTTTACTTTTGATATTAAAGTTTATTGACTGAGCTGGTCTCAGTTTGATGTTTTTATTTCAGAGAACTCTGAGAACAACTGTTGTGGTCCTACTGAAGCTGTGATCCGATTGGTCCTCTCTGCTCTGGTGGGCGTGGCTACTGTCATTATTGTGGTTTATGAGATCAGATCCAGAAGAGCTGAAAAAGATCAAGCACAAATTCAAACATCAGGTACCTAATTGATGTAATTTCTCACAAACCAATTTTTCATATATATTTGTGAGTTTTAATAATTTATGCCTTGTATTTGTTTATCTTTTCCAGAAAGTATTGAAATCTAAAGCAGAACACTGAACTTCAAGTGTGTTCTTGTTCCTCTAGTGTTTTTGTCATAAATAGGCTACTGATGATTATTTGTGCTTGTGCTCTCTTTCAGTGTCAGATTTAAAAAATTCCAATTTGAAAGGCTTTTTTTGTTTATATTTCTCTACAAGACACAGATATAAATTAACTACGACTGCTGTATATTTACTCTGTGTTTGCTTGCCTTTAGCAATAAAGCATTCTCACTCTAAGGTTCAAGAGTCTCTCTGTGTTTTCTTACATTTATTATGTCAAGCACCCCCTGGAGGAATAGTAATTTTATGTAAGCAATTAGTGTGCCATATTGTGAATAAGTCCCTGAAAAACGGCAGTTAACGGCCTCATCTGATGGAGCTCAAATGAAAACATCAAGACTACAGCAAATATATTTTTTTTGAGTTTTCATTTGATCCAATAGCGTTTCCACGACTTTCCAAAAGGGGAAATATAGAGAGATTGATTACAGCAGTCAGAAGAGAGAAAGATGTCAAATTAACCGTCACTCCCTCAGAAACAACCTCGCAGCAGTGTTTACTAGTTTTTCTTTTGTAATGTAATGCCAAGGTAATATAACATAACTGTTTTGATTGTTTCTCCTCACAACAGTCTCTCATGTGACGCCTCTTAACAATGATCTTAATCTTTCACATCACCTGTTTTTACTGGAAAAAAAACTGCTCAGTGGCTGCACACTTCTCTTGTTGACCTTTATAGTCACAGTCACATAGGCTTGTATATTTGACAAGCCTATGTGACTGTATATTGTATATTGTATATTATCTGCTTATAATTGCGTAACGGCAGTAATTCAAAGGCCTTGGCCCAGGACACTTGAATAAAGGCCCAGAGAATACACCAAAGCTAGATAGGATGAGGTAATCACCCAACATTAAGAGACCGTATGCCGGAACCACATGAAAGGAATCTGGTGGGTTAAGCTCATGTAGCGGTCAAAGCCCAGCTACACAGATAGGACCCTTGCTTGTAGAGCAGGGACGTCCATGTTATAAAATCTGGCGAAGGTGGACAGCGAGGACTAGAAGAGGGGTGCTTGACTGCGGTAGTAGAGCACCTGAGAATCCTCTTGGGGGAGAGTGAGGCACACGGGAACTGTGCCGACGTGAGCTCACTCGTGCCCGATCTCTCAGGCCTCTGGCTCTGCTGTTTCTTCCTCCGAGGTTCCTGGGCGTGATTAAGCGGTCCGCGAGCGGAGAGAGGTGAGACTCATACTCTTGCAGTGAGAACAGCTCGTCTCAGTGAGCGCAGCTTCTGTGTGGGATTTCTCCAGACAGTCACTGTGCTCATCAAATGGGTGCAGGGGTGCCCTGAACGTGCCACACTCATCTTTTAGAAACGCTGAATGGCCACAGGGGAGATCGCTGAATCAGCTCGAGTGCAGAGTGCTGTCAATCCGCTTGCTTGCAGAGCGCCGATCAGTCAGCTTGATAGCAGGATAGGAGTCTGAGTTCCTATGGCAGAATGTATGACGCAGCACGATTGAACCATATCGATAGGGAACATGTGTTAGTTTCAAAAGAGTTATTTTACTCAGATTTGCCAAAGTGTGGTAAAGTCTGCGATTAAAAAAAAAGAGATCTTTTTATAATCTCAAGTATTTCTAGATAAAATTTTCCAAACACCAAATCTCTCTGGTAACCAAATGCAAATTTATCTAAATGAATAATTATATAGGTTATTGTGTTTTCTCATTATTATTCGCTGATTAATTTTGTTGTAACAATGCAGGCAAACATTATAAATGTTATTCACTTGTTTCAGGATCAAAATGGATGCTGCAATGGTTTTCGTCTTAGTTTTATATCTACAGAAATGTGGTTAGATCTGTTGGGTGGATAAACAGCTTCTGCTGGATGTTTGTGGAACGTTTTTTTCTCTAAGTACGATAAACTCCTGCTTGTGCACTTTAAGAGTGCATGCTTTAACTGCGTGATGTAGCCTCTTATAATGCAGTGTGAATTCCCCCAAACATCAAGATATGAGGATAAAATCTGGATGACTTTTCATCTTTTTACACTTATGTCGTAAGACCATGTTAAGCAGTTTCACACGAGAAAGAGTGCTGTTTTTCCTGAACATCAGCATGATTGTAAATGTGATACTGATTTTATGTAAAAGTTCAACAAACAAAAAGTTAACATTGAGTGACATCTTAGACACAATATTGTCTGTTTTTGCTCAGGGTAAATTACCATCATCCTGTAGATTTCCCAAACACCACCGGTCAGAACTTGAAAGAAGCCATCATCCGGTGTCTGGAGAGCAGGCCCGGATTGGGTAATCGGGAGAATCGGGAGAATTCCCGGTGGGCCGCTTCACTTTTGGGCCGGTCGAGGATTTTTTTTGTTTGTTTCACATTTCAATGTCACGTTAGTAACATTACACATTCCGCCTTCTGACACTGCAGCGCGCTGCCTCTGCATGGGTTGTACCATGTGAGGGAGTTCTCCCCTCCCCTACTATAGAGTTGGTTGGGTCCACAGCCAGTCCTTTCCAAAACGTTAGGCCCGCAGCCGCGGGCCCGCGGCATCGCCGGCGCCTACCGATAGCTGGGCCGGCCCTACCGTAACGGTACGCGTCAGGGAGGATGGATGGGAGGAAGAGGCCAGGAGGTATGGAAGCTTGTTTCCGCCACAGAATAAAACATTTAAAAGATAATTGCGACTTTTTATCTCACAATTGCGAGTTTACATCTCGGAATACATCAGAATTGCGTGAAATAAAGTCTCAATTGCGTGTTATAAAGTCAGAATTGCGTGATATAAAGTCAGAATTGCCTGAAATAAAGTTGCAACTGCGTGTTATAAAGTCAGAATTGCGAGATATAAAGTCAGAATTGCCTGAAATAAAGTTGCAATTGCGTGTTATAAAGTCAGCATTGCGAGATGGTCAAAATTTTGAGATATAAAGTCGCAGTTGCGTGTTATAAAGTCAGAATTGTGTGAATTAGGCTAAAGTCGCAATTGCTTCTTATAGTCAGAAATTGCAAAATATAAAGTCAGAACTGCGTTAAATAAAGTTGCAATTGCTTCTTTTTAAAGTCAGAAATTCAGAATTGCGAGATATAGTCAGAAGTGTGTGATATAAAGTCGCAATTGCTTCTTATAAAGTCTAAGTGAATTATTATTTAACCTTTACACTATTTGTTGAACTATGGTATTAATACAAACTACACAATAGTAACAGCTGAACTGTTGCTTCATTTATCCAAATTGGAAAAAGTGCTAATTTGGAATTCCACCATGGAAAAAGTGGGCCGGTCTTGGGCCTTAACTCCAGGGCTGAAAAGTGGCCCCACTCCGGCCCTGCTGGAGAGCGTCTTTCCCCGATCCAGAACACAGCCTAACCCAGAGCCCGAATCACCACCATCAACCGCAGAGAAATAGTGTGAGTCCCCCGCAGACGGAGAGCTGCCCCTCGTCCTGGAAGTGGAGCTCCATCATACTGTAATTGCGCTTTTCCACTGCATGGCATGGGTCGGCTCGGCTCGCTTTGCTTTTCCAGTGTGTGGTATGATTCGGCACGGCTGGTGTTTTCTGACCAGAGGGGTGAGCCAGCAACATCAGCGGACAAGGGAACAGCGAGTACGAAGAGTGAGGCACTGGCAACTCTGGGTCTTTGCTAGCGGACTATCTCCACCTTTACTGCCAGGGGATCGTCGTCCACTCACCACCATCCCATCACCATATTCTGCACCACCTTGGACCCTTCAGTTCCATCTCCTCCCATTCAGCCGTCCTCTGCCTAAACCTCCTCCAGCTTCCTCTGCTGGCATGCCTACCCTTCGCCATCTCTTCACCATCTCCTGGCTCCTTGCCTGTAGCTTCGCCTCGGCCACCTCCAAAGCACCCTCCATCCCTAGCTCACTTCTCCTGTTACGGCGCGAGATCATGCCTACTGGGAGAGGGCATTCTGTCACAGTATGTTCAGTGTGTTTAGTTTTCATGTAAAGAAATTTACATAAAATACCCTTATAGAGGTAAAAATGCCCAAAAAAGGTACAAATCTATTTGACCATATTGGAATAGTTCATTTCTGCCACTACTGAAAACTAACCACACACAATTTGAATAGCTCCAGGAGTCAGCTGTCCGTGAAATATTTGATACATTGAGCAAAATTGTTAACAAAACATGATCAAATATGATTGACAGCTCACAACACTAAATAACACACCAATTTTTTTTCTTCCATTTCAAATATTTCTGATTGTCCAATCATAATAGCAGGTGATTTAGTTTTAGATCCAACTACAGATAGATGTAACAATATTGACAATAAACGCATTTGGAAATCTGCAGAAACCATAAAACAGTTCATGTGGGATCTTGGTCTTGGCGATAGTTGGCACCTCCAGCATCCGGACATTAAAGCATTCTCATTTTTTTCACCAGTTCATCATTCATATTCTCGCATTGACTTTTTTCTCACCAGTAATTCTATTATGTCCAATATTTCGGAATCAAAGATCCACCCAATAATAATTAGTGATCATGCTCCATTAACATTAAAATGGAATATAACCACTGCACATAAACCAATTTCTAGATGGCGATTTAATACCTCACTTCTACAAGACCACGATTTCAACAGCTACTTTGAAAGAGAGTGGGCTTGCTTTCTAGAGATGAATGACTCCCCGGAAACATCCCCATCTCTTCTGTGGGAAACAGGAAAGGCAGTATTAGGAGGCAAAATAATTTCATATTCCACTTACAAAAAAAAGAAAGAGAAAGAACAACAAGATGCACTAGAACAGAAAATTAAAGAACTAGAAGACATTAACATAAATAACCCAACAGAAGAAACACAGGATATGCTAAGAAAATATAAATCGCAATTAAATAAACTAATTAATATGCATACTCAATTCCTTATTCACAGACTACGACAAGAACACTTCCATCATAGTAATAAATCTAGTAAATACCTGGCTAATCAAATCAAACACAATAAAGAAAAAACAACTATATCAGTCATTAAGGACTCAGCAGGGACACCCACCAACTCACCAGAAGAAATAAATCAAATCTTTCAAAAATTTTACAGTAAACTATATTCCCCTGAAAAGAATCCATCCCAGGATGACATAAATCTGTTTCTTAGCAATATCAACTTACCTCAACTTAACAAACAGCAAATGGATACTCTAGAATTACCTTTATCAGAACAAGAACTTTCTAATGCTCTTAAACACATGCCCAACAATAAATCACCAGGTCTGGATGGCTTCCCTGCTGAGTTCTACAAACAATTTTGGTCTATCTTATCACCACTTTTCATCCGGTTGATATGCGAATCAAAACAAAAATCAAAACTTCCAGACACAATGAAATATAAGATCCAAGATGGCGGCGCGAGTACATCGCGAGGCTCGCGGTCTCTCCAGATTCTGTAATTTAGCAGTATTTTTCTTGCTCATTTCGGGTCTGTTCGTCCAGAACAGTTGTGCCTTAACATCGTACACCCAAGGTGAGCTTTTGGATATTGGTTTGCGAATTTCCGACAGTTTTATGGACAACCTTCGACTCCTTCCCGAGATCGCCAGATCACCCGAGGCTATGCACTCTGCCCGGCCGGGCGGAAGTGCTCGCAGGCGCCGGCGAGATCGTAAACAAAGGCGGGGGAAGCGCGGAGGACTAAGAGCTAAGCTAAAGCTAACACCACACCGGCTCTCTTTACCCAGCATTTTCCTTGCCAATGTACGGTCGCTGTTGAACAAAATGGAGGAGATTCGACTCAACATCACATACAGCAAGAGACTTTTGAACTGTAATGTTCTAATTTTCACGGAAACATGGTTAAACAGCGGAATACCGGACAACGCTATTGAGCTAGCGGGACGCCATACATTCCGGGCGGATAGAACATTACATGGCTCCGGTAAGACCAGAGGTGGTGGATTGTGCATTTACATTAACAAAGCTTGGTGCACAAACTCTGCTATTGTTGGGAGACATTGTTCAGCTAACCTTGAGTTTCTCATGGTTAAATGTAGACCGTTTTATCTACCGCGGGAGTTCACTTCCACTATTATAACTGCAGCCTATATTCCCCCGGATGCTGATGCCAAGTTTGCTATGAAAGAACTTCACGCAGCCATCAGTAAACAACAGACCGTTCACCCGGAAGCTGCGTTTATTGTTGCGGGTGATTTTAATCATTCAAACTTAAAGTCAGTGCTACCGAAATTTCACCAGCATGTTTCCTGTCACACCAGAGGAAACAAAACCTTAGACCATGTTTACACAAACATGGCTGAAGCTTACGTCGCGACACCCCTCCCCCACTTGGGACAGTCAGATCACCTTTCTTTGTTCCTCACCCCCAAATATGCACCTCTGATCAATCGCGTGAAGCCATCAGTGAAGACCATCAAGGTGTGGCCTGCGGGGGCAGATTTCTCACTCCAGGAAAGGTTTCTACACACAGACTGGAGTATGTTTGCTTCTCAAGCCACCAGTGGCTCTCACACGGACATTGACTGCTACACCTCCTCTGTACTGGATTATATTAATACCACCATTGACAGTGTTACAACCCAGAAGCAGATCACCACATACCCAAATCAGAAGCCATGGATGAACAGGGAAGTGCGACTCCTATTGAAGACACGCAATACTGCCTTCAGATCAGGAGATGCACAAGCCTATAGCACATCCAGAGCAAATCTGAAAAGGGGCATCAAAGAGGCCAAGCACTGCTACAAGCTTAAGATAGAGGGACACTTTTCCAACGCTGACCCTCGGCGCATGTGGCAGGGCATTCAGGCCATCAGTGACTACAAACCCTCTCACTCCACCCCCGCAGCCACTGATGTCAACTTCCTGAACGAGCTAAATGACTTTTATGCTCGCTTTGAAAGAGACAACAGAGAAACTGCCACCAAGCTCAAATCCTCAGCTGACCACCCACCGATCACACTCTCCTCCACAGATGTCTGCAATGCACTGAGCAGGATCAGCGCGCACAAGGCTGCTGGACCAGACAACATCCCTGGACGCGTACTCAGGGCATGTGCGGAGCAGCTCGCTGGGGTTTTTACAGACATTTTCAACCTGTCTCTTGCCCAAGCAACTGTACCAACATGCTTTAAATGCACTTCCATTGTGCCAGTGCCAAAACACTCCAGCCCGAAGTGCCTTAATGACTACCACCCTGTAGCACTCACACCCATCGTAATGAAGTGCTTTGAGCGGCTGGTCCTGGCACACCTAAAAGACTCTCTACCATCCACATTGGACTCACACCAGTTTGCCTACCGTAGCAATAGGAGCACAGAGGATGCAGTCTCCATGGCACTGCACTCTGTGCTCACACATCTGGACAATAAGAACACTTATGCACGCATGCTGTTTGTTGACTTCAGCTCAGCATTCAACACTGTCATCCCAACTAAGTTAATAGCCAAACTTGGAGACCTGGGCTTCAACACCTCCATGTGCAACTGGATTTTGGACTTCTTGACCAACAGACCCCAGAATGTTCGATCAGGCTCCAACTGCTCCACATCCATCACACTCAACACTGGTGTACCACAGGGCTGTGTGCTAAGCCCGTTCCTCTACTCCCTCTTCACCTCCGACTGCAAGCCTGTGTACGGATCTAATTCCATCGTCAAGTTTGCGGACGACACCACGGTGATTGGTCTCATCAGCAACAACGATGAGACTGCCTATAGGGAGGAGATCAAGCACCTGGCCACATGGTGCACCGAAAATAACCAGCTCCTCAACACCACCAAAACGAAGGAGCTCATCGTGGACTTCAGGAAAGTGTCAAGAGGCACACACGACACCATCCACATCAATGGAATGGCTGTTGAGCGTGTCTCCAGTTTCAAGTTCCTGGGGACCCACATCTCGGCGGACATGACCTGGACAACCAACACCTCCAGCCTGGTCAAGAAGGCTCACCAGCGCCTCTTCTTCCTGAGGACACTGAGGAAGAATCAGCTTTCCTCCACTATCCTGGTGAACTTCTATCGCTGTGCAATAGAAAGCATCCTGACCAACTGTGCTACAGTGTGGTATGGGAGCTGTTCTGTTGCAGAGCGCAAGGCACTGCAGCGGGTGGTGAAAACCGCCCAGCGCATCACTGGGACTCCACTACCTGCCATCGAGCACATCCAGAGGAAACGCTGTCTGCATCGAGCTCGCAGCATCCTTAAGGACTCCTCTCACCCAGCCCACAGACTGTTTTCTCTCCTGCCTTCCGGCAGGCGTTTCAGGTGCCTCCGGACCAGGACCAGCAGACTAAAGAACAGTTTTTTCCCCAGAGCTGTCTCTTTATTAAACTCTAACCCTCATTGATCCCACTCCCCTTATATACTGATTGACTCTCCTCTCCCTCCTCACACCTGCCTCCATTTTGTTATTTGCAATACTATAATGTTCATTTGCACTGCTGACTGTTATTACAGTAACAACTGTTTACATATGCATCTTGCACTACTACCTTGACTGGAATATGCTCATTTGCACTGCCGACTGTTTATTTACAGTACCGACTGTTATATATACATTGCAATATCGTACCTTAAATGTAATATGCAATTACTTCCACTGCACTCACTCGGATAGCTTCTGTCCAAACTTTATTTGCACTACTTTAAATCCATTGTTATACTGCTCATTAGCCTAACTTATACATATATCTATTTGTAAAATTCTGTTTATAGTAATATCCATCTGTATATTATGCTCACATTCTGTTTATAGTAACAGCCATCTGTATATATATTCATAGTACATATCTATCTGTAAAATTATGTTTATAGTAACAGCCATCTGTATATTATATTCAGTACATATCTATCTGTAAACATTCTGTTTATAGTAATAGCCATCTGTATATTATTATATTCAGTACATATCTAGCTGTAAATTCTGTTCACAGTAATAGTTATCTGTATATTATATTCATAGGACAATCTATCTGTAAATTTTTGTTTATAATAGTATTCAACTCTATATTTATTCAGTACATATCCATGTTCTGCACTTATGAACCACTGTATATCCTGCACTTGCTGCTATTGCACTTCTGGTTAGACCTAAACTGCATTTCGTTGCCTTGTACCTGTACTTGTGTAATGACAATAAAGTTGAATCTAATCTAATCTAATCTAATCACAGCCACAATTGCACTCCTCCTTAAACCCAATAAAGATCCAACATTACCATCTTGTTATCGCCCAATCTCGCTAATTAATGTAGACACTAAAATAATTGCTAAAGCTCTTTCCCATAGAATAGAAAAAATCATGCCAACTATAATCCATCCCGACCAAACCGGTTTCATTAAAGGTGCATAACGCAAGTCTCTGAGTTTTTGCAGAACTATGCCCCCCTCTGGCGACAAATGAAACTGCAGCACTGCAACTGAACGCGCATGACGTCACGCCCAGTCTCAGATTCCGACCCGAATCCCTCTTATTTATTTTACTGTACAGGATTATAGAGGCAATCTCAGTGATCAGAGAAGGGCTCATTCAGCCCATCAGGCAATTGTTTAAGCATGTATGGGTTAGAATAACGGGTATTTTTAACTTTAAAAGTTGCATAATGCACCTTTAAAGGTAGACAAGCATCAAACAATACCCGCAGACTCGTAAACCTAATTCACCACTCATCAATAAACAAAAACAAATCTGTCATAGTCACTCTTGATGCAGAAAAAGCATTTGATAAAGTAAACTGGAAATTCCTGTTTTCCACATTAGAGAGGTTTGGTTTTGGGGAGTCATTCATCAACTGGGTTAAAATTCTCTACACATCACCCTCAGCCACTGTCATTACTAACGGACTAACATCACGCAGCTTCACTCTACACCGGGGAACTAGACAAGGATGCCCACTCTCTCCATCTCTATTCACCATATTCATCGAACCGCTTGCAGCTGCTGTCCGTCAAAACAACTACATCAAAGGAATTCAAACATTAAACATACACCATAAAATAAGTCTTTACGCTGATGATATATTATTATACTTACAAAACCCCCAAAAATCATTACAAGAAACAATAAAACTCATTGATACCTTTTCAAAAATTTCTGAATACTCAATTAACTGGAATAAATCGGCTATACTTCCATTAAATTCCACCAGTGTGGATGTGACATCCCAAACATCCCAAATCCCTTTGTGCACCAATTACATCACATATTTGGGAATCAATGTTTCCGCCAGGCTGCCAGAGTTGTTTACACTCAACTATACCCCATTACTCAAAAAAATAGATGATGATCTTCAACGTTGGATGAACTTACCATTATCAATCATGGGCAGAATATCAGTAACAAAAATGTCTATACTCCCAAAAATAAACTACTTATTTTCAATGATTCCAACACAGCCCACTCGTATCTGGTTCAATTCATTAGATTCAATTATTACAAAATTCTACTGGAAAAACAAGACCCCAAGAATTAAATTAACAACCCTACAGAAACCAAAATCACAAGGTGGATTAGAGGCACCACATTTTTATAATTATTTTCTGGCAAATCAACTCCAAAACATATACAAATGGATTCAACCTAACTCTTCAGAATACACATGGCAAGATATCGAACAATCAATCTGCAAAGACATTAGCATCTCAGAATTACCTTTTCACAGTCAAACAATCAAAAAACATCACTGTTTTAAAATGCCAACAATAGGAGCAACTCTGACAGCCTGGTGGGAGTTCCATCAGATCACAAATTCCCCACTCATACCATGTAAATACACCCCAATTTGGAATAACCCAGATTTTTTAGCTAACAAGAAGCCACTAAACTTTCGCACATGGGCAGATAAGGGAATCACACAACTACAGCATATTATTAATAATAACAACCTGGCACCATTTTCCCATATAGCCCAGACTTACAGCATTGGGAGTAATTGCTTCTTGGAATATTTACAAATCAAATCGTCAATTAAATCAAAATTACTTAACCAACCAATCAATCTAGACCTTTCCCCTCAAATCTCTGAGTTTATTAATATATCTTCCTCCAAAAAATTACTCTCCAAAATATACAAAATGATATCAAAATCAGACAACGCACTCTACCAACCACCAAATGGGAATCAGACTTATCCATTACTCCCAATGCTGATTTTTGGACTCAAATTTGCAAAAACATATACTCCATGACTAAAAATGCTAACTTACAACTCATACAGTATAAAGTACTCCACAGAACTCACCTAACTGGGCAGAAATTATTTAAAATGGGCTTCACCTCAGAGACATGTTCACATTGCACACAAAACACCCCTGACACTTATCTTCACGCCTTATGGAATTGCACTCCAATTAAAACATTTTGGGGAAAGGTTACCGACTCACTCTCCAACTTCATGGGATGTCACATCCCACTGTCTCCCTCCCTCTGCATACTAGGTGACATATCCACAATAGATATAAATAATTCAAATGGTCAATTACTATTGGTGTTCCTAACTATCGCCAAAAAAACTATCCTCATGTACTGGAAATCAAGAAATACCGTTTACATTTCATTGTGGAAAAACTTATTAACAGAATACATCTCTATTGAAGATCCTCTTTGTCTGGAGTCATTCCCCAACAACACCTTCATCAGTACTTAAACAAGAGGTGGGGTGGGGGAGAGGGGGTTAGGAAGAGATAGAAACTGTGTCTAATACTTAAATTAAATATCCAAGGGAAGGGAAAAGGGGGAGAGAGGGAAGGGGAAGGGAAGGGGAAGGAGGAGGGAGGGAAGGGGAGAAGGAAAGAGGGAAGGGGGAAGAGGAGAAGGGAAGAAAAAAAAATGGAAGAAAGTTTACGTACTGCTTTATTTCCCAAACTTTTTTTTTTTTTTTTTTTTTTCACAGATTGAAAGAGGAAAAGAAAAAAGAAGGAAAATATAGGAGGGGGAGGTGAGAAAGAAGAACAAAGAAGGGGAGAGAAAGGAGGGAAAGGAGGAAGGAAGGAGGAAGGAGGAATAAAAAAAAATAATAATAATAATAAAAAAAATAAAAAGCTTGATTCAGAGGGTAAGGGTGACGGGGGCATGGCAAGCTGGGCATTGCACTGGACTGATCCATGCTGAACGTCACACCTTTTTAATGCATCACAAATCAACTGACACACACTACGCACTTCAAGGCTGATCATATAACTTCCACCTCCTCATATAATTATTAATGTTGTTATTTTGTTATTATTATTAATGAGTATGTTATAATTATTACTATTTTCCTCTTTCAATCTTATTATTACTATTATTATTATTATTATTGTAATGTGTGTGTGTGTGTGTGTGTGTGTGTGTGTGTGTGTGTGTGTGTGTGTGTGTATGTGTGTATGTATATATATATGCATGTGTATGTGTGTGTATATATATATATACTCCTTTTTTTTTTGGTCTTTCCTTTTCCTATTCTTATTATTATTATTATTATTATTATTATTATTATTATTAGTCCTCTCCCTGATTTCCTAACCTCGCCTCACCTCTCCATTATCATTAATATCATTACTATCAATCAGTAGCGTACCGTGGGGTTTCAGTCAGGGCCTTCAGTAACAAGTTTTTTTGTAAACCGCGTTTCACACAAGCGCGTCATTTAGTATCGCTTTCTCTGGCAGCGCAAAATCAAACATAGCCTAAATGTCTTGCCCTTGTGGAGGATAAAATTCGCTCTTCAGACCATTTACAAGAAAACATGAAGATATCAGAAAAGAGATCGTTTGTCTATTTCCTGCTCATCCCTCTCAAAGCGCAGAGCGGCTATATCCCAGCAAACACATACGTTGTGGAAAGCAACGTCTGTTGCACGCTGCATTTCTGCTATGGCAACGTCACTGTCTTATACGTGCTGGCAACATTGTAACAACGTAGACGCAAAAGGGCTGTAGCAATGTAGTTGCACAACATTCAGCAACTGAGAGATGACGTTTTTTTAATGCTAGATATAGATATAGATATCCCCATTTAGCATTTTATGCGTTGAGGTAAATTTTTAATTAGTCAGATGTTAGACAATTATATAGGCTACTTTTAAATTATTGTTTATCCTTATTATTGAATGGGGTTTTAGCTTAATTATAATCACCACCTGCCTGGCTGCAAGTGTACACTTTGAAGAGTAAAAAATACAGAAGGTTACGTTAATTCAACTTTACTGCATATGGTAATCAAATTGCACTTCCAAAAGTAATACATTTAATTTAAAAATAAAATAAATAAATAAACGAATATACAAATTTATTTTAAGTATAATAAATAAAACATAAAAGGCAAAAGCAGATCAGAACATTTCGTGTTTGTGCGGAGTGTGGAGCGCGCACTGCGCCGTGGAGGCGCCGATGCAATTACTTGTATTTTCCTATTAACAGTGGAAACAACTTAAAATAGGCTACTCCATAATTTTGACCGGGAACACTGGTCAACTAGCTTTATATGTCCACTTTTAAATGAAAAAAAAAAAAAAAAAACGATTTAAGGTGACAATCTGTTAAGCTATACATTTGAAGATTTACTGTATCTTGAAGATTGTTGTATTATTCTATTGTATCTTCTTTTATGAAGATGAAGATTGACATTTCGTTAATTAAAAAAATAAGCACAAAATGTAAAAATTAAACAACTTATGTTCTGTTAGTGTTTTGAATTTTATATAATAATATCTCTAGGTAATGAAGATATATTAACAAAAAAAAAACGTTTATTGTATATAAAACACACACACACACACACACACACACACACACATATCATATATATATATATATATGAAGAGTTCAGATGCAAAAACCTCTAAATGTCATCTGAAATTTCCTTCTAGAATGATCATTTTTATGAAGCTTGTATATTTAAGTTCAGTAATTTCACTTAAATGGCAATGAAAATGACCTATTAATTGCCATTTAAGTGAAATTATTGAACTTAAATATACAAGCTTGATAAAAATGATCATTCTAGAAGAAAATTTCAGATGGCATTTAGAGGTTTTTGCATCTGAACTCTTCATATATATATATATATATATATATAAAGGGCCTCATTGATTAATTTTGCCTGGGCACCCCACTCAGTGTTCGCCTCTGCACGCACACATCGCACTGTATTATAACAGCTATATAGAATCAGAATCAGAATAAGAAATTGCTTTATTGACAAGTGTGCTTGCACACACAATAAATTTTTCTTGGTACTACTGAAGAGTACTAAGGCACATCAAAGCATCACCATCTACAGCCCAAACTCCAGCAATACCAATCAGTTAACACTATAACAAAAATGCTGTATAAAATAGGCAATAACTGTATCTCTCCTAAACAGTGAGACACTCACCCATTAGGCCTAGGCCTACTTATAAATGAAATCCATCCTCCGATCCTTTCTGATGAAACGTTCAATGACCTCATCATGCAGTTGTGCATCCTGCTTAAGATGAATGAGCAGCTCCTTCTCAATGGCAATAGATGCTAGTGCAGAGAGTCGTGTTTGTCCGGTTGTATTCCGTGAATACGTTTTGATGCGCTTGAGAGCTGAGAAAGATCGCTCAACTGATGCGGTGGACACTGGTATGGTCACGATCAAGCAGGTGAGGGCATACAGCTGTGACATGCTGACTGCAAGCCCCGTGCTCCTCAGAAATGTCAGTAGGTCACTTGGACTCTTTCCCTGAAAGTTTGTCATGCTGTACATCACTTTGAGCTCAGCTCTGAGTCTGCCCAGGTCAAACTGTGCGCCATAGCTCTCATCCAGGCTCCTGAGCTCTGCTTCAGGAAATGTCTGCTTGAACTTTGCAAACAGCTGTGCATCCAGCAATGCAACAAACAGTAGTCGCTTGTGATCCTCAAATCGATTGTTGATTTGTGTGATGATGCTGTCGATTAGTGCTGCGTGTAGCTGTCTGTAGTGCGCGCGCACGTCTGTTCGGCCTCTGCCTGCGCTCGGCTGTCCTGCGGCCTCCGCTGTCCTCTCATAGATGCCATCAAATTTCCCACGCTCATCTTCAAGAATCAGGCAAAAATCTGCAATTCTGGACAGACTGAATTGCACATCTAAGCTCTTATTTAGCAGTATTCCGAAGAGCACATCAGCAAAGTCAAAAATGTCGATGAAAGAAAAAAGAAAAAAACAAAAGTCAAAGCTTTTCAATTGTGACAAGTGTCCTGATGCACAATGTACAGTTTCACGGTCAAAATCCTCCGCGTGATCGAGGATGTGCTGGAAAAGCATTACCAGCTCAGCTCTTTTGTCATGGACCGTGCCCACCAACCTGGAGTTAAAGTTCCATCTCACCTGAGAGACCCGCGGCAGCCGCCTCTCGCAAAACTCATCCAGCAGTTTTGTGCGCTTGGGAGAACGTGTAAAAAATGCAGACAATCCTCCCAGATTCGCAAAAAAAATCTTGCAATCCTTGATTTTTGATGCTCCCTGAGACATCACAAGATTTAATGTGTGTGCATAACAGTGCACAAAAAGAGCCTGAGGAATGTCTTCTTTTACGCGCCCCTGTACCCCATTAAGTCCGGATGCCATTACAGCGGCTCCGTCATAACACTGCGCGACTAACTTTGTTTTGCAATCGTAGCTGCCCAACACTTCAAGTACTGAAGCTGCTAGATCGTGAGCTCGTTTTTTTCCTGTAACATCCTCAAACTTTAAAAATCTTTCTTTTACTCCAATGTCAGTAACATATCGGAGTACAAATGACAGCTGTGCAGCGTTGCTGCAATCGGTGGTCTCATCCACCATAACTGCGACAAACTTTGTGTTGGTAATCTCTTTTTTGATGGAATCATTTAGCACCTCAGCAACAGCATTTATGAGATCGTTCTGAATTTTCCCCGATGTTCCCATAAAAACAGTGGCCGTGGCAAGGTGGTGTCTCAAGTCAGCATCGTATTCTGATAGCAGAGACAGTAACTCCAAGTAATTACCTCGATTCATCGACTCATTCCCCTCGTCATGTCCCCTGAAAGACAATTCTTGCTGTCCCAAAAATATGACACAATCAATGAGGCGCTTCAGTATGTCCCGGTTTTTCTTGACTCTCACATTGTGCAGGCTTGTCTCTCGTCTCCGCTGGTCATCCAGCTGCAAATCCACCCTGGACTCACCAAAGGTCTTTAAATGTACCACTGCTGTGAGGTGACGCTCGGATGCCTGGTGTTTGATAGCTGCCTTGGTGAAGCTATTAAGGCTGTTAAAACCCGTGCTGTTCCATGTTCCCGCACAGTTATTAAAAAGCAAACACGGCCAGCAAAATAGCTTGTTCCGCTCAGTGCTAGCTGTTAGCCAGTCATAGCGGTCGTAGTTTCCCTCGTGAAGTGCCGCACAAAACCTTTTCCGGCCTTCGTCAGCCCATCTAGCTTAGGTGTGAATCTTCCTTTTGTTATGATATCTTTCTTCTCTCCAAACGAACGCCTTGAAAAAGGCACACGAAGGAGATCGAAAACAGAATCGATAAAAGCAAGAGGTAAGGCAACGGCCATACTCGGTTCACTGACATCGCTCACAACCATAGACTGTAAAAAAAAATAAACACAACCCGCCAAAATTTCAAATGGATGATGACATCAGCGGGGGCTAGCGCCTACACATCGCTGGCCCCCTGGGGGCGTTCTGTCACTGAACATCAAATTTGATTGGCTAATGATACACGTCAGTCAAAGTTATCATCAAATGGAAATTTTCAGTTTCAACGGAAGGCTAGCTATTACTACTAGTGCTGGTCCACGGAGCTGTGATGCCTTTAGATGACATTTGGAGAATCCACATGAAAATAACAACATTCTTTCTGGAAATATAATCGTAAAAATGAAAAAAAAATTGTTTAGATTTTTACAGGGCCATATGGAAAATTCATCTCAGCCTCACAAAAATAAAAAATAAAAATAATATATATTTTAGATATATATATTTTAGATTTTGACAGGGCCAGCAGAGAAGGCCCTGATGGCCCTGACAGCCCACCTCTGCTATCAATAATAATACTTATACTTTTGTTTTCATTACTATTATTACTGTTCTGATTTGTCCTTCTGTTATCTTATTATCATTAATATCAAGTATTTATACCATTGTCATTATTCATGTTGCTGATGAAGTAGTAGTAGCAGTTAATGTAGTAGTAGAGATTGTAGTAATAATTGTGGTTGTAGTTGTAGCAGTTATTGTAGAAGTAGAGACTGTAGTAGTAGTTGTGGTTGTTGAAGTAGTAGTTGTAGTAGTAGACGTTATAGTATTTTTAGTAGTCACTCCCTACCACTGATTGATTTCTTTATATTTGTTCTATTTATATGTTATTTGTTTTCATATACTGACTTATACATGTTTATGTATGTATGTTGTATTTGTATGTATTTGTATATATCTATCTTACTTTTTTTGTTTTTTCTATCTCTTGTCCTTCAAAGTATGTACTGTGACACATCCACCCAGTTACCTTTAAGGCCATTGCACACTGAGTCCGAAATTTTCGTATGCGTTTTTTCGTGTTCGTCAGCCTTAAAATTCGTCACGCACAGAAACCTTGCACACTGAGTCCGATGCGTATTTATTAAACCTTTGCGGAAAAAAACGCAAAAAATACAAAAAGATTCGTCAAGCAGTGAGGATGTATTTGTTGCACTCTTTCTTCTTAAAAAGAAAAAAAAGAAAGGAAATATTGGGTCCATCCAATCCTGAGATTGCGCCGAGAGGAAGGAGAGTTTCATCAAGGAGTTGCGAAATTATCCCGAGCGATTCAAAATTTACCTCAGAATGTCAGTGGAACAGTTTGATGCTTTGCTAGCGATACTGGAACCACTTATTAAAAAGAAGACCACCAACTTCCGTGAACCAGTCGATCTTGAACAGAGACTGGCAGTATGGACGGACACACACACACACACACACACACACACGGCCGGCAGAAGCGCTGGGCAGACAGAACAGCTGTATACAGGTTATATTTTATTCAGTGTCTCTGTAATCCGCATTTTGTTTTTCATACAGTAGCCTACTTGTGCTGCGAGACGAAGTGTATCGACTTGTCAGACGTCATTCTGGATTTTGTCGTTCGCGTACGGTGGCTCTGAACTTTCAAAAAGCCTCTGAAAACACTGTCTGTGGATGCGAAAAACGCAGAAAATCGAACCCAATCCGAATTTTTTTTTACGGATGAAAGTTTCGTAGGTCAGTGTGCAAGCATGATTGACATAACGTGAGGTCGAATTTTTTTTTTAACGTGCGAAAAATTCGGATGCGAATTTCGGACTCGGTGTGCAATGGCCTTTACATGCACACATGCACGCACGCACACACACACAAACGCACGCATCTGTTAGTTCCTGACTGTATTGTTTTTGTTTTGCTTGTTTGTTTGTTTATTTGTTTCCCTGTTTGTGATCCCAATTTATGTACATCTTGCATATTCCAATAAAAAAATAAATAAATAAATAAATTAAAAAAAATAACACACCAAAAGATACAGATATCTAATCCAATAGTTTACTCTTAGTTTTCATACAGGCCTATAAATGTAAGATCAGCAAAAGCTTGTTGATTCTCATGATGTTAAAGGAGATGGACGTGTGAACGGAAACTGTGACTGAAGCAACAACCTGATAAATATCACAGTTCAGTCGTGTTTCAGATCAATCTGAGTGTTTTCAGACATCTTAAGAGTTACTATCGTGGGCTTTTCAGTGAACCGATGAAGAAAATGTTAGTTTTGCTCTGTTTGTGTTTGTGGCGTCTGGTTGGTGAGTTTTAAATGTGTTTTTCTGGATTTTTTCTTTGAACTTCTGCAGATTATTATTCACTTCACATTTACATGATTAAAAGTATTTTAGTGAAGCTTCATCAAACCAACATCAAGTGATTTTTTTAAAGCTTTAATCTGTGAAAAACTGTTCTTCAGGAGTGTTTGGTGATGATGAAGTGAAGTCAGTGTCTGTGCGAGAGGGAAATTTTGTCTCTCTAAACTCTGATCTTACTGAAATGAAGGATGATGATGTGATTCAGTGGAGGTTTGGAGATGAAAACACTTTAATAGCTGAAATCAATGTAACGGCCGACAGAATCACTGTATATAAAGGTGGGAGATTCGGAGACAGACTGAAGCTGGACAATCAAACTGGATCTCTGACCATCACAAACACCAGACCTGAACATGCTGGACTTTATAAACTACAGATCAACAATGAGATCAAGAGTTTCAGTCTCACGGTCATTAGTGAGTTAAATATTTGCTTCACCTGTTTTATATTTCAATGACCACAATCTGTAATTAACCATTTAACTTTTTGTTTGTTCAGTTGTTTTATATTGCTCATTTCAAATTTATATTTAAAAACTATTTACTATAAAAAAAAAACTAAAAAAAAAACTGTTAATCTGAGATGAACTCTGTGTCACATGCCTGTCCTGTCTTGTGCTGCACATGGGTGTTTTGTTATTTTGGGCCATGTGCTCGTGTCTATTGTCTAGCCCCTCCCATCTTGTTATCTGATTATTGGTTAATTTGTCCCACCTCTCTGTCTCGTTACCCTCCTACGTTTGTTCCCCTATTTAGCCTCCTTGTGTTTGTAGTCTTGTGCTGGTTCGTTGTCCGAGTTTCCCCATTCCTGGAGTCCTGAGTTTTTTTTTAGTTTTTGTACCTTGTCTGCATGTTACTAATAAATTTCCTCTGCATCTGTATCCTCGTCTTACGTTACTGTTTCGTGACACTCTGTTTGTTCTTCAGATGCGGCTTCTTCTAGAGGTGCACAAATGTTGCTGTCAGTGAAGGAGGGAGAACCTGTCACTCTCGAAATGCCTTTTCTCCAAATTCTGGATAATGATCTGATTCAGTGGAGGATAATTGGAGATGAAAACACTTTAATAGCTGAAATCAATAAACGGGCCGACAGAATCACTGTATATGATGATGTTCTTGATGGGAGATTCAGAGACAGACTGAAGCTGGACAATCAAACTGGATCTCTGACCATCACAAACACCACAACTGAACATGGTGGAGAATATAAACTACAGATCTACCATATGAGAATGCATTTCTATCTCACAGTCTATAGTGAGTTAAATATTTGTTTCACCATGTTTTATTTTTAATTACAAAATACAATATTAATCCACACACCATTTTGCTTCTTTCTGTTGTTTTATATTCATTTAGAAATTAAATTAAAAACTATATACCATCACAGAGTCATTCAAAAGTCTTAATCTGTGAAAAACCCTTTTTCCATTTATTCTTCATGTGTGTGTGTTTGATGATACAGTTGAAATATCAGTGAACGAGGGAGATTCAGTCACTCTAAACTGCGATCTTACTGAAATTAAGGATTATTTTCAGATTCATTGGAGCTTTAAAAACACCTTAATAGCTGAAATCTATAAACCGACCAACAGAATCACTGTATATGATGATGTTCTTGATGGGAGATTCAGAGACAGACTGAAGCTGGACAATCAAACTGGATCTCTGACCATCACAAACACCACAACTGAACATACTGGAGTTTATAAACTACAGATCAACAGTGTGATCAAGGGTTTCAGTCTCACTGTCTACGGTGAGTTTATTATTGTTTTCATTTCTTTTATTTATTGCAACATTAAAGTAAATCTGAAGAAGTATCGAATTACTTAAAATGTCTAAATAGCTTTTTTTCTGGTTAATATTTAACTTTCTATTTCAGATTGTTTTAAATGCTCTTCTTTTAATAATCTTGGTTCCTCACATGTTTCTTCCTCGTCTGCTTGAATATCTTCTTCATCCTCATTCATCTTTATTCTCTGATGTTTTCCAGCTCGTCTGCCTGTTCCTGTCATCATCAGTAACTCTTCACAATGTTCTTCATCATCATCATGTTCATTGGTGTGTTCATCAGTGGTGAATGTGAGTCATGTGACTCTCTCCTGGTACAAAGGAATCAGTGTATTGTCCAGCATCAGTGCGTCTGATCTCAGCATCAGTCTCTCTCTACCTCTGGAGGTGGAATATCAGGATAAAAACACCTACAGCTGTGTGCTGAACAATCCCATCAGCAACCAGACCACACATCTGGACATCAACACACTCTGTCACACATGTGCAGGTACGACAGCGCTGATATTAGTGTTTATTGACTGATCTGATCTCAGTTTGATGTGTTTATTCCTCAGACTCTGTCCACTGGTGTGGTCCTACTGAAGCTGTGATCCGATTGGTCCTCTCTGCTCTGGTGGGCGTGGCTACTGTCATTATTGTGGTTTATGAGATCAGATCCAGAAGAGCTGAACGAGATCAAGCACATATTCACACATCAGGTACATGATTGATGATGGCATTTCTCATATTACAATTTTTTTCTTATCATTTATTAACCTTCATTTATTTGTAATGACGTTTTATATTAATTTGTTGGCATTTAATTTTTTTTTTTTTTTTTTTTTTTTTTTTTTTTAGGTGGCTCATTTTCACCCTAGAAGATAATTTGAGAAGAAACGGCAACATATTTTCTCATTAATACTCAAAGTGTTAATAAAAAGTTAATATAATTCGCATTGCTTTCCTTTGTTACTTTTTTTTAATTTTTTTTTTACAATCCTATCTTTATTTGATTGTCGACTTTAAAATGACTTCTAATCACACTGAAAGGTTCTCACATGTCTTGTAGTGTTATTATTGTACAGATCAGATCTCTAATACTGAAGCTCCTCTATGGCTGAACATGACATATTTATCTCAGATAAGACAATAATACTGCTGTCCATTTGTCATATGTATTTGCTTGCCTTTATCAATAAAGTTTTCTCACTCTGAGGTTCAAGAGTCTCTCCATGTTTTATTACATTATGTTGAGCGCCCCCTGGAGGAATACTAACTTTATGTATTTTAACAATTTCTGCACTACTCCACATAGGCGATAAAACTTTACATTATTTTAAACATTGTGTCTCATTCACTACAGCAATAGTTTTATTTTTTTTAGCATTTATTAAATTATTTTTGTATATTTTCTAACACAATCTTGTGTACATTATGTGTGAAGGTACTGAGTGTAATCGACCAGTCTCTGTTATCCCGTTTCCATCTTAACGCTGCTGGTTCTCGTGTCTGAGCTGGACTCACGTTCGACGGGGAGCTGTTAACTTCAGACTGCCGTCATGCATTTCACTCATAACCTAAAGATTCTGTGACTCACTCCATAATCTGGCCATAAACAAACTGTGCTCTGACATATTTTATCATCCAAAGTGTTTAGATAGGTCCCTGTATGCTTTGCATAAAATGAAATGATTTACAGCAAAGTAATGATGTTATATATAAAATAAAATGTACACAAACCTGTATTGTACTGAAGATATGTACCAATTCAACGAATCAAACATTCTACATTTTATTACGGAACTTCTGAAATGTTCAGTATGTAAAAAAACATTAGTGGTTCTGCTGGGCCCTTATCGTCCTAACTACAGCACTCGTGGGATGTGTGTGGGAACACTAACAAGGGCGATAAAGACTGCAGTCTCTATCATCAGTCACCAAGTCGCCTCAAGACCAGGGTGTTTGCTCTCACAGCTCTTACTAGCTTGCCTCCATTACACTCGCCCCCCAAACCTCATTCCCATCCGGGTCACGGCACCACATGTGACCGGTCCTACTCAGCCTGCTCGAGCAAGTTTCGAACCAGCATCTCCAGCATGAGAGGAGGGCACACTAACAAGGACACTAAAGACCACAGCTGACCTCTACTAACTCTTACTAGTTGGCCTCCTTTACACTGTGAGACTAAATAAATTATAAATTATAAATTTAAAAAAAAATTACACCCAGCTAACTAGGGTTGCCTACTTATGGAAAGGAAAATAAGGGACAATCGTGGTTCTTTATAGGAAAATAAGGGACAGAAAAAGGGACACTCAAAATATTTGTACTGTACCACACAGTCAGTGCATTTCATTTCAGCATCTGCAGTTAAATATGTGTACAAAAGATGTATAAAAGGTTCTCATACAAAGATTTGTCTCAAATAAATGGTTAATTCTAAATTTAGAGCGTATGCCTGAAAATACGGGACAAACTACTTATCGTACAGAGTATTTATTTTTTCCCACATTATTTCACACGTCTAGTACAATTATGTGGTTTTGTTTTATTAATACAGTATATACTTTTTTTTTGATATACCCTGAAAGAATGGAGGTGAAATGTGACAACATGCCCCATAGGTGCGGTACATTGTAACATGACCAAATGACAGCTTAAAATGTTATCTGATCTAGTAAAAAAATATACAAGACAAACTAAAATATTTTCTTAATAAAATATAATTATTAACTTTTTCATATAAAATAATGGCATTTTTTAATAATTAAATATAAACTCATTTTTGAGTTTTGACTACGAACACAGGAAAACACAGCTATACAACAAAGTTCAAAACAAATTAATTAGTAATTTCTGAACATTGACTCTCAATCTTTATTCACCTTTTTCTCATGTTTTCTCAATAGAATGAATACAAGTATAGAATATAATAGCATATTTCTAATAGGGGCACATTGTAACGCAGTGTGACAACATGCCCCCGCCTGCACAACTGGGATTTAAACCCGGCTAGTGTCTTCTGCTAGTTAGCGAAGCATTAAAGAACTATCTCAACTGTTAAATAACATATTGGAGATTAAAATAATATCAGATTTGTCTAATTTTAAATAAACACAAAAAAATAACTTAAGAAATTTACTTTTGCCATGGTTTAATAAATGTCTCTGGATATCTTCCAAAAAAACAATAATTTTGGCGCATTTTTTCTCTAAATAAATAGTGTTGATATGGCAACTAGTAAATACACCAAGTTTCGTCAGGCTAGCATGTGTGGAAGTATTTAAAACAAGTGTGTTACAACTAGCCCCGTGTTACGTTGTGCCCCGCGCTCCCCTAGTGACTCTTCTTTGGTACTGCAGAGATATTGCACAGCACCAATATTAAACAGACCTTCTCATCTGAGCTGAGTTCAGCCGTCATCTGACCGATCGTCATTGTCAAAAATATTTGAGATGACCAATCTAATCAAAGAAGGTGGGAGAAGTAGCTGTTAGGTGAGAATTTCAATGCGACGCTTCAGTTAGCACTGGCCAGCTGGTGGCGCTATGACATTTAGGCAGTGCCGTTGCCAGACCAAGGGGGGCATACAGTATGAAATGCATGGGAGGGCACAATTATTATTAGCATACAGTACCTATATTTATAATAACTGTATACTCTATTCGCGCAGCACGTAATCATCACGTTAAACATAACCAACAGCAATATGACCAGGTAGCCTATAGCCTACACCACATCATTTAGAAGCAATGTTATGAATATCCATAAAAATCTTGACTATAAAACATATTAGATGTAACACCAGAAGCATCTCTCAAACATTGCATTTTAAAGCAGTCAACAGGGGGATATATGCATTGCCATGAGACACACACACACACACTCACGCAAATACACACAAACAAAGACTTTGAACCTACCGGTTCTTTGAGTGGAGGCAATTACGGATATCCATGACGAACTGAAGCGAGTAAGCCGGCGAAAACTCATCCAGCTTTCAAAAATGTGCGGTCACTGTTGAGCGGCTACACTGACGTAGGTTACGTCACGTACGTAGCCTGAATTTCTTTTTAGCAAGGCTGTGATAGGCTGTTGCAGTGTAGATTCCCACCAATCAAACAAAATCACACCATTCTTTATATTTTTAACGTTTTAATGATAAAGAATGCAACATTAATGCAACAAAAATGAGCAACTATGATAACATAAAATTAAAAAGTAATTTTTTAAGACATATATGCCTCAAGTGGGGGGGCACAAGCATTTTTGGGGGCGGGCCCGGCCCCCTATGGCCCGCCCATAGCGATGGGTGTACATTTAGACATGTATGTGTCTTCAAAATGAGTGAGATTCCCTCATCAACCGTAAGTAAGATGGATGGAAAAGCGAACTCATTCATCCGAAAGTGGTTGGGGTTGCCACGGTGCCTATCTGAAACCGGACTCTTTGGAAAAAACACGCTGCAGCTGCCACTGCAGTCCATACAGTTGGGCTACATGCAAGAAAAGACCAGGTTGGTTCTCGAGCTGAGGGAGTCCACAGATGAGTCAGTAAGGAATGCAAATGCCAAGGTTCCTACTGGCCGCAAGTGGAATGCCCAAACCGAGGTCGATCAAGCTGTCGGTCGGCTACAACACCGGGAGATCATGGGCAGAGTTCAGGCAGGAAGAGCAGGGCTAGGATGGGGAGAGACGCCACGCTTTTGGTCCAAGGCCAATCGCAAGCAAAGGAAGGAGATGGTGGTAGCAGAGGTGACGAGGATGGAGGAAGACCGCTACAAAATCAAGGCCGTGTCGCAGGGTCGACAAGGAAGCTGGACAACCTGGGAGGGAATCATGAACCGGAACATCAGTTGGTCAGATGTGTGGAAGATCCCACAGACAAGACTTAGCTTCCTCATTCGTTCAACCTACGACACGCTTCCCTGCCCTCGGAACCTCCACCAGTGGTTTGGGAATGAAGAATCCTGTGTACTCTGCAATGCCCCCAACGCAAGTCTCCAGCACATCTTGTCAGGCTGTAAGATCGCTCTCTCACAGGGACGCTACAGATGGCGCCATGATCAGGTCCTGAGAAAGCTAGCCGAAGTACTGGAAGAGTGTCGACAGGGTAGCAAACAACCACCAGCAGCAGAGGACCCCACCATCTTTGTGTCGGAAGGAGGGGTAAGGAGAAGCACCAGATCAAGAGAAACAGCAAGGCCCTTCTCCCCCAACCAGGAGTGGAACATGAGGGTTGACCTGGACAGGCAGCTCCGGTTCCCCACGGAGATAACCACCACATCTCTCCGGCCAGACATAGTGGTGTGGTCAACCAAGGCAAGATCGATACATCTCATTGAGCTCACTGTCCCACTGGAGGAGGGGATCGAGGCCGCCTTCGAACGGAAGAAGGCCAAGTACTCAGAGCTCGCTGCTGAGTGCCGGGAGGCTGGCTGGAAGACTACCATCTACCCAGTGGAGGTCGGATGCCGAGGTTTCCTTGGGTTGTCAACCATACGCCTCTTGAGGGAAGCAGGAGTGACCGGAGGGAGGCTAAGGAGGGCAACAAAGGATCTGGCAGAGAAGGCAGAGAAAGGTAGCTTTTGGCTCTGGCTGAGGAGGAAAGATAGGTGTTGGGGGAAGAACATCTAACCCCAGACAACAGCTGCAGGGAGAACAGCTATCAGCTGCAGGGGGTGACAGGGAGACGTCCCTGTCACTGCTCCGCCACCAGGAGACGTTCCAGAATTAAAGGAGCGAAACGTTGGTGAATGGTGGTTTCTGGCTGATGACCCTGCAGCTGACCCATGGGCACTGGAGGAGGTGCGACAGGCAGCAATGCCCAGCAGGTGATAACATCTTCCTGTGCAATTACTGAAGTTCTGGCGAACCCAGTGACTACTGTGAATAGGGCAGTTGGAGTCCAGGGAAGACTGGAGGACAGCCAGGAAAGACTGGATGGCAGCAGGGAAAGACCGCACCGGGAGTGGGTGGCTAGTTACCTAACCCACTAGTCTTTTGCGAGAGAGACACCCAAACCTAACTACAAAGAAAAATAATGAGAAACAACCCGCGGGCCCTCCGAGAGGTGGGATAAAAGATGGGCCCAACAGGACAGACTACACGGTGACGACGGCAATGAACATGGACAACGAGAACACCAGAACTCCAGTAAATGATGAGAAGATCCTGCGAAAGTGTGCATGCGGATGGGAGAAAGTGACCACGTTTAGAGGCTTACGGATCCACCAGGGGAAAGCAAAGTGTGGACAGAAAGGCCAACAGCAACCTTGCACTGCGTTAGTAGGTGAGACAAGAAGGACCAAAAGCCAGGGAAAAAACCACAGAGCCGAAGGACCTAACGTTGCTGAAGGCATGAGAGTCACAGAGGAAGGTCCCCTGGTGGAGGCTGAGCCTCCACGTGAGCATGAAGACCCAGTCCCCAACACGTTAGTCAGAACAGAGCCAAATGCAGAGACCAAAGAACCAGCTAGAAGGAGCAAGCTGAAGTGGCCGAAGTCAAATGAAGCAGAGGCATGGCGCAATTTGGACTTGGACCTGATCAAGACCCTAGAGGGATCACTGCGTGGAGGGGCCGAGACTAAGCTTAACCTGATTGGAGACATAATATACCAGACCTGCAAAGACAGGTTTGGCGAAATTGTCCCCAAACAGAGGACCGCCAGGAGAGAGAAGGGAAGGAGGGAAAGGGAAATCCTCCAACTTGTGCAAAGGCGTCGGCAACTCCGCAAGAACTGGAGAAAGGCAACCCACGCAGAGAGAGAGGGTCTGAAAGTCCTGTGGGAGGAGGTCCGGAAAAGGCTAGCCAGGCTTCGCAGAGCTGAACGCATCCGCAAGCGCAGCCAGCGGAAGCAGAAAGAGCGAGCCAATTTCTTCAAGGATCCTTTCAAGCATGCCAGACAGCTACTGGAGGAAAAGAAGAGCGGCAAGCTTGAAACCACCAGGGAGAAATTGGAACAGCATGTCAAAGAGCAGTACAGTGATCCACAAAGGAGCGTCCCTTTAGGAACTCCAGGATACGTACCCCAGCCGGCAAAGCCAACAGTTGAGTTCAACATCATGCCCCTCAAGCTCAGCGAAGTCAGGCAAGTCGTGGAGAAGGCAAGGTCCTCTTCCGCACCTGGGCCCAATGGGGTCCCCTACAAGCTCTATAAGAACTGCCCCCAGGTACTAGAGCTGCTATGGTATCTGATGAGAACTGCCTGGAAAAAGCAAATCATTCCATCTGAGTGGCAAAGAGCAGTAGCAGTCTTCATCCCCAAGGAAACGAACTCCAAAGACATTAGCCAATTCCGAAACATTGCACTACTGAATGTAGAAGGAAAGATCTTCTTCTCAGTGCTAGCCAGGAGGATGACCAACTATCTGCTCGAGAACGGCTATGTTGACACCAACTGCCAGAAGGCAGGAGTTCCAGGTTTCCCAGGATGTGTAGAGCACTCCACGATGATCTGGGACCAGATCCAGAAGGCTAAGCGGGAGAAGACCGACCTGCATGTCATCTGGCTTGACCTTGCCAATGCGTACGGATCAGTTCCGCATCAGCTGGTCAACTATGCCATGGAATTTTTCCACATGCCCACCTGCGTCAAGAACCTGGTAACTCAGTACTTTAGCAACTTGCAGATGTGTTTTTCCCTCCAGGACTTCACCACCGGATGGCAGCGGCTCGAAGTAGGAATCGCGATGGGGTGCACTATTTCTCCAATACTGTTTGTAGCAGCCTTTGAGATAATCCTCATCGGGGCAAGGCAAATGGTTGGGGGGATCAAACTCCCAACTGGTAAGAGGCTTCCTCCACTGAGGAGTTACATGGATGATGTCACCAGCCTCCTTCAGACAGCAGCATGCACATCAAGACTGCTGAAGAGGATGGACGAATTGATGTCATGGGCAAGAATGAAGATCAAGCCCTCCAAGTCCCGGAGCTTGTCCCTCAGGAGAGGAGTCAGAAATGACAATACCATCTTCGTCGTTGGAGGGGAAAAAAATCCCACTCCTATCAGAGCAACCCATAAAAAGCCTGGGGAGGCAGTACACCGCAGACCTATCTGACAAGCAGATGGGGAAAACCGTCATGAAGCAGCTCTCTGACGGACTGGCAAGGATCGACCAAAGCCAACTCCCTGGGAAGTATAAGGTCTGGTGCTACCAGTTTACACTCTACAGGAGGGTAATGTGGCCCCTGAAAATGAGTGAGATTCCCTCATCAACCGTAAGTAAGATGGATGGAAAAGCGAACTCATTCATCCGAAAGTGGTTGGGGTTGCCACGGTGCCTATCTGAAACCGGACTCTTTGGAAAAAACACGCTGCAGCTGCCACTGCAGTCCATACAGTTGGGCTACATGCAAGAAAAGACCAGGTTGGTTCTCGAGCTGAGGGAGTCCACAGATGAGTCAGTAAGGAATGCAAATGCCAAGGTTCCTACTGGCCGCAAGTGGAATGCCCAAACCGAGGTCGATCAAGCTGTCGGTCGGCTACAACACCGGGAGATCATGGGCAGAGTTCAGGCAGGAAGAGCAGGGCTAGGATGGGGAGAGACGCCACGCTTTTGGTCCAAGGCCAATCGCAAGCAAAGGAAGGAGATGGTGGTAGCAGAGGTGACGAGGATGGAGGAAGACCGCTACAAAATCAAGGCCGTGTCGCAGGGTCGACAAGGAAGCTGGACAACCTGGGAGGGAATCATGAACCGGAACATCAGTTGGTCAGATGTGTGGAAGATCCCACAGACAAGACTTAGCTTCCTCATTCGTTCAACCTACGACACGCTTCCCTGCCCTCGGAACCTCCACCAGTGGTTTGGGAATGAAGAATCCTGTGTACTCTGCAATGCCCCCAACGCAAGTCTCCAGCACATCTTGTCAGGCTGTAAGATCGCTCTCTCACAGGGACGCTACAGATGGCGCCATGATCAGGTCCTGAGAAAGCTAGCCGAAGTACTGGAAGAGTGTCGACAGGGTAGCAAACAACCACCAGCAGCAGAGGACCCCACCATCTTTGTGTCGGAAGGAGGGGTAAGGAGAAGCACCAGATCAAGAGAAACAGCAAGGCCCTTCTCCCCCAACCAGGAGTGGAACATGAGGGTTGACCTGGACAGGCAGCTCCGGTTCCCCACGGAGATAACCACCACATCTCTCCGGCCAGACATAGTGGTGTGGTCAACCAAGGCAAGATCGATACATCTCATTGAGCTCACTGTCCCACTGGAGGAGGGGATCGAGGCCGCCTTCGAACGGAAGAAGGCCAAGTACTCAGAGCTCGCTGCTGAGTGCCGGGAGGCTGGCTGGAAGACTACCATCTACCCAGTGGAGGTCGGATGCCGAGGTTTCCTTGGGTTGTCAACCATACGCCTCTTGAGGGAAGCAGGAGTGACCGGAGGGAGGCTAAGGAGGGCAACAAAGGATCTGGCAGAGGAGGCAGAGAAAGGTAGCTTTTGGCTCTGGCTGAGGAGGAAAGATAGGTGTTGGGGGAAGAACATCTAACCCCAGACAACAGCTGCAGGGAGAACAGCTATCAGCTGCAGGGGGTGACAGGGAGACGTCCCTGTCACTGCTCCGCCACCAGGAGACGTTCCAGAATTAAAGGAGCGAAACGTTGGTGAATGGTGGTTTCTGGCTGATGACCCTGCAGCTGACCCATGGGCACTGGAGGAGGTGCGACAGGCAGCAATGCCCAGCAGGTGATAACATCTTCCTGTGCAATTACAGGCCAGGGCATTTATTAAATGTGTGAAGTGTGGGGGAGATTGCACATTGCATGCTTGAGTTAGAACAACTTTCTGTTTTATGCTGATAATAGCATGCTTTAGCACTTAGCTAAGCACATGTGATTCAACTAGAGTTTTAAAAGAGTTATTTTGCTCAGAATCACCAAAATACCAAAGTCTGCAATTAAAATATCTGATTATGAACTCAAGCTTTTCTCATAAAATTGTCCAAAGTCCCAAACTTTCTGGTAACAAAATGATATTTCTCTAAATGAACGATTACATTTACAGGTTACTGTATGTTTGCATTAATGTTCACTCATTAATTTTGTTGCAACAACACAGGCAAACATTATACATGTGATTTAGTGGCTTTTGAGTCATATGAACGTTTTTCTCTTTTATTTTATCTGTTCAAACATCTGTGTGTCTGGTTTGATCTGTCGGTAGATAAACTTCTGCTGGATGTTTGTCGTCTCTGTGTGTGTCAGCAGTTTGTGGCTGAAGCGTTTCTTCATTTTCTCTCCTGCTAATAAGAAGCTCACAATCTTCCACTCCACACAAAACATCTTTACACTGAAATAAAGTGAATCCATCAACGGTCAAATAAGAGTCACAGGTCAGAGGTCAAATATGATTGACAGCTCACAGCACTAAATAACACACCAGTAGATACAGATATCTAATCCAATATTACACTCTTCTGCTATTAGTTTTCATTCAGGGCCAGAATTCATTTGAAACTGTATGATCAGCAAAAGCTTGTTGATTTCCGTGACGTTAAAGGAGACGGATGTGTGAGCGGAAACTAACTAAGGTTGGGGGAGGATTCACTCACAACCAGATAAATATCTCAGTTCAGTCGTGTTTGATAGCAAGTGTTTTCAGACATTTTAAGGGTTGCTATCATGGGCTTTTTCAGAAAACCGATGAATAAAATGTTTCTAAAATAAGTTTAGTTCTGTTTGTTGAGTTTTAAATGTATTTAAATGAATGGCTTCAGTTGTCTTCCATTTTGCTACAGAATTATACCAGTATGGACCAACACATGTTAAAGGATTAGTTCACTTTCAAATAAAAAACTCCTGATAATTTACTCACCCCAATGTTATCCAAGATGTCCATGTCTTTCTTTCTTCACTCGAAAAGAAATTAAGGTTTTTGAGGAAAACATTCCAGGATTTTTCTCCATATAATGGACTTCTACGGTTTGAAGGTTCAAATGTCCGTCTCAATGCAGCTTCAAAGGCTTGACACGATCCCAGCCGAGAAATAAGGGTCTTATCTAATTATATACTTTTTAACCTCAAATGCCCATCATGTACCATCTCTGAGATGCGCCACGCATTGCGTCATCACGTTGGAAAGGTTACGCGTCGCACCATCTGTCTAAGTTTAAGCGTCCTTGAGCCCTGGAAAGGCGCTATATAAATAAAACGTATTATTATTATTATTATTATTATTTAGTTCTGTGTCTGTGTCCTCCAGTTCAAAAAGGTAGGGAAGGGCGAAAAACTCCATCTCATTTTCTCCTCCAACTTCAAAATCATTTGACATCTTTGTTTTAATTCATTATTATTATTATATATTTTTTTCGTGACCTTTCCAATGTGGCTCATCTCAGAGATGATACAAGATGGGCATTTATGGTTAAAAAGTATATAATTGTTTTGTTTTTTAGTTTTTTTTAATGACTGATCGTTTCGCTATCTAAAACCCTTATTTCTCGACTGGGATCATGTCGAGACTTTGAAGCTGCATTGAGACGGACATTTGAACCTTCTTTGATCGATTGAACGGTTGGTTGCCATTGAAGTCCATTTTGCTTTTCAAACGCACAGCGCGTTATTTACTGAAGCGATCGAGCCGCTCCAAACTATGAAACTTTATTGTTACCATATACATATCTACGTTTGAGCAGATATCCACAAACACAGTATTTAACAGTGAACACGGGTCTAAACATTATAATATTCAGCATATACACTCACCTAAAGGATTATTAGGAACACCATACTAATACTGTGTTTGACCCCCTTTCGCCTTCAGAACTGCCTTAATTCTATGTGGCATTGATTCAACAAGGTGCTGAAAGCATTCTTTAGAAATGTTGGCCCATATTGATAGGATAGCATCTTGCAGTTGATGGAGATTTGTGGGATGCACATCCAGGGCACGAAGCTCCCGTTCCACCACATCCCAAAGATGCTCTATTGGGTTGAGATCTGGTGACTGTGGGGGCCATTTTAGTACAGTGAACTCATTGTCATGTTCAAGAAACCAGTTTGAAATGATTCGAGCTTTGTGACATGGTGCATTATCCTGCTGGAAGTAGCCATCTGAGGATGGGTACATGGTGGTCATAAAGGGATGGACATGGTCAGAAACAATGCTCAGGTAGGCCGTGGCATTTAAACGATGCCCAATTGGCACTAAGGGGCCTAAAGTGTGCCAAGAAAACATCCCCCACACCATTACACCACCACCACCAGCCTGCACAGTGGTAACAAGGCATGATGGATCCATGTTCTCATTCTGTTTACGCCAAATTCTGACTCTACCATCTGAATGTCTCAACAGAAATCGAGACTCATCAGACCAGGCAACATTTTTCCAGTCTTCAACTGTCCAATTTTGGTGAGCTCGTGCAAATTGTAGCCTCTTTTTCCTATTTGTAGTGGAGATGAGTGGTACCCGGTGGGGTCTTCTGCTGTTGTAGCCCATCCGCCTCAAGGTTGTGCGTGTTGTGGCTTCACAAATGCTTTGCTGCATACCTCGGTTGTAACGAGTGGTTATTTCAGTCAAAGTTGCTCTTCTATCAGCTTGAATCAGTCGGCCCATTCTCCTCTGACCTCTAGCATCAACAAGGCATTTTCGCCCACAGGACTGCCGCATACTGGATGTTTTTCCCTTTTCACACCATTCTTTGTAAACCCTAGAAATGGTTGTGTGTGAAAATCCCAGTAACTGAGCAGATTGTGAAATACTCAGACCGGCCCGTCTGGCACCAACAACCATGCCACGCTCAAAATTGCTTAAATCACCTTTCTTTCCCATTCTGACATTCAGTTTGGAGTTCAGGAGATTGTCTTGACCAGGACCACACCCCTAAATGCATTGAAGCAACTGCCATGTGATTGGTTGATTAGATAATTGCATTAATGAGAAATTGAACAGGTGTTCCTAATAATCCTTTAGGTGAGTGTATCTAGCAACAGTTCAACTACAATGTGAAGTTTATGCAACAATGACATTAATATTAATATTAATTCAGAATACATTTCTTACCTTACATCTTTCTTGTCTTCAAATCGCGTTCTTCTTCTTCTGAGGTAAATCCAATGTAAGCTGACTATAGCTCACAGCGTGTCTTCCAAACTCGATGAAAAGCAGAGACTGATGAAGTTTGGTGCTTTGTTTTTGAGGTAAAACTGGTGACGTTACCACTTTGTCAAACTCGTTAACGAGCTGCAGTGTTTTATCAGACATCATGCCATTTGCAACAAATCAAACAAAGAAAAACAATACTCGTTAAAAATGAGTTCTCTCTAGAAAGTGAGGGACAAACCTACCAAAGTCTATGAGGAGAAATAAAAATCATTTGAGAAAGCACTAACGTAAACAAGCACAGCAAGACCTCTTTTGGAAGCCACAGGGGGAAAGGAAGAGAGGCAGGCCAAGGAACAGCTGGCACCGCGACCTGGAGGCAGATGTGAAGAGGTCTGGCCACACATGGGGACAGTTAGAGAAGTTGGCCCAGGACCGGGACGACTGGAGAGCCCTTGTTTGGCAGTAGACGCAAGTAAGTAAGTAACGTTAACTATCAGATGCGGTTGCTGCCTTGTTCAACACTGCCCGTACACAGAATACCCGTACACAGTAGAAGTCACTAACTAAATGCACAATTGACCGTCTAAAAAAAATAACAATAATAAAATACATTTGACAATTTATATTGACAATTTCTAATAAAAAAATTAATCGAAATACCTGACGTGTGCATCCAAGTCATCCATCGATGGAAAAAGAGCCTGGGCGAACTTGCTTCTTGAGGCGCGGAGTAACGTTGTAACAAAATGTGATTGGATGATAGTTAAAGTCCGCGTGAACTGGAAGTTGCAAACGACTTTTCCCCAGTGTTGACGTATTTCCCAGTGAAAAGGAATATTGAACAGAGGGCAGGGTTTTACTCTAGCGCCCTCCTCTCCATCTCTGCTCATAGCAGACTAACGGTTTGAGGGGAGTGGTCAAGCGTTTTCAACCCAAGCCGTCAAACCTACGTCATCAGAGAAGGAACGCCATTCCAGACCGGAATTAACTTTTCAGACTTTGATTAAAGATTACAACGGCAAACAATTTTTTTCTATGTATTAACTTGCATGGATGAATTTTTCACCACAAGACTATAATATGCGCTAACAAAATAGGGTCAATTTTGATTTCAGTTGGACTTTAACACATATTGTGTTGGACACACTGTGTTGTTTCTCTCTTTCTCTCTTTCTTTTTCTTATTACACATGATCAACTTAAAATTACACAAAATGTCAAATAGCCATAACACAAAAAATCCTTTTTGAGAGTGTAGCAGGCGTACATGTAACGTCAGCATTTTCACATCCGTTGATTGGATGGTCAGAGCATGTACTATTACTAGTATTCAGAGCTAGCAAACAGCATATATAGCGAACTGCATAAACTAAAATATATCACTGTTAATTTAATAGTTTTTCAACCCACAAATTAATGTTTCTCTCCCTCTTCGACCCCCAGCAGTTTTAAACCTACCGGGAAAAAAATCCAGCTTAACGCAGAATCACAGAACACTATTCGATCTGTCCGGGTAAAAACTGAATTAACTGACTGTAATGTATGCCATGTCTGATTTTGAAGGCAAAAGTCAAAAACTCACTGTTGGAACTGAAACGCACAGATAACCTGTGCAACAGAGTAATTGAAGTCATCTTGAGGAAAGAAATAAGGATGGGTTTTGTGTAAAAATAATCAGTAGCCTAGTTTTGATGAGTATAATGCTTATTTTTGACACCGGTTTTTCTGTGCTGAATATGATTAGAATTTTTCTAGTAAATTTATGATCGAAACTTTTTTTTTCAAACATTCATACTTTTGTAACGTCTGAAGAACGACATACAAGGGAGGCTCCGTTTCTGAACTTTTTTATCAGTGCAAAATAAAACAGCAATTTCACAAGTATAAAGAGTCTGTGCGCTATTAAAAGCGTAATAAGCGGTGGATTGATTCAGGTATGACACCACTGAAGGCCTAGGTGTGAAATGCACCGCCCGCCACTGTCCACGTATGTGGACATCATGCAACAGTGGAGTCAGATTGCATCAAGTCTGATTCACCTGCTAGTATATCTGTTACATTTTTGCAAAGTTATTATGAATTATCTTATAATGTAATAAAACAGGCATTTTACAAATATATCAACATAAATAACCTTTAAAAATTACATATTACGTCATTAAATGGCAACTTTACACATACATACAGAGACAAATTTGCATTTTGCCTTCCAAACAGGGACAGCATAGGTCAAGCACTCAGTAGAGAATAATAGAAAATACAGTGGAAGTGATAGTGACGGCAGAACCCAGCTCTGATTTGCCCATATTGCTACTTGGTGTCCGCGTATACCATTATAGTTCCTATAATATGTGTTTTATTGTTATTATATTGTAATATTATTGTTTTTAGTAACTGAGCTGATACACAAAGCATAACATGTCATGATAAAACACAATGTTCCATATTGTCATCTGTGGCTTTATGTCCCATTTTACGCCTTTGTTGCATGGAGTCCACGTGGACAGTTAAATAATTTTTAAATAAAACTCAGTGGTCATATTTTTAAATAAAAATGAATTTTGTAAAAATGAAAATGGATTTAAATGTTAGCATCATATTAAAGTAATAAAAGTGTCACGAATGCCAGTGAAGAATCCTCTGTCGGCCACCGGAGGTCTCACTCTCCTGAATATTAGTGTTGGTTTTGAACTACATTTCCCAAGAAGCCACATACTGGGACTGATTACTGCACATCTGATCTTCATCACCAGACTATTTAAACCCTGCCTGTTCATGCACAAATTGTGAAGTCTTGTTTGCCCCGGCTGCGTTTCTGAGCATTATCTTCTGATTGTATCTTCTGCCTGTGTTTGGACCCGGCCTTGGATTACCGTTTACGACTCTTCTCTGCCTGCCCTTGATCTCTGTTTCACCTGGACTCTCACTTCTGTTGTTAGCTGCCTGCCTTGACCTTTTGCCAGTTTTGACCACGTTTGTTGTTCTGTCTCTGATATTGTTGTTCGCCCTGGTATTTTGACCCACGCCTGTTTGTACACTGAGCTTGCACCTTTGTTTAATAAAACTGCACATGGATCCTAATCAGTCTGAGTCTGCGTCA
Source organism: Rutilus rutilus (assembly GCF_951802725.1). Lineage (NCBI taxonomy): Eukaryota > Metazoa > Chordata > Actinopteri > Cypriniformes > Leuciscidae > Rutilus > Rutilus rutilus. The sequence continues at coordinate 6,028,047 of NC_140222.1, read as the reverse complement.
CAAAAAGAAATCTTAAAAAAAAAAATATATATAATGTTTTCCATAATTCATGCATGAAAGGGTTAAATAAACAGAATATAGTACGGTGGCCGAGAGAGCTCAACGCGCTGCAACTGAAGAAAACACATGCAAATAGAAAAACACCTGCAAATTAAGAAAACATCTTCATCAGTTTCACAACACATGTGTGCTCCAAATACTCACAACACAACCAAATACAGAAACGCGCTGCAAATAGGACAGAACACAACGGAAATGTTTCACTGTTGAACTATTATAATATGTTCTATAAGCTCATCATTATTTCAGAAAACACTGATCCAGGCCTTCTCAGTTTCTTCAGAAGAAAAGACCAAAAGACTCAGTTTTTACCAAGACTAAATCTCACATGTAACCAAATGCTAATTTCTCTAAGTGAACAATTACATTTACAGGTTACTATGTGTTCCTTTAACTCTGACTCTTGTTGTAGCAACACAAGCAAAAATTACTTAATGACGTAATTTACTAGCTTTTGCGTCAAATGAACCCTGCAACCCTGCTCTTTTATTTTATCTGTACAAGCATCTGTGTGTGTGGTTTGATCTGTCGGTGGATAAACAGCTTCTGCTGGATGTTTGTCGTCTCTGTGTGTGTCAGCAGTTTGTGGCTGAAGCGTTTCTTCATTTTCTCTCCTGCTAATAAGAAGCTCACAATCTTCCACTCCACACAAAACATCTTTACACTGAAATAAAGTGAATCCATCAACAGTCAAATAAGAGTCACAGGTCAGAGGTCAAATATGATTGACAGCTCACAGCACTAAATAACACACCAGTAGATACAGATATCTAATCCAATATTTCACTCTTCTGCTATTAGTTTTCATTCAGGGCCAGAATTCATTTGAAAATGTAAGATCAGCAAAAGCTTGTTGATTTTCGTGATGTTAAAGGAGACGGATGTGTGAGCGGAAACTGACTGAGGTTGGGGGAGGATTCACACACAACCAGATAAATATCTCAGTTCAGTCTTTCAGATCAATCTGAGTGTTTCAGACATTAAGAGTTACTATCGTGGGCTTTTCAATGAACCGATGAAGAAAATGTTTCTCAAATTAGTTTTGCTCTGTTTGTGTTTGTGGCGTCTGGATGGTGAGTTTTAAATGTGTTTTTCTGTTTCAGTTGTTTCTGTTCTGATGTGATAAATTACTGGTTAAATTAGTCAGAAAGGATTAACATTCACTGTTATTCCATATAGAAACAAATAATGTGTGATTTTGCTGAGAGAAAACACTCTTGAGATTAAAGTCACTGTTTTTAATGCAGTTATTGTTTATATAAAACTGTTTAGCTATTTCTCATTTTCATTCTTCATCTTTTTTCTTTGAACTTCTGCAGAATATTAATCACTTCACATTTACACGATTAAAAGTATTTTAGTGAAGCTTCATCAAACCAACATCAAGTGATTTTAAAGCTTTAATCTGTGAAAAACTCTGTTCTTCAGGAGTGTTTGGTGAGTCAGTCCTGAAGTCAGTGTCAGTGCCAGTGACTGAGGGAGATTTAGTCTCTCTAAACTCTACTCTTACTGAAATGAAGGATGATGATGTGATCCAGTGGAGGTTTGGAGATAAAAACACTTTAATAGCTGAAATCAATAAACGGGCCGACAGAATCACTGTATATGATGATGTTCTTGATGGGAGATTCAGAGACAGACTGAAGCTGGACAATCAAACTGGATCTCTGACCATCACAAACACCAGAGCTGAACATGAAGGAGTTTATTATCTACTGATCAACAGTGAGATCAAGAGGTTCAGTCTCAATGTCTACAGTGAGTAAACCTTTTGAGTGATGCGGTCCCACATTTGGGATTTGGAATGTTCAGTGATGATGTCACATAACTGTCAGATTCAAACTCTTCAGACAATTTGAACTGCGGCGCAAACAAACATGGCGGCGCCATCTCACATTTTAAATCAAGATCATGACGGTTCGCCATGGAAACAATAATGGGGAAACGTTTTAAAATAAATGTCGCCTTGAAAAAACTCACCCAGTCAAAATCACGCATGAAATAGGCTAAATAGGCTATTGGATTCACCTGTTTTTAATGACAAAATTAAATTAAATAAAAAATGTTCTTTTTGTTGCTTTATGATATTGTTTATTTCAGTCACTCTAAACTCTGATCTTAGTAATAGTAGTTTATAGTAATCATCAGGATTTTTAAATGTATGTAATGTTTGATAGAGAGCAAACGCAGTGTTGACAGAGCCGGGCTAATATGATCACACTTCCTGGTTCTAGTAAGAGCTCGAGCTGCTGGAGTTTGCTTGGTAACGCTTTAGATTACAGCCCGCAAAGAACTGCGTATTTAAAACTAATTTACAGTGTAACTTTCTGTAATTATAGTGTACCTACAACATGTAAAGTTTTAGGAATAAAGGGGTAATAACCAGAAGAATTAACTAATTATTTATACTGTCAGTATTTTAGAGCTAAGCGTTACTTATTCTACTATTATGATACAACAATCTCACATTTGAGAGAAATATAGCGAGAACAGACACTGTAAACCGTTCTGTAATAACAGTATACCAATACATATAGGCTTTAAAAAATAATAGGGTCCATATCTGTGCATTTATACAGGACTTTCTTTTAACAAAAGTGCACTGAGAACTAAAACTATCGCAACTTTTGCTTAAATTCTGGAGAAATATACTCTTGTTCATGTAGTTACAGGGTAAGTGTGTCTTCTGCGGGCTGGACATTTAAGTGGTGCTTGTTACTCTTTTCCTCCATTAAGTTAATACTAACACTTTCTTTTCTTTTTCTCTTCTATCAGATCAAGTTTGAATTCAAAACTCAGTTATTATGGATTGATTGATTAAATAAAATAATGTAAATATGAAGCTCAGATACTCAACAGCATTAGTTTTAGTGTGACATTAAACATTACAGTAAAAGTGTCTTTTTTAGTTATTGTTCCATATATAAATCTATTTCTCTTTTCATTCTTCATCTTTTGTCTTTAAACTGCAGGAAAATATTATTAATTTCACATTTAAATGATTAAAAGTATTTTAGTGAAGCTTCATCAAACCAACATCAAGTGATTTTAAAGCTTTAATCTGTGAAAAACTCTGTTCTTCAGGAGTGATTTATGATTCAGTGTCAGTGAAGGAGGGAGATTCAGTCTCTCTAAACTCTCCTCTTACTGAAATGAAGAATGATGATGTGATTCTGTGGAGGTTTGAAGATGAAAACACTTTAATAGCTGAAATCAATAAACGGGCCGACAGAATCACTGTATATGATGATGTTCTTGATGGGAGATTCAGAGACAGACTGAAGCTGGACAATCAAACTGGATCTCTGACCATCACAAACACCACAACTGAACATGCTGGAGATTATAAACTACAGATCAACCATGAGATCAAGAGATTTTTTCTCGCTGTCTTTGGTGAGTTCAATATCAGTTTCACATGTTTTATATTTTAATCAGCACAAAGATACAATTATTAATTCAAACTCAGTTTGTTTCTGGTGTTTAATGATGATATTCATTTCAATTTTAACTTTTAAAATATTTACTTTTATAATATATCAAGTGATCGTCTTAATCTGTGATGAACCCTGTTTCTGTTTGTTCTGTGTGTGTGTGTGTGTGTGTGTGTGTGTGTGTGTGTGTGTGTGTGTGTGTGTCTGTCTGTCTGTCTGTCTGTCTGTGGTGATTCAGTCCTGGAGTTAGTGAAGGAGGGAGATTCAGTCTCTCTAAACTCTCCTCTTACTGAAATGAAGGAGAAGGATGTGATTCAGTGGTGGTTTGGATATGAAAACACTTTAATAGCTGAAATCAATAAACTGGCCGACAGAATCACTGTATATGATGATGTTCTTGATGGGAGATTCAGAGACAGACTGAAGCTGGACAATCAAACTGGATCTCTGACCATCACAGACACCACAACTGAACATGCTGAAGATTATAGACTAAAGATCAACAGTGAGATCAAGAGGTTCTTTCTCTTTGTCATTGGTGAGTTCAAAAACGTTTACACCTGTTTTTAATGACAAAAATTTAAATTAATTCATACAACATTTTGTTTTGTTTATTTTATATTGTTTATTTCAAATTTTTATTTTAACTATTTAGTAAACCATTATAAAGTGATTTAACAGTATTAATCTTTGCAAACCCTGTTTCTGTTTGTTCTCTGTGTGTTTGACAGATGAAGTGAAGTCAGTGTCAGTGAAGGAGGGAGATTCAGTCTCTCTAAACTCTGGTCTTACTGAAATAGAGGATTATTATCAGGTTCAGTGGAGGTTTGGAGATGAAAACACTTTAATAGCTGAAATCAATAAACGGTCCGACAGAATCACTGTATATGATGATGTTCTTGATGGGAGATTCAGAGACAGACTGAAGCTGGACAATCAAACTGGATCTCTGACCATCACAAACACCACAACTGAACATGATGGAGATTATAAACTACTGATGATTAACGATCTAAATATGTTTTCAGGAATATTCTTCTCATCAAAAGCATTCAGAGTTTCTGTCTATGGTGAGTAGATATGATTTTTCTTCTCCTTCAAATATTCTTATCTACTATTTACATGTTGAATTGTTGAATCGTTTACAGTTTGAGATGACAGACCGTATAAAAACTCACTTGGAATCGAATATAAGATTGTTGACTAGATTTGATCGTATCCCATAAACAAAAGAAATATATTTAAAATATGTGCAAATATTTGAAATTGGCCCAATAAATATATTTCACACTTAACATCATATATTTTTGTTATATTTCAGAATATATTTCAAAATGATAAATATAAGTGAACAACAATGCAAATATATTTCAATGTATTTGGAATATATGCCACATATATTTTTGACACGTTAAAATATATTTCAATTTTTTTTTTTTTTTTGTATGGGATTTCTGTGTATTCAGAAATATTAGTTGATGTCAGCGCTAATATTAGTGTTTATTGACTGATCTGATCTCAGTTTGATGTGTTTATTCCTCAGACTCTGTCCACTGGTGTGGTCCTACTGAAGCTGTGATCCGATTGGTCCTCTCTGCTCTGGTGGGCGTGGCTACTGTCATTATTGTGGTTTATGAGATCAGATCCAGAAGAGCTGAACGAGATCAAGCACATATTCACACATCAGGTACATGATTGATGATGTCATTTCTCACAAACTGATACTGCATGTATAATTATCTGTGAGATTTATTAATTTATGGCTTTTTATGTTCATCTTTTTCAGGAAGTATTGAAATCTAAAGCAGAACCCTGAACTTTAAAGGTTCTTCAAGTGTGTTTTTTTGGTCTTCAAGTGTTTGTTTTTTTCATAATAAATACTGATGATTATTTGAGTTTGTGCTCTCCTTCAGTGTCAGATTTTAACAGTGTCACTTTATTGTTTATATTTCACTTTATTGTTTATATTTCTCTCAGATACAAAAAAAAATAATAAAGAGACACAGATCTCACTTTACTACTGCTGTATATTTGCTGTATGTATTTTCTTGCCTTTATCAATAAAGTTTCTCACTCTGAGGTTCAAGAGTCTCTCATGATTTGTTCAGAGGAATACAAACTTTATGTATATTTTACATTTTTCAGCAGTGTACCATATACAGCTTTATTTCTACTTTTTTCAAATGTGCTTCTCATAGCCTATCTGTAAAAACATTATTTTTTTATTTATTTTTAATATTACCAATTAGTTTGTTTTTGTTTTTACAGTATATTCCGGTATAAACAACATACAGCTAAAATATTATTAAAAAAATATTTCTAAATTGTATTAACTCATAAAACTAACTCTGTTACATTTTCTAGTTGCAGATTTACTGCAAGAAAAATATACAATACTGTGTTAAGTTCGTGTTACAGATCACATGCAGAATCACATATATTCTTCTTGTTTATTATTACGTCAAGGATCTCACGATTTGGCATTTTTTCATTCCATCTGACTTTATGAATATACTAACGGGCAATCATAGTAATTAAATCAAAAATAAAGCAAAAGATTTTTATCACCATCAAATGAAAAACATTTTAGAATAACATCAACTTCTTCAAAGTTAACAGGAATCATTGCTTTTCTTTGTAAGTAATTACTGAGTTCTCTCCAAAATATTTGGGTCTTGGGACACTCCTAAAATAGATGATTAATATTCTCAGGGGAAATTTTACAAAAAACACAAATATCTTCCATGTTCACTTTAAAACGCTGTACCACACGTGACTTTATTATGACTACATAAGAGTCCATGAAAGTAATGCTTGTACTTCCTCTGTGTTCCAATCACGTGCTTCGCAGAAGCCCCGCCCACAGCGCTGACTCTTCACTCGTGGTCTCCTCTGATTGGCTGCGCGTCCGGCCAATGAGTCTCAGGCATCTGTGCAGGAACACAACCGAGCCATATTTCACTGAGCATTAGCTCGAGCAGCATTCATTATTATATCAGGATCTTAATCTTAATATAGATCCTTTAACAGCGCAGAGATGCGGGTCGCTGCAGCAGTGTGCTTTATATCTGCACTGGCTTTCACTGTACATGCACATGTGTATTTGAACAGTTTTGATGTGTTTTACTGATTATTTCACGTCATCTGAGCTTCACCACTTTGAGCTCCAGTCGGCCACAACGTCCTGTAGATCTAATCGATAGCAATCACGATGTGATAATGTGTTATGTGTATGCCAGGTTAAAGAGATGTGTTTTTACTCTAGATTTAAACTGACAGAGTGTGTCTGCTTCACAAAGCTAGGAAGACTATTCCAGTGTTTTGCTCGATAAATTGGAAAAGGATTGTTATATATTCATGAGGCAAACAACCAAATGCTATCAAACATGCTTTTACTGGTGTTCAGGTCACACGCAAATTACATCACATCCACCTGTGCAAATCACATCACGTGACTTAAATACCCTCTCCCAGGCATAGGAACCAATGAATGCACATCATGCATATATACACATTATCCCAATACACCACATTACCTCCCCCATTAAAGCCAATACACCACATTACCTCCCCCATTAAAGCCAATACACCACATTATCAGTTCAAAAGCACCACATTAGTTCAAATTCTCAATTTCTAAAACGCTGTGGTAATTTAATAGTCCGTTTAGAGCGACGCAGACCCACTGGAATTGGAACCAGGGGTTCTGTTGGTTCGAAAGGTACCTCAGAGTCAAATGTACCTACTGAAGTTCCAGCAAATCCAGAATCTTGATCATTGAGTTCAGCATATTGAGCTTGATCATTGGGTTCAGCATATTGAGCAGTCTCCTTTTCATTCTGTGGCATTGGAATCTCTGAGGACGAAGTGTGTGGTCTCAGTTGATCACCATGCTGTCTATACACAGTATCCGATATCGGATCACGTACCTTGTACGAAACAGGTCCTGTCTGTTGTGTAATCACTCCAGATAGCCACTTCGGATCTCCTCCCACTGTACTTCGCAAGAAAACAGAATCATCCACAGCAAACGATCTCTCTCTTGCCCGATAGTCATGTTGTTTTTTCTGCAAATAGTGTTTTCTGCGAACAGTTTCATGAATGTTTGGTTTCAGGAAGTCCAACCTGGTGCGAATGTCAAGTCAAGTCAAGTCAAGTTTATTTGTATAGCGCTTTTCACAATACAGATTGTATCAAAGCAGCTTCACAGTATTAAATTAAAATAATACAACAAAGTTTGTTTCAAGAGGAATTTATTGATTGATAAAATTAAATTAAATATCCCCAAAATATCCCCAACTGAGCAAGCCAAAGGCAACAGTGGCAAGGAACCGAAAAACTCCATCAAGTGACCTAATAGTGTCCTAAAACTCCATCAGGTGACCTAATGGAGAAAAAAAAACCTTGGGAGAACCCAGGCTCAGTCGGGGGCCAGTTCTCTTCTGACATTGGATAGAGGCCGGATTGTAGTTTGAACTGTAGGATTATATGAATGCCTGGCTGAAGAGATGCGACTTTAATCTAGTTTTAAACTGGGAGAGCGAGTCTGAGCAACGAACAGTATCCGGAAGACTATTCCAGAGTTTTGGAGCCAAATGTGAAAATGCTCTCCCTCCTTTGGTGGATCTGGATATCCTAGGTATGACCAAAAGCCTTGAATTTAGTGATCTTAAAGAGCGCGATGGATTATAGGGCGATAGAAGATCCGTTAAATAGACTGGAGCTAAGCCGTTTAGGGCTTTATAAGTCAGTAGCAATACCTTGTAATTAATACGGAACTTTATAGGTAACCAATGCAGTGATGATAAAATCGGTGTTATATGATCATATTTTCTTGATCTCGTAAGAACTCTAGCGGCGGCATTTTGGACTAACTGTAGCTTGTTTATTGAGGATGCAGGACAACCGGCTAATAAAGCATTACAGTAATCCAGTCTCGAGGTCATGAATGCATGAACTAACTTTTCTGCATCAGAAACTGATAGCATATTACGTAGCTTAGCAATGTTTCTAAGGTGGAAAAAGGCTGTTTTTGTAACATATGAAATATGATTTTCAAAAGACAGGTTGCAATCGAGTATAACACCCAGGTCTTTTACTGTAGAGGATAAAGTAACAGGACATCCTATGATGTTAAAGTTGTATTGTGCGAGGTTTTGTGGGCGGTTTTTTGAACCGATAAGTATTACCTCTGTCTTGAATGTGTCTCTTTAAAAATAAATCAGATGGTGACTGACCTGTGGTACAATTAGGAGTTGTGCGATATCGCAATAAAAAATAAAGATAGTCTATCATCAATGCACATTTGTTCATTAGTCAATTTCTTCATACCCATCTTAAACGTCTGGACATATCTTTCTGCCAATCCATTGGTTGCTGGGTGTTTTGGTGCACTCCTGGGATGCATAATACCATTCTGCTTCACAAATCTTTGGAATTCATCAGAAGTAAAAGTAGTTGCATTGTCAGTCACTATTTGTTCAGGTAATCCATATGCAGAAAACAATCTCTTCAATCTAGTAATTGTAGCTTGAGAAGTAATCTGTGGCATACGAAAAACTTCTAACCACTTAGAATGAGCATCAACAACGATCATAAACATGTTGTTCAGGAAAGGACCAGCAAAATCAACATGCAACCTTTTCCAACACTCACCCGGGAATTCCCATGGATGAAGAGGGACATGACTTGGCATTCTTTGTTCTTGTTGACAGATTTGACACTCCTTGCAAACTCTTTCTATATCCGTATACATTTTTGGCCACCACACATATTTACGAGTCAGAGCTTTCATTTTAACAATGCCAGGGTGTCCTGAGTGAATTTCATGTACAGTAACACTGATTTTCGAAATTTGAATGGGACAATCACTCGTGTGCCCCATAACAGACATCCCTGTTCAACTGACAGTTCATCTCTTTTTGCATATAATACTTTCAAGTCATCTGACACTTCAATTGGCCAACCTTCCATGACATAATGAAAAACGTTAGAAAGTTCTTGATCTGTTCTTGTCATTCTGGCAATCTGTGCTGCATTTAGAGGAGCTTCTTGAAGATGGTTTGTCAAAAGAGTGTTGATATTTGCTGAAATGGCTTCTGTTCCTACATCCGTAATTTCAGGTAATGGCATTCGTGACAAGCCATCTGCATTTCCATGACTTTCTGCCTTGCGATACATGATGTGATAATCATATGCCGACAAAATTATAGCCCACCACTGAATGCGAGCGGCAACCATCATTGGGAAGTGCTTATGTTCACCAAACAGAGTCACTAATGGTCTATGATCAGTTATCAAATTAAAGGATCTTCCCCAAAGATATTGATGGAATTTTTTAACTCCATAAATCACACTCAAAGCTTCCTTCTCAATCTGTGAATATTTCTTTTCAGCAGGGGACAAAGTACGTGAAGCATATGCAATTGGATGTTCTTCACCATTTGGCATGATGTGCTGAAGCACTGCACCAATTCCATAAGCTGAGGCATCACATGCTAAAGTCAAAGGCAGTTGTGGATCATAATGTACTAACACTTTGTCACTGGTGAGCAGTTCTTTACATCTGTTGAAAGCACCTTGTTCCTTTTTCCCCCAGCACCACGCAACTTGTTCTTTCAACAGTCTATACAGTGGTGCCAACACTGTGCTCTGATGTGGTACAAAACGTCCATAATAATTTACCAGGCCTAAAAAGGCTCGCAGTTCCTTCACATTTGTATGCCTGTTTGACTGAGTATTCGCTGAGTTATTGTTCATTTTCGGACGCGTTTCAGAATGGACTACACTGACAGAGAGAAAGCAGAACTCACATCATGTTTATTTCTCTTTATTTGGCAAAAAGCACAACACTTTGTTTTTATTGTGAGTATACACAAAAATAATACACACTTAACAGGATCGATTGATGTATGAAACTTGTTTGTAATATCAAAGTCAACAGAGTATTTGGAGTCTCGTTTGAACTGATAAGAAAAAAAGCGAGCAAATCACGCCCGCGCGACCTCACCGACCTCAGGGGGTTAAAGGAGACGGATGTGTGAGCGGAAACTAACTGAGGTTGGGGGAGGATTCACACACAACCAGATAAATATCTCAGTTCAATCGTGTTTGATAGCAAGTGTTTTCAGACGTTTTAAGAGTTGCTGTCATGGGTTAAACTGAACCGATGAATAAAATGTTTCTCAAATTAGTTCAGTTCTGTTTGTGGCATCAAGTTAGTACATTTTTTAAAGCAACACCATTTAAGTTTTGATCTCGGGGTCCCTCTACAGTTGGGAAACAGTATTGTCTTCTACTACAGTTGTAAAATCTGTCATGGTTACACCAGGGGATACACGTGCATTTGTTGAGAAGGCGATACCCCCGAACTCTGCAGGAGGAGTTCTCACGTCTTGGGCAGACTGCCTGCGTTGCGTGTGAAATGTCATCATCCCAGGTACAGTGGTATATATTTCAGCATGTCATATGAATATAATTTCATGTGTTTTATTTTTTTCAAACGCCAAAAGATCGCGTAGCTCACGTTTACAAGCCAGCGTCATTATAGTAGCCTATTGGCTACTGTTTTACAGAATGGATATGCTAATTCAATTCAATGTTTGTGTGGTAGGTAATAGCCATATATCGTCAATATTATAATATCAAGCTATCATAGATATACTAGTCCAACAGCATGACGGCCAAGTCAGCATCGGTCGGGCACCCCTCCTCCTCCTTTAGCTCACGCCAGCGAGCGAATGCTGCACCAATATTGATCCTCGTCCGGCCTTTGGCCCTTTTTCTCTTCCTAGTCTCCTCCGACAAAAACTTTGCCTTCTTCGGTTTCGTTGCTGCTTCGGCCATGACGAGAACATACACACGCAATACCAGCCGGCAAACAAACGCTAGTTGGGCTCTCGCGTCCAAATTTGAGGAAATGGGGGGTGGGGGAAGTGAGGTATGCCGTAAAGCAGTTGAATTTTGTAGTTCTTTTTGTGCTCGGGTTACTACCCGAACCCCGAAGTTGCGTAGTGCCAGTGAAACCGATACAGACCCAGTCAGGCTATGGCAGACGTGTCATTCAACCTATTGTAAGTCGATGTACCATCACAAGGGTCTTGGAAATATATTATGAAGGTTGAAAAACTCCATGGTGTTGCTTTAAAAGTATTTTTATTGTCATGATTCCTGTCTTGTGTTCCTCTTGTCTTGTGTGCACTTTTGTTATTTCCTGTTCTGTGCCATGTTTTGTAGTCCTTTGTAGTTTTTCTTGTTTATTAGTCTCCCCAGGTGTTTCTGATTAGCCACGCCCCCTTGTTATCTTGTTTAGCTTGTTGGCCTTTGTATTTAAGCCCTGTGTCTAGTTCAGTCTTTGTGAGGTCAGAACTCAACATAGCTCTACTGGGCACTGAATATACAGCACCTGGGCAAGATCAATTATGTTATGCCATGTTCAGACAGTTACCAGTTGAATCATTTAAGTTAATATTAAGACTTTTTAATACAATTTGGAGGGATGGAATAATACCACATAGTTGGAAAAGTGCAGTAATATTACCATTCAACAAGCCTGGTAAGGACCCAGCTAATCCTGATAACTATAGGCCCATAGCATTGACATTCCACTTGTGCAAATGGATGGAGAGGATAATAGTTCGCAGATTATCACATATATTGGAACAGAGAGGATTATTGACCAATATTCAAAGTGGATTTAGAAAAGGGCGCTCCACAACAGATGCTCTAGTTAGAGTAAGTAATGATGTGGAAAAGGCATTGAAAATGAAAGAACTAATGACAATTGTATATTTTGACATAGAAAAGGCATATGATACCATGTGGAGGGAAGGTTTGCTTATTAAACTAAGTAGTATGGGTATTGGAGGAAGGTTATATAATTGGGTTATGGACTTTTTAACAGGTAGGAAAATTAAAGTTAAAGTTGGATCAGAGGTATCTACAGAATTTAATGTAAACAATGGTATTCCCCAGGGGAGTGCAATTAGTCCGATACTGTTTAACATAATGATTAATGATATTTTTTCAAAAATGGATGGATGCATAAAAACAGCATTATATGCGGATGATGGGGCCATTTGGATGAGAGGAAGGAATGTGTCATATGTATTAGGTAACATAAGGAAAGCAATTAGGGAAGTAGAGATGTGGTCATATAAATGGAGATTCAAGATGTCGACAAGCAAATCTTGTTATATGATGTTTACAAAGAAGCGCAAGTGCCATTTTGAAAGTTTTACATTATATGAGCAGACAATGGTGAAAGTAAATGAATTTAAGTATTTGGGACTATGGTTTGATAGTAGGTGTACATGGAAAACGCATATTAAGCACTTAGAAACTAAATGCAAAAAAGTTATAAACCTGATGAGAGCTGTGGCTGGATGTGGCTGGGGTGCAGAAAGGCAGTCGTTAATTAACATCTATAGGGCTTGCCTGAGGTCATCAATAGACTATGGTTGCGTAGTTTATGGTGCAGCGGCAAAAACAATATTGGGAAAAATGAATAGATTACAGTATAGAGCATTACGTGTATGCATCGGAGCTGTTAAGACAACCCCCATTAATGCTATACTCATAGAAGCAGGAGAGATACCTTTGGAGTTAATAATGTAAAACTGTATATATGGTGCACTGCTAAACACTTTAAAAAAGTAGGCCTACATAAAGTTTGAATTCCTCCAGGTGTTACATAACGTGGTCCTTAGAAATTCTCACGACGAGGAATAATTCTAGAAGGAAAACTTTAATCAACAAACATTCAGGAACCAGGAAAAAAGCAAGAGCAAAAGCAATCCACATTACAACAAACGAGAACCGACAGAGATGAGGGAGAACACAGGGTATATATATATCAAAGAGTATAGAAGCCCAAGAGGCGAAACTCAATAGAACGCTCCATAGCAACAGTTGCCCCCATGACGTGACGGCGCGGCCGCCATTATGGACTGAAAACTGAAGGAAAACGCCGAAAAATAATGGGAGTCAATGGCACTGAACCAACTTAACATAACAAAAACTTAACATAACTTAATTTTTTCTGGCCGTCATATCTAAATATGAAAACAATTTAAAATACATTAATGAGGATGACCGACGTTAAATGACAGAAAATGTTACGTTTATGTGTTGGTTATGCATGGCCTAATTACCCTTAGGAAAATAGTATTTTGGGACAAAATATTACTATAGAAGGACTATAAGACTACTATAGAAATACTATAGCGGCTCGTATTCCTATAAGATTACTATAATATTTTGTCCCAAAATACTATAAGATTCCTATAGTACTTTTTCGTATGGGTATGTCCCCCACCGAATCGGCCTCATTAGCCTACCACTTACGGTTTGCAAAGATACAATTATAAAATTACTGCAAACCTTTAATCTATCAATATTTATGTTCTATTATGCATTTTCCTTGTTATATGAATAACAGAAATTCATGAAATAATATATATGCAGACACACATAAGATATTTATTCAAATGTTGATTTTGAAATTAGTGAACATCACAATATGATTTGAAAAAAAAAAAAAATTAAAAAAAAAAATTATAAATGAACATTTCTAAAGACAGTTAATCTATCTTACATAGATCATACATATCTCTTACATAGAATATCACAAAAATATTAACAACTTGTTTTTTCAACATCTTCAGTGAAAATGCAGACAGTGAACGTTTCAATGGCAAGAATAAAAACAATCTGTGAATGTCCTATTACAGGCGGAAAGGTACAAAAAAGATGTGCAATCTAGCAAGTGCACACATGAACTATAAACCTATAAACAGTACTAAAATGGAAGTGGTGCCAAGATCTCAGTAATTAATCAGACACCACCATCTATTGTGTGTGCATTTGTGTATGAGACGTTTTTTGTATTTTTTTCTTTTTGTGAGAGAAGAGGCATTGATTTTGCCATTGACTGGCGCTAACGATTTCAGCAGCTTTCAGTCCATAATGGCGGACGCGCCTCCGCAGCGCCATCTACAGACTGTTACCCATAACACAACAGAGTTTCGCCTCTTGGGCTTCTATACTCTTTGATAGTAATCAATACTTTGTATTTATCAATACAGTATTTCATTCAATACTTTCCAATCACATCTTCGAGCTAAATTTTCGGACACTATTGTCAAATCTAACACAGAATATTTGCATTGAGAAAGATTAACTCTTGTGTCGCTTCCGTCATTAATGCATACTAGCTCTCCCCAGTCCAGCATATCTTCTATGATCAATCCATTATAATCAGTATTAGAACTCCCCCATAGAGTACTGTGTGCATTAAAATCACCACACCACACCATTTTAAAATCCCCAATTCTTCTTCATTACTCGTTTCACAGTATTCATCACATAATACTGAACACAGCGCCATCTAGTGGCTTTCTTGAGTAACAGACACAATCACTGGATCTCATTACAGAGACTGAGTAAATAACTCCTGATAACATGTGAGCCACTAGATGGAGGTGTTGCTCCTCAGACGAGACCACAGAGACAAATCACACTAGAGATTTAAAGACTTTATCGTTCCCTGTTGGAGCAAATGGAGCATCGATATGTTGTGTTTATGTATTTCACTGTGATCTCAAAGTATATTATAATGTGTCCCAAATCAGTATTTTCTCAGGATAAAGGGGAAGCTGGGGGAAGTTGTTTGTTTATTACTGTAGATAGAAAAAAAAAAACGTATCAATATCAGTATAGTTAAACAATATTTTAATAATGTAAAGCTTTATATGTTCAACACTTCTGAAATCTTTAATATCTATATAGTTAGTATTCCTCCAGGAGGAGCTCGACAAATTAATGTAATAAAACATGGAGATTCTTGAACCTGACAGTGAGAAACTTTATTGATAAAAGCAAGAAAATGCATACTGCAAATATACAGCAGTAGCAGTAAAGTGAGATCTGTATATCTGAGAGAAATATAAACAATAAAGCCTTGGAAATAACATCTTAAAATAATCAAGCTCAAATATTCAGTTTTATGAAAAAAACACTAGACGAACAAAACACACACTTGAAGAACCTTTACATTTTAGTGTTCTGCTTTAGATTTCAATACTTCTTAAAAATGATAAAAATGTAAAGCCATAAATGAATAAATCTCACAAATATTAATACATGCAAAATCAGATTGTGTGAAATGACATCATCAATCATGTACCAGATTGTTTCTCTGTTTCTGTCACATGATGGAGTTTGGGTTCCTTTCCGCTGTCGCCTCTGAACACTTAGTTATTAATATTATTGACTTGAATGCACTGACACTATTGGATGAGAACTGAACTGAGCTGGATGATGACATCACTGTTTTGCTTCATAACTGAAATAAACTCATTTCACAATTGATGAAATTAACTGAAGTGAATCAACACTGAACTGACTTCAGCTGAACAACAGCACTATTGTCTTTTTAGAGTTGCTTTACAACAGAGTTGAATTCTGTTTGCATCATTGAATCATTATTTTCTTATTTAAAAAGCTGCTTTGAAACAATCTTTTATAAATGCTATATAAATAAAGGTGAATTGACTTGTAGAAGTGTAGAAGCCTAGATCAATGCTTTCAGAATAATGGTAACTTCTGCCATTTGTATCTGTGGAATCGGCAGGCCATGGAATGAGGTTACAGGACTTAGTTCAGCATCAGTCCACCACGTTTTATGGTGTGTTCATCAGGCAAGAGCCTTTTTTGGGAGCAGGGGCCTTTGCGTAAGTTCCCCTCCTAGAAGTCTACAGTAATATGGGGGATTAGAGTTCTCAACGGGTCGGGTCGGCCCGACAAACCCGACGGGACCCGCGGGTTCGGGTAGAAAATATAAGCAAATGACTCGGGTCGGGTCGGACCTCGGGCTTAATATTTTCCGCTCAGTAAAAAAAACAAAAAACATTTATTAATCATCGCTGCTGTTCACCGTAAAGAAAGTCTGGCTGCTGCGTGCAACGTGCATTATGGAGAGGAGCGGGGGCAGACGCCGCTGCGTGCACGCCTTTAACCTGGAGAAGAAGATGGAGTTGGTGAAAAGTAAACTTGCCGCCCGCAGGTGAATTCACCGTCGCTACTACAGCCTATTTATATATTTAAAGGTTATTGTTTCAGTTGTTTGTATTGTTAAAAGGCGTGAACATTAAAGGTTGATTTGAATTCGCGTCTGCTGGTCATGATAATACATGTATGAGAAAAAAAAATTCTGACGCGGCGTTGGGCGTCGGGCCGGGTTCGGGCAGATAATTCATGTTGATGTGTCGGGTTACATCGGGTCCGGGCTTTAAAAGCCACGGGCTGGGTCGGGTCGGGTTGTAATTTTCAGGCCCGTTGAGAACTCTATGGGGGATGAGTCTGTAGACACACACTTTCAAGTTTGCTTTGGGGGCAAACATTTCTGGTATGGAGTCGCCCTCAGTCTGACCCAGTTTATAGGTCAGGACATATTGGACATATCCATATTCTGGATCCTCAGGAGCAGAGACTTCCCTCTGAGCAACTATCTGTGAGATATAAGGGTTATGCACAGATGCTTCGTACTCTTTCTCTGTGTAAGACTCTGGTATCACCTCGAGTCCCACGCTTGTGTTGCCGTCGCAAGACTACCTCGACAGACACCACTGTCACGGGTTGAGCTGCGGTTTTAAATAGCCGTCTAGATCATGACTGCAGGGAAGGTCTTCATCTCCCAGATCTGAGGCAATCATGTGTTGGTCCGGCGTAAAACTTGTGGGTCGTCTCCTGGACTCCTCTCTCACAGGATGGGATGTGATCTTGGATGGCCGACAGCTCAGTCTCTGTTTAGGCTCATCTAATATGACATATAATCACCTGGAGATGAGGGCTGTGTTTCTTGCATGGAAATACGTCTCCTAGATTTGAAGGATTAACGTGTGTTGATCCAGACTGGTATAATTCTGTTAGTGATGTGACGTTCGGCACCGAGGCTTCGAAGCTTGTATCAAAAAAACGAAACATCTCACACTGAAGCAGTGTATCTGAGCTTGATTAATTTTTCCATAACCACGTGATCTGTGACTTCCGAAGCTTCGTTTCTACACACAGTCACGTGATTGCTTCATATTCAGAATCAGATTCGAAAATAGTGCGAACCCTTTGAGCAGGTTTCGGTAGTAGTAAATAAAAAAAGAAATAGACTTAGCCCTCACACTGTTGAACAAGTCCTGTTCCTTAATACAAATCTTTCATTTCTTAAATTATCCACAAAATAAGTTCACAAGCAATTTCACTACTCAGTTCACAAGCACTTCACCATTCCACAATATATTTTTTAAAATTTTATTTAGGACTGAGGCTAAAGTTTATGTGAATGAGGCTGCATTTGTTGATAAAAGTAGATTCATAAGAATTGTTTCTGTACACGTTAATTTGTCCCATTTATTTTTATTTTATTTTTTCATATGTTTGTTCATACATTGTGTAAGAACTACATCAACAGTAACACATGAATTATGAGGATTATTTTATTGCTTTGCGGTTTACAGAGCACAAAGTGTTTTATTACATGAAACAATAAAAAAAAAATGGATGTGTCTTCTGGGACAGAAAGACAGCTTTTCCACCTTTTGACCACAAGATGTCGTTGTTTGCAACCGTTTGCAATGTGTTGAAAAGCTTCGAGTAATGAACCATTTTACAATACAGGAAAGCCCCGGTGCTTCACAAAGCTTCATTTCACCATCACTAAATTCTGTAGAAAAATGGAAACAACGGAAGCCATAAATGTTACGATGCAGGTTGAAGCAGGGAAGGATGCAGGATCTACTTGCAGCAGCGTTTATTTAAACAAACTCAAAACCAGACAAACTTAGACTAGGGAACATGACTCGGGAACAAAATAACCAAAATACAACAACATTAAGAACTCACAAAGACTTCTTCTTCTTCTTCTTCTTCTTCTTCTCTTATTTAATGGCGGACTGCAAACAACGTTTAGGTGCATGCCGCCACCTACTGTACTGGAGTGTGTATTATCATGTCATTTTAAATTCTACTCCATAACCCTGAGTCTTTTAAAAAAGTAAATAGAGCCTTCCTAGTGATTCTTATTCCTTATCCTTCTCCTTCTGATCCCAGTATCCCTATCAGATTCCACTCTCTCCCTGCCTCCTGAACCTTATCTTTAAGCACCTGTCTTTCCACTTCATTCGATGTACAGTACAACATGTTCAACATTTTCTTTAACCCCACAGTTTTCACAGTTCTCACTATTCCTTTTCCCCATTAAAAATAATGTGGCATTCAGCCCTGTGTGATCCACTCTCAGTCTTGTCATTACAATTTCCTCACGCCTGTTCTTTTCCATGTAATTCTTTACTGACACTTTTTTGTATTTTATAATATCTCCTACCTTTCCTGTCTTCCTCCCATCGTTTCTGCCATATTTCAAGACCTTTCCTTTTAACCACTGCTTTACCTTCGCCTTTTCCTAGTGGAATTGTAATTATGATTACTTTTAGTAGTGCCTCTTTGGCCAGTTTATCTGCCATCTCGTTCCCTTTAACCCCCTCATGTGCAGGCACCCAACAAAACTGAACATCTATGCCACCCCGATGTAATCTAAATAAACTGTTAAAAAGTTCTATTAGTAGATCCTCTCTTATTGATGTTACTGCCTGAATACTTTTAATTACGGCCAAAGAGTCTGTGCACAGTACCACCCTATCAGGCCTGACCTCTTCAACCCACTGTAGTGCAATAATGACTGCTACTATTTCTGCTGTGTACACTGATAACCGGTCAGATAGTCTTTTGGAGAAATGGATTTTAAATTCTGGTATATATATTCCAACTCCCACACATTCCTGTTTATTCTTGGATCCATCTGTATAAATCTTTAAATAGTTATAGTAACTGTTTCTTATGTAAATGTTTGTTTTAACTCCTATTTCCTCCATTCTCCATTCTCTTTTCTTTTCCAATATATTAATATCAACCTTTACTTCTGGAAAGAGCCATGGTGGAATTCTACTAACTGGATTGGCCGTGGTGAAATTTAAGGCTTCCATTTCATATTCCCTCACTCTCATTTCTCTTGTCCATCCAAAACCAAGCCCCTGAAACTTAGAATACTCCCAACATTCCTGAATTCTTTCTTTTGCTGGGTTTTCTTTCCCACTTCCTTTCAATCTAATCCAATACGCCATCGCCAGTTTCTCTCTTCTTAAGGAACCACTGGCATTATAGGAGATTGACTGAGTTGTTGTTCTGGACAAGCTGGCGCCCAGCAATCCAAATCCCTGACCTGGAAGGTCACGACGTGCCTAACTTCAGAGTCCGAGTGTCAGCTGCCTAATCGATGGAGATATGCTTCCGCCTATCTGTATATGTGTGGAAAATGACTGTTTATCTATTTCTTAGCCAATCAGAAACTGCAACCTGAAGCAAGGACGTAGCTTAGACCTTGGTGTAGGGTATAACTGCTGTGACCTTTGTAACTGTAAGCGGGGCGGCCAGAGACAGTCCGAATGGAGGGACTGTAGGGTGATAAGCCACCCCTTTGAACACGAATCTCAAGAATGGTCTGTGATGGAGGACTATCTGGATATGAAAAACCAATCCCCTTGGCACACTTGCGAGAGGATTTGTGTCAATGTTATCATCTTGAACGCTCATTTCATAAAGGCGTGGTTCAGATGCCTGAGATCGAGGATGGGCCTGAGGCCGCCATCCTTCTTTGGCACGAGGAAGTAGCAGCTGTAAAAGCCTAACTCGCTGTGCACTGGAAGAACAGCTTCTATAGCTCCTTTCCCCAGTAAATTCATCACTTCAGTGGGGAGGACGTGAGCCACATTGCTCCTTATAAATGTGGAAACCATGCCCCTGAGGCAGGGAGTCCTGCAAGCGAATTGCAGCGAGTAACCTCATTTGATTATGTTCAAAACCCAACTTGACACTCTCAGTCCTCTGGCTCTGCTGTTTTTTCCTCCAAGGTTCTGTTGTGAAATATGCAATTATTCTATTCTAATTATGCCTTTTGGTATATGAAGTACTTATGGGTAATAGTAAACCACAATTGTAACTGTATTAAGAAAATGGTTATCATTTATTGAGAAAATGGTTTATAAATAAAAACATACCACTCTGAATGTTGTAAGCATTTTTTAAGCATATGGCAGAGAAGAGAAAAATTTAAAATGTATTAGAAAGAGCTTTGCCAAAGAAAGAAGAAAAATGCAATCATTACCGTCTATGTGTTGCGGACGAGATACAGAAGATACAGCGATGAAGAAAAGGTCCAGAAGAAGGAGGACGAAGAGGCAAAGGCTTTCCAGAGCTTCAGATCACGATGTGGTGGAGGACAATCAGCCAGTCAGTAATGACCAAGTCCTAGGGCAGGGGTGGGCAAATTACGGCCCGCGGGCCACATACGGCCCGTTAGGCTGTTTAATCCGGCCCGTCGAGTATTTAAAAAATTGTCTTAAGATCGCATTCATTTAGCCTTTTTCTTGCAATACTTTGCGTTATATATATATATATATATATATATTGCGTTGCATATATTTGACAATCGGAATATCAGATATGTCATGCCATAGCTAACAAATGTAAAAAAGGAAAAATGACATAAAAGCAGATCATCATTCATTCAGCGTAGGGCTGGGACAACGCGTCGAGGTCATCGATGACGTCGATGCAAAAAATACGTCGACACAAAATATGCGCGTCGATTCGTCGACCTGTTTTCATTTCTCTAAAAAACTTTTTCAAATTACTTCACAGTGTGTACCTTATGTGCGCTGATACGCGATGGCCGGAGCCGGACCATCATTCTATCCAACATTATATAACCAATCCAGGGGTTTTACATTTACATTTACATTTAGTCATTTAGCAGACGCTTTTATCCAAAGCGACTTACAAATTAGGACAAAAATTCAGCGAGTCATCATAAAGAGGCAAAAGCAACAATAACGCAAGAAGTGCTCAAAATACGAAGTTCAGGTATTATTCAGAGTAGCATAAGCCTGATAAGTGATGTTTCAAAGGGAAAGGATTTTTTATTTTTTTTTTATTTTTTTTGTTATAAGGTTAAGTGCTCACGGAAGAGATGGGTTTTCAGCTGTCTTTTGAATGTTGTCAGGGATTCTGCATTCCGGATGAGGGTGGGGAGAGCGTTCCACCAGCATGGAACTGTGAATGAGAATGTTCTGGAAAGTGATTTTGTGGCTTTCTGTGATGGAACCATGAGACGTCGCTCGTTGACCGATCGTAGGTGTCTGGTAGGGATGTAGACTCGTGGGAGTGAGTGAAAGTAGGAGGGAGCTGAGCCTGTGATAGATCTGTAAGCAAGCGTCAGTGCCTTGAACTTGATGCGAGCAGCGAGAGATAGCCAGTGCAGAGAGATGAACAGAGGAGTGACGTGGGCCCTCTTGGGCTCGTTGAAGACAAGACGAGCTGCAGCCTTCTGGATCATCTGTAGGGGTTTGGTTGCACATGCTGGAAGTCCAGCCAGAAGAGCATTGCAGTAGTCGAGCCTAGAGATGACCAGGGCCTGGACGATAAGTTGCGTTGCATGCTCAGTTAGGAAAGGCCTGATCTTCCTGATGTTGTGCAGTGCAAACCTGCATGATCGAGCTGTCTTTGAAATGTGATCAGTGAAGGTCAGCTGGTCATCAAACGTTACTCCAAGATTTCTGACCGATCTTGATGGGGTGATTAATGATGACTCTAGCTGGATGGTGAAGTCGTGCTGTAGAGACGAATTGGCAGGGAGGACGAGAAGCTCAGTCTTTGCCAGGTTGAGCTGCAGGTGATGTTCCTTCATCCATGTGGAGATGTCCGCCAGACAGCTTGAGACCCGTGTAGCTACTGTGGGATCATCTGGTTGAAATGAGAGGAAGAGCTGCGTGTCATCAGCATAGCAGTGGTAGGAAAAACCGTGTGCCTGTATGATGTGTCCCAGTGATGTGGTGTAGATGGAGAAGAGGAGGGGACCAAGAACTGAACCCTGGGGAACACCTGTGGTCAGCTGATGTGCTCTGGATACCTCACCTCTCCATGCGACCTTGAAGGACCTACCTGTGAGATAGGACTCAAACCAGTGGAGTGAAGTTCCTGTGATGCCCAGTGATGAGAGGGTGGACAGAAGGATCTGATGATTCACAGTGTCGAAGGCAGCAGACAGATCCAGGAGAATGAGGACTGAAGATTTGGAAGCAGCTTTTGCGATCCGTAGGGCTTCTGTGACCGACAGTAATGCAGTCTCAGTTGAATGCCCTTTCTTGAAGCCAGATTGGTTGACATCCAGCTGGTTGTTTATAGACAAGAAGGATGTTAGTTGGTTGAAGACAGCTCTTTCAAGTGTCTTCGCAATGAATGGTAGGGGAGAGATAGGTCTGTAATTCTCTACAAATGATGGGTTTAGCGTTGGTTTTTTGAGCAGTGGAGTAACCCGAGCCTGCTTGAATGCTGTAGGGAAGGTGCCAGTATGGAGGGATGAGTTGATGATGTGTGTGAGTGATGGTAGAAGTGTGGGAGAGATGGCTTGTAGAAGGTGTGAGGGGATGGGGTCAAGAGGGCAGGTGGTAGGGTGACTGGAGAGGAGAAGTGTAGATACTTCTTCCTCGGTTAGCGAAGAAAAGGAGGACAGAGGGATATTGGCTATGGAAGGGGTCGGTCTGGGTTCCTGTGTGTGTGGAGCTGAGAACTGACTGCTGATAGCTGTTGTTTTGGTGGTGAAGAAGTTCGCAAAATCGTCAGCAGTTAAGGAGGAGGCGGGTGGGGGTGGAGGTGGACAGAGGAGAGAGTTGAATGTCTTGAAGAGTAATCGTGTGTTGGAGGAGCTGTTGATCTTGTTGTGGAAATATGAAGATTTTGCAGCATGAACATCAACGGAAAAGGAAGAGAGGAGAGATTGATACATACTCAGGTCAGATGCGTCTTTTGATTTGTGCCATTTCCTCTCCGCTGCCCTGAGTTCGGTCCGGTGTTCCCGAAGAACCTCAGATAACCAGGGGTTAGAGGGAGTAGCGCGTGCTGGCCTGGAGGAGAGAGGGCAGATAATGTCTAGAGAAGAGATTAGAGTGGAGCATAAGGTGTCCGTTGCGGTATTCACATCCAGAGATGAAAATTGTGAGGGTGGGGGAAGAGAGGATGACATGGCAGAGGAAAGATGGGAGGGGGAAAGTGAGCGCAGGTTTCGTCTGAAAGTGACTGGTGGTGGGGGTGGTGGTGCAGGGGTAGAGAGTTGTAGACTGAAAGTAATGAGGAAATGATCTGAAACGTGGAGAGGTCTCACCAAGATGTTGTCTGTGGTGCAGTTGCGTGTGTAAACCAGGTCCAGTTGGTTGCCTGATTTGTGAGTACCTGCGGTGATGAGTCGTTTGAGATCGAAAGAGGCTAGGAGAGAGGTGAAGTCTGTTGCATGTGGCTTTTCGAGATGAATGTTGAAGTCACCGAAGACTAGAAGTGGGGTGCCGTCCTCAGGGAAAGTGGACAGCAGCACATCCAGCTCATCTACAAAGTTACCCAGCTGACCTGGGGGGCGATAAATGACTACAATATGGATCTTAATGGGAGTTGTAAGAGTAATAGCATGATATTCAAATGAGTTGTTGTTGCATAGAGAAGAGAGCGCGGAGTATTTGCAATTGTTAGAAACGAGAAGCCCTGTACCCCCACCTCTCCTAGACTGGCGAGGGGAGTGGGAGAAGGAGAAATTGCTAGAGAGAGCAGCAGGGGTTGCTGAGTCTTCTGGACGAATCCAGGTCTCAGTCAGGCCCAAGATACTAAGAGTAGAATGAGATGCAAAGGCTGGAATGAAGTCAGCTTTATTGACTGCTGACTGACAATTCCATAGACCCACGGAAAGAGAGAGAGGAGTAAGTGAGGATGTGAGGATGGGACGCAGATTGGCAGTATTGCGCTGCCTATTGCGCGTGATGAAAGGACGTTGCCGAGAGATAACAGGAATGTATTGAAAGTATTGAAAGCACATGTTGAATAAGGTGAACAATAAGATAAGTAGAGGGAAGAAAAAGGGCAGAGGAGATACTTAAGTGCCTTTCAGGTGTCCTTGCTCGGTGGAGTCGCGCAGGTAGAGTCGCTGGTCTTTACCCGAGTCGGTCTTCACACGAGGAGGCTGAACACGAGAGCTGAACGCTTCCGCGACAGCATGCAAATTACACAGATATACAGATAATGCTCTCACCGCTTGAGTGAGTACAGCTGTTTCGTTCGGCCAATTAAGTCAATAACGCGAAAATGTGTCAAATCGAAAGTGCTATAGGAGCAAGGGCTTAAGTTACGTGCAAATTAGATTGCTATAAAAATTTTAATTTGTTTCACTCACGGCTATTTCTCTAAAGTGCCAATGCGTCTAACTGAAGTACAGAATTATGTGAAGTTAAAATTAGAAAATAACAAGACAATCGAAGATGGGCTTACCTTGACTAAAATACAACACTGAAATAACAGGAGAACAGGGTATTCTAGAGAAAACCACTTGCGAGCTGCGTGCCTCTAGTATGCTGCCCGCTGGTTTTCCTGCATTTAATTTTTTTTGGTGGCTGCCAAAGGCAAGGCAAGGCAAGGCAAGGCAAGGCAAGTTTATTTATATAGCACATTTCATACACAATGGCAATTCAAAGTGCTTTACATAGAAGAAATTAAAATAATAAAAAGAAATAAGAATAATTAAAACAGTTTAGAAAAATAAAATGAAATACAGTACAAACAGTCGGACGAACAGTGGCACAGTGCTCATTCAGTAAATGCATAGCTAAACAGAAGTGTTTTGAGTCTGGATTTGAATGTGATTACTGTAGGAGCACATCTGATCTCCTCTGGAAGCTGGTTCCAGCTGCGGCTGGCATAATAGCTAAAAGCAGACTCACCATGCTTAGAGTGAACCCTTGGTATTTCTAGCTGATATGATCCTAATGATCTGAGTGATCTGTTGGGTTTATATTCAGTGAGCATATCTGCAATGTATTGAGGTCCTAGGCCATTGAATGATTTATATAACAGTAATAATACTTTGAAATCAATCCTAAATCTAACTGGGAGCCAGTGTAAAGACCTGAGGACTGGTGTGATATGTTCATATTTTCTGGTTCTGCTCAGAATCCTGGCGGCAGCGTTCTGTATGAGCTGCAACTGTCTTATGGTCTTTTTGGGAAGGCCAGTGAGGAGTCCATTACAATAATCCACCCTGCTGGTGATGAAAGCATGCACAAGTTTCTCTAAGTCTTGTCTGGAAACAAAGCATCTAATTCTTGCAATATTTTTTAGATGATAATATGCTGATTTAGTTATTGCTTTGACATGACTACTGAAACTAAGGTCTGACTCTAGTGTCACACCATTCCTGACTTGATTTTTAGTTGTTTGACCCCTAGAGTGAAGGTATGCGTTCACCTTGAGAACTTCATCTTTGTTTCCAAATGCAATGACTTCAGTTTTATCTTTGTTTAACTGAAGAAAGTTTTGGCACATCCAACTGTTGACTTCATCAATGCATTGGCACAGGGAGTCAATGGGGCTGTAATCGTTAGCCGATAGGGCTAAGTACAGCTGTGTGTCGTCTGCATAGCTGTGGTAAGCAATTTGGTTCTTTCTCATTATTTGGCTCATTGGGAGCATATACAGGTTGAACAGGAGTGGCGCAAGAATTGAGCCTTGAGGGACTCCGCATGTCATGGATGTCCACTCAGACTTATGGTCTCCTATACTCACATAATAACCTCTCCCATCTAAGTATGACCTGAACCATTTTAGGACTATCCCAGAAAGCCCCACCCAGTTTTCCAGCCTGTCAAGAAGTATGTTATGATCGACAGTGTCAAATGCAGCACTGAGGTCGAGTAGTACCAGCACTGATAATTTGCCTGAATCAGTATTTAAGCGAATATCGTTTATTATCTTTATGAGTGCTGTCTCTGTGCTGT
Organism: Rutilus rutilus; assembly: GCF_951802725.1. Taxonomy (NCBI): domain Eukaryota; kingdom Metazoa; phylum Chordata; class Actinopteri; order Cypriniformes; family Leuciscidae; genus Rutilus; species Rutilus rutilus. Next base: position 6,001,637 of record NC_140222.1, on the reverse strand, counting down.
GGTGCGGTCGGAAACCAGATTGAAAATTGTCAAAGTATCCATTCGAGCTTAAGAATTTGTTCAGCTGATTGAAGATAACTTTTTCAATGATCTTGCCTATGAAAGGAAGATTTGAGATCGGTCTATAGTTGCTTAACCCTCTGGAGTCTGAGCGGTTTTTTGGGCCCTGGGGGTGTTCTGACATGCTCTGACATTTGTGCTTTTTTCAGTTGCTTATAAACATATTAATGGCAAAGGTGTAAATTCACTCTATATAGCACAAACAGGACTATAATATCTCTCAAGAGAATAGGGGATCTCCAAGCATTGTCGGTTGCTCTGTCATGCTTGGAGTTTGCTCCGGGTATGGTTAAAGCTTTTCTTCATCCTAGACCGGGTTATATCCCCAAGGTCCCCACTAATGTGGCTAGACCTATTGTTCTGCAGGCCTTCTGTCCTCCTCCTTTTCAAAATGCGGACCAGGAGGCGAATAATTTGCTTTGCCCTGTTCGGGCGTTAGACGCTTATGTCCACAGAGCTGCCCTGTGGCGTAAAAGCGATCAATTGTTTGTATGCTTTGGGTCCCCTAACAAGGGAGGTCCCGTGTCTAAGCAAAGAATGAGCAAGTGAGTGGTTGAGGCTATCTCACTTGCTTATGAGGCGGCTGGGCAGCCTTCTCCTTTGGCTGTCCGGTCGCACTCTACTAGGAGTATGGCGGCCTCTAAGGCCCTTTTATCAGGAGTACAGTATCTTTACAGGACGTTTGTGATGCGGCAGGCTGGTCCTCACCGCACACCTTCGTCAGGTTCTACTCTTTAGACCTAGACTCTACTAGGCCAGGGTCTCAGGTTTTGTCTTCCTAGTGCTGCTCACTTGATTTAACACAGGACAGACATTCGTAGCTATGGAGGCGTTGGTATAGACGTTCCCCATAGCGTCAGTTTCGACGCAACGCGAGTTCCCTTGAAAGGGAACGCCTCGGTTACGACTGTAACCTCGGTTTCCCTGAAGAGGGCACGAGCGTTGCGTCACCTTGCCATATCTCCTTCATGCCTGTCAGCATGACTTCAGACTCTACGAAGCTTTCGTTTTCTGTTTCGGGCCGGCTTTTATAGCTTCCTGGTACGTGATGTCACCCGCCTCTGACGTTCCGCCACACCATTGGACTGATTTTACATGTGCTTCAAGACGTCATCAAGCAAAGCGTTCCCCATAGCGTCAGTTTCGACGCAACGCTCGTTCCCTCTTCAGGGAACCGAGGTTACAGTCGTAACCGAGGCGTTATTATGAATTGATTAAATACAAAAATATAAATATGAAACTCAGATACTCAACAGCATAGTTTGAGTGTGACATTAAACATTGCAGAAAAAGTCAACAAAGCAAAGAATGTAAAAAAAAGTGCTGCACGGGGTGTGAATTCCTTATCTCACTGCTCTTTGGGTGTAAGGGATGGTTCAGCTCAAAGAATAAAGATATTCCAAGGCACTCAAATAGTTAAAAAGCCTTTATTTTTATCATGGCTTTATCATTAAAAAAATGATGACAAGTGCACACCTTGCGGCTTACAAGCCTTTGTCAGGGTGTGAGGCTTTAGTGACATTTAAACATTGCAGAAAAGGTGTTTTAGTTAGTCCATATATACAATTATTTCTCTTTTCATTCATCATCTTTGTCTTTGTACTTCTGCAGATTATTATTAATTTCACAATATTATTGATTTCAGTGAAGCTTCATCAAACCAATATTAGGTGATTTTAAAGATTTTCTTCTTCCGGTGTGTTTGTTGATTTGAAGGAGGGAGATTCAGTCTCTCTAAACTCTGATCTTACTGAAATGAAGGATGATGATGTGATTCAGTGGAGGTTTGGATATATGGATTACACTGTAATAGCAGAAATCAATGTAACGGCCGACATAATCACTGTATATGATGATGTTCTTGATGGGAGATTCAGAGACAGACTGAAGCTGGACAATCAAACTGGATCTCTGACCATCACAAACACCAGAGCTGAACATACTGGACTTTATAGACTACAGACCAACTACAGTGAGAGCAAGACATTTTTTCTCAGAGTCGCTGGTGAGTTTAATATCAGTTTCACCTGTTTTATATTTTAATCAGCACAAATATACAATTAATAATTCAAACTCCATTTTGCTTTTGGTGTTTAATGATGATATTCATTTCAAATTTAAATTTCAAACTATTTACTTTTATAAACCATCAAGTGACCGTCTTAATCTGTGACAAACCCTGTTTCTCTCTCTCTGTGTCTGTGTGTGTGTGTGTGTGTGTGTGTGTGTGTGTGTACGTGTGTGTGTGTGTGAGTACGCGCGTGTGTGTGTACGCACATACGTGTGCGTACGCGTGTGTGTGAACGTACGCGTCTGTCTGTGTGTGTGTACGTACGTACACGTGTACGTACGTGCGTGTGTGTGTGTGTACGTACGCGTCTGTCTGTGTGTATACGTATGCGTGTGTGTACGTACGTACACGTATGTGTGTGTGTGTATGTACGCGTGTGTGTGTACGGTTGATGTACGTGATTATCTGTATGTGTGCATATCTCTTTTACACAATTATTTTTGTTTTGAAATAAAAGTTATCACTGGTATGAGTTTGGTTTTTTGAGTTGGCATGCATAATATGGGATACAGACAGAGATTGACAATGTACTGTATGTAGTTAGTTTAACTTAAAACTACTTTATTTGCAGAAATGTTTTATAATAACCTAATGCACAAAAATAAACAAGAACTATTACAGAGGAATGATTAAAATAAGAAATATATAAGGTGCCATTAATGTTTACAGTAATTTTGTAATTTACACAGTGAAGTGCAACAGAATGTAAAAAACTTTTAAAATACTACACAGATATTGCACAATATATAGCCTATACTCTGTAATTCCTTATGTTTACCTTAGATCAGACATAGTTAAAACTATGGATATATGCTCAACTACTTTTTGCTGCTTTCATTATTACTTTAGATTTGTTTTAATACTTTATCATTTTATTAAAGTATTATTTCAATTTTTTTTTTTTTTTTTTTTTTTTTTTATTGAAATAAATGATTCAAGAAATAATGATTCCAGCAATTTAGCATACATCAGCAATGCTTCAGAAAACAAATATCACACCTTTAAACACCTTGACAAGTCAACACAAAAAACAATACAACATATATAAAAATAAATAAAAATATATATAATACAAAGAAGAAGAAAAAAAAAAAAATTATATATATATATATTTCCTCCTTTTTCCTAATTAGACATTTAATATTCATATAGTTTAGTAAACATAGCGGGGACATTACAGTATCAAGAATTTCTCCATAAATTTTAACAAAATTTCAGTCTTTTTATTTTTAATTAATTTTAACGATTTCTTTAGCGATTCCATCTCAATTAAGAATAAATTACATTTAGGTATGCAATTTGCAAATTTTTGTTTATGGATGTAATATTTACCATGTAAAATGTAAAAGTTCACCACATATTCAAACATTTTGCTTCTGTGTGTGAAAGAACATATAACATCTTTTAGGGACAATTTATAATTCATCTTTCTTGGGGCAAAAAGAAAAGAACTAACATCAGACCAAAACCTTAACGATACACCACAGTTGTAAAACAAATGAGCCAAGTCTTCCTCATGTACAGTACAAAAAATACATTTGTTGTCAATGTCCATGAATTTTGATAACAAAGCTTTACATGGGTAGATTTTGTGAAGTATTTTAAAGTGTACCTCTTTAACTTTATTTAGCATACAAAATTTATTTGGATTTAACCATGCCTCTTTCCAATGAATATTAGCGATTTGTGCATTCCAAAAAAATTTCCCTCTAGGAGAAATTTTATGATTGGATTGAAAAATTAATCTGATATTTTTATTATTACAGGAGTGAGAAAATAGTTTGATACCATCAACTATTAACTCAGGAAGTTTCCTTTCGTTACTTCCAAAAGTAAGGTGACTTTTCATCAAATGTTTTAACCCATCGGGAATAGCTTTAACAACTTGCTGAAACTCTTTAAATGGAATGAGGAAATTGTAGATAAACATAAAATCTTCATAAGACAAAACATTTCCATTTTCATCAAACAAATCCATGACAAAGTATATATTTTTTTCAAACCATTTACGTAAAAATAAAGATTTATTCCTAGAGGTAATAAGACAATTGTTCCAGAGAAGCATTTTGTGTGGAGAAAAATTGTGATGGAAGCCAATTTTCCAAGCTAATAACACTTGCTGGTAAAATTTAGATAGATTAATTGGTAATTTCCCAGGCAGATAGTTACATTTCAGTAGAAAAGCTAAGCCTCCAAGCTTGTTAAAGATGGACTGAGGAATAAAGAACCATAATGAATTTTCATTTCTTTGACAGTTTCTTAACCAATTAAGTTTAAAAGTATTGTTAATATCAAAAAAATCTAACATCTCTAAGCCACCATCAACTCTTTTGCCTGATATAATGTCCTTTTTTAATTTGCAAGGTTTATTTTTCCAAATAAAGTCGAGAAAGGTTTTATTAATTTCTTTGGAAGTTTTATCACTGACATAAAGGGAGAGAGCTGGGTAAACAAATCTGGAAAGACCCTCAGCTTTGGAAAGCAAAACTCTTCCAAACAAGGTCAAATCCCTTTGTAACCAGTTGTTAAAGATATTTTTAGTTTTTTTAATTTTAGGCATAAAATTCAGTTGTTCACGTGTGTGTTTATTTTTAGAAATATGAATGCCAAGGTATTTAAAAGAGTCCTTTACTGGTATGCCTTCAACTAATAGATCTATAGAATCGTGTATAAATAATATTTCACATTTCTTAAGGTTTAACATTAAACCAGAGGATCTGGAAAATTTGGACATACATTCCAGGGCTGTTTTAACTTGGTTTTTATCTCTCAGAAATAAAGCAGTGTCATCTGCCAATTGAGAAATTTTGATTTCTCTATCAAATATTTTCAGTCCCAGAATGTTATGATTATTCAAAATGTGAATAGAAAGAAGTTCAGCCACTAATAAAAACAGAAAGGGAGAGATTGGACAGCCTTGTCGTATGCCACGATGAATCCCAAATCTTTTAGAGGTTCCCATATTAAGAATAATAGAGCTATTAATATCTTTATAAAACATTTTTATGACATCAATGAAATTATTGCCAAAACCAAAAACTTTTAGTGAGTGGAGTAAGAAGCCGTGTTCTATGGTGTCAAAGGCTTTACAAAAATCTAACAACATAATAAGAGCCCCTGAATCAATTTGATCAGAATAGTCTAGAAGGTCAATTATAAGGCGAATATTATTACTAATGTGCCTATTTTTCATGAAACCTGTTTGAGTCATTAATAATTTCATTTAATCCAGATTTTAATCTTTTTGCATATACTAGTGCAAACAATTTATAGTCTATATTTAATAGAGTGATAGGTCTCCAATTATCTATATTTTGGGCATCTTTATCAGGTTTAGGAATCAGGGAGATTAATCCTTGTTTCATAGTTGTGACCAAATCCTTTTTTTCAATACATTCATTAAACAATAAGAAAAGGGGATCTTCCAATACCTTCCAAAAGTGTTGGTAAAATTCAATTGAAAGTCCATCTGGACCCGGACTCTTACCCTTTTTCATATATTGGAGAGCTGACAGTAATTCCTCCTTTTTAAGATCAGAGTAGTATTATTTCAAATTTGCGCAAGCGTTTTTAAGACGCGTGACGTCACCACTTAACGCAAATACGACGCATGCGCTGTCAGCGCGATATGGCGCATGAGTTTTCAACCGCATTTCCTGTTTACCGTGGCGTCGACGTCATTACTGTGCCACTAACCAACGAGAAGCGTTATGGGCGGGGCTGCACCCCGATCTGCAGGCTGCAGCCAGGTGTAGGCTACTTGCTTAATGCAGCATTAAAGATTTCAGCATTGCTCCACATACTGTTTACAGCTTTACATTATTAAAACATTATTTAAACATGGCAAATGTTGACATTGAGTTAAATAGTTTATTTAAATAATATTAATGATATTAAATAATATAATAATAAATAGTTTTTATTTAATAATTATAATACTTGTATAATTATAATACCACTACAAACATTATTTTTTAATTATTACTGAAATGTTGTGCCTCTGCCAGATTTTCTGGAGTAAAACATATACACATAAACACACCAACAATACATTGTTTCCACGACTTTCCAAAAACAGAGACAAATATAGAGAGATTGATAAGATTGAGTCAGAGGAGAGAAAGATGTTTAATTCACAGTCACTCCCTCAGCATCTGTATTAGAAACACTCTCACAGAAGTGTTTACTTGTGCTTTGTAATGCCAAGGTAATATAACGTAGCCTGCTATAATGTCGTGTGATACACACAAAAAATTGCTATTCACTGATTACGCTGCTTTATTCCTTTTATGCAGAGCTGATGTGTAAAATAACGAATGTACATTGAAATACATGGACACAAAAGAGAGAATACAGAATCGCGCACTGCGCATGCGTCCTCATATCAGCAGAGGAGCTGTGACAGACCAGGGCTGCGTTCAGCCCCGACAAAACGTTGCACAACGTTTTTTAAACAGAAACGGTGATGCGTTGAACACACTGTTCTGATGACGCAAGAGTTGCAACTATGGCAGCTGAGAAGGCGATTCTTTGTGAAGAATTTTCGGAGCCTGATGAAGTCGGTATAAATATGTGTTTACTACAAAATATGCCCGATATTACAGTTACTGCACATGCCGCCCAGAACAAAAGAGAACATCCCAATCGAGTGAAGGGATTGCTGAAACTGAAATGGAAGCACACATCTTACCTAATTCAGACTAAAATACATCTATTTAGCCTCACATACTGACTTTATTTGTAGTTCATACTGTTTTAATACCCTGTATTTTCTTTCTCATTTTTAGGAAAAGCACTTAATTAACATTGTTTATTTCTATACCAAATGTCATACACTTGCAATGAAGCTAAAAAATATAAACAACTACATCATTATGTTGATATCCTATATTTTTACAATAAAACTTACGACAAACATGTCTTCTAATATCCTCAGTTGTTGCGTATACCAAGCTGCAACGAACACATTTGTACATTATTTTCCTTGAAGCCATTGTACTAGTTCACTTTAATACCGCGTGCTTTATATACATGTTGCTGCTGATTGGACTGCAGTTCTGACACACCCACCAAACAAGAGAAAACGTATCTCAAACCCCGTTGCACACCGGTGCACGCCGTTTCCAGGAAACATGACGTTCAACCCGGAAACCGTAGCAAAACGTTGCGCACCGTTTTGAACTTGAACGTGCCCCAGATGTGACTCTACTGCACTGACTTTATCCTGCTTTACAGGTAAAAACACAGGTATTGTTATAAAAAATTGTTATAAAAAACTATTCTATAAAATGGAGCAGGGATTGCACTATTACAATGTCCAGTGAATGTAAACTGTTATTGGTGAAGCAGTTCGAGGACGTGCTGTTTTTCTTGATTTATGATGTTCACTCTAACGTGAAGAAAATTGTTTAATATGCTCCAGTGATCATTATATTTAACTATAGTGTTGTATTACTTATTTTTGGGTTACAAAATGTTTATTTGATCGTGTTAAAGAGTTAATAGATGGCGTTAAAGATCTCTTGGAAGCTCCCTCTGTGATCGCGTTTGGCGCGCTTACTAGTCACGTGATCAGAAAGTGAACCTGTGCATCTATTATGCGGGAAATAAGAGTGAATTAGCTTTATGAAACAAGTACAAATTGGAGAACACATAATTACATTGTGTACTATGAGTTAATACACATTCATTCTCGTGGTGTTGTTCAATATTAATATATGCTGTTTATAAGAAGTCTGCTTAAATGTTGTAAGGCCCGTGAAATTGGTCCAATGGAGGTTTTCCAATAACACAGGGAAGGTCTCACGTGCTCTGTCCTTTCCTCATGCGAAGTATTGGTTTGGTTAAATTTGTAATACATTAATCATATGTATTTACTCGTTAATTCATCTGACTCCATAAATGAAAGGTTTAATAATATCTGTGCCTCACTTAAAGTGAGTGGGTGTTTGACTATTCTGTTTAACTCTTCAATGAAAATAATATCAAAGTCAGTGAGAATAATCAAATGTAACAATTTATTATGTCAGGTAAATGTATCATGCCAATTTCATAATCAATTCAAAGATAATCGATACAAAACATCAAATGCTCTGGAATAGAGAGAAGATGCAAAACCCAACATTAAGAAATACGTTAGGCTGAGAGATCTATATCTCCCAGCCTAACGGACCGATCTGAAGTACAGAAAAGGCCCCGATCTGCCTGCTGTACTCCATTAAATAGCCAGACCTCTTTCACATGTAAACATGTGCTAACAATAGTAAATTTGCATTCTGAGGTACACTGTAGCACCTCTTGGGGGGGTGTGACCATTTGCTTGAGAGATCAACCCCTCCTTGTATGCTAGTTATCCATAAACCTTCAAAAACCTTATTACCTTGTGTTTTACTTATTCTGAGATGAGAGAATTGTACCAGTCGCACTGTGACATTTTAAACGATACCAAACATGAAAATACTCTGTGATAATCATTCACATTAAACTATACATTTTCTTGGGTGATCTTCAGGGGATCATCTGAGAGAGAGAGGGGGTGAGGGAAAGAGATGTAGATTAGATGACTCGGAGGTGAGACTTTCGCCTCGATGGTGCATGAGAGCCAGTTCAAATGCTAATCTCCAGAGAGGTCCTTTTGTCCTCTCAGGGCCTGGTCACCCCCAAAACAGACTGTCTGGAATCTCTTAATTTATCAATTCTTACAGTTTTCCCTCCTTGACTCCGTGGGTCAAATTCACATGAGCTCCTATGGAGTCACTGATAAACGTCTGTTGTCATTCTTGAGATGTCACCCAAAAATTGTCTTTTCAATGTTAGCATCTGTAGAAGCTTGCAGAGGGCTGTGTTCACCTGCAGAACACCTGGTCTCACCAGGTGTATGTTGCTTGAGTCCAGCAGGTGGATGAATGCATTCAGGTTCTCTTCCTGTAATCCTGGGACGTGAGCAAAGTTCATAGAGTCAATCTGGACCTTTGTGACTTGTTCAGTTGATGTGTCACTCCTCCATGGAGAAACTTCTGCTTCTCTGGCACCTTCTCCACGATGATGATCTGACCCTTCTTGACCGATCCTGTCACCTCCAGCGGTGCGGTTGTCTGGGCAGACCTCAGTGGATGAAGGGCTTCTCCTTGGTTCACACTGCTTTGTGTGAAAAGCCTGAGACACCTGAAAAGCATCTTAAATCCACTTCACGATTGAACACTTATGAACTTGAAGTCGTATGGAAATGCATGGGAACACATAATGCAACAAAACAAAATCATATCATGTCTAATATAAAATATCATGTTCATGTCAGCGAGTGCGAATGGTACATCTGGTCTCAAGTGTTTCTCAAGGTCAAGTAGGATGGTCTTGTTTTAAATATCCAATTCTTCACTACCACTGTGATATTAAATGGTAGTGGAATTTAAATATTCTTGATCTGAATTATTCAAAGGAAATGCAGCAAGAGGTCGGTGTAACCTAAATAATAAAATCAATGGTATGCATCAATAAATCTTGTAATAACAGTTGAAGTGCACGTATATATATATATAATAATCACTTTGTTTGTTCATGAATCTTCCAATGCAAGCCACATATGCAGATCTAAGAAGTAACTTGGAACATGTTTAGGCATATAAGAATGGAGATTGTTAATTCATTGCAACAGTGTTGTGTGTGTGTGTGTGTGTGTGTGTGTGTATGTGTGTTTGTGTTGGTGAGAGAGAGTGTGTGTGTGTGTGAGAGAGAGAGAGAGAGAGAGAGAGAGAGAGAGAGAGAGATGGCTAAGTCGCAGTCGATGACGGTTAAATTGTAAATTTTTGTTATTAATTGAAGTGGTCTCACTTCAGATTTATCCATTTTAATTATGTTTCTGTTATTAGTGGTAAGTTGAGAAATCAGGGGCCCTCTGATCTTCCAACTCCCACCAACAATCATGGAGTTTGAAATTGAATGGCAGGTCTGCCTTAGAATTTGTCTTGATTTGTGACTGTAGCCATTCAGTTGTCCATGTGTGTTGCATTAGTTGGCAGTTTGTTGTGAATAGCGTATGCTATTCTCTGTGTCTATGTTAGACAATGATCATGAGATCAGCTCCACCCTGTGTGTGTGAAGCTATCTGGATCTGTTAGTGTGAAGATGACACATCTTCGTCTGATGTGCAGTGTTCAGCCTGGATAGACCATCTACTCCAGGTGGTGATGCTGTGAGGGTGTAGTGATGGAGGTGTGTGTTCAGTGTTCATGTCTGGGAGATGGGTGGAATATAATCTATAACAATTGTGTTGCAAATTTCGATCCAGTTCTAAACTGGGAGGCCATATTTATGCAGTAATGTGATAGTGTGACGTGTGAAAAGGCCTTTTATAATATCTTTTCACCCATCTCCCGAGTCTCAGGTTATGTTCGAACAATTCCGCTGTCCTGGATTTGCTCCAGGTGGGCTCCACCATTTTGCAGAAGTAGCCTAAGCCTGAGACAGAAAACAGAGGAGAGCGAACCACAGATAATTCCAATATTTCAAAAACATTAAATTCAGACGTGTGGAATTCTTTTACTTGTTCCATTATTATGTAAGTTGCAATTTTAATTCCAGATGTCACATGAAACCGAGTTTCATTGATCAAGTCTGAATTGTTGCTGTTGTTTCAGTGTGTTGTGACACCTGAAGCTGCTCTTTCAGTTCAGCCTTCAGTCCGCTGCATGTGCAATGCTCATTGCTTTCTCTCATTACAGCCAGATCTGTTATGGTGTCGTTCACACATTTTAGTTAGTGCAGATATTTTTTGACCTGCAAAAAACTGTGGTACCCTCTTTGTAAATTTACTTCTCTGATTAGATTACATTTTAGTTGTTGCGCAATTTGGTTTGCTATTACCTGTGCCACAATTCTAGCCGTGTTTTCTAACGGTGAAAAATAAAGGCATACCCCGCCCCTTTTTGGCACTGGGTAGCACACAAATGAAATTATGTTTCAGAAATTCAGTTTTAATGACGAAAGTCACACTTCTCCAATTATTATCCTACTCTGTGAGTGTAATATAATGTTTATTATAATTCAGGTTATAATATAATTATATTCTTTAACAATACAAGTCAAATTATATTGTTTTCAGTCTCTGAAGAGTGTCTGGAACAACTTAACGCATGGTCAAATCTCTACTTGTCTCATGTCAATACATTTGAATATGAAAAAGGCTTTTCTGGCTCAGGGCTGATAAGATGTACATTTGCTGTTTCTCTTTTTTCTTTGCTAGGTTTCAAATACCTTTTCTTCTCATTTAGTCTTTTTAAATGGCCATTTTAATGTTTGATTATTCTATTTGCTCTTACTTTATATTTTATTTTTATAGATTAGGAAACTATATCGCTTTGCAGTCCTTCTCCTAAGGATGCACGACACAATCTCGCCAGTCTGGCTTACCAAAACAGAGGTAATTGGCTAAATATCTGGAATCTGCCGTATTCACACGTACAAAATAACAGACACTTAAATAGCCCCCTTGAATGCCACCTCAGGAACTTAATTCAATCGTTTCGATTAGTAGAGGTCAAGACCACCATTAAAAGACGTTAGCCGATCAACTTACTTTTCTTAAAATGGCTTTGGTATAGTCAAGCCCGTAGAATATCCACGTACACTTATCTAAAAGAACATTAAATTAGAACAGAGGTTATGGAACGCACCCGAATCCAGGTTGATCAAACAGCAGTAGCTGATTCTGGACGGAAATTAACTCGTCCCCCTCATTCAAGTACACTTGAATCTGATATCCAGTATTAGTCGTCACTAATGTCTGGCGCAAACTTGTGGAAATATACGAATCCGGTAATCTATTTTGGAAAAAACGAATCTCAGAGCAATTCAGAATACATTCAAACATAACAATATTTAGTTCTCTGAAGCCTTAAATATGAAAAGGTTTTTGTTTCATGATTAATGAGATGCGTTCGATGTTTCTGATTTTCCGATTTCTTTGTCTTGTGATTTACATTGTAGCCACATGGCAATCCTATGTTCCTGTTATGGTTTTACTGCAGCTATATCAAAAATAGCAGAGTTGTCCACCAAGGAGACAAACAAATTCAACAAACACACTTGATATTTAATCCAGTTTACACAAGACACGAGGCCTAGCATGCATGGCATCTACAACCTTTTACCTAAGTGTTTTCTACAACACTTACAGTAAATCTTGTGTTTTTAAAGAATAAACTCAACTAGCCTATGTGCACATTTTCGTAGCACAAACAACTATAAAGTGTGTTCTAGCACAATGTGTTAAGCACAACTACAAATTTGAAAATCCAAACAGAATATGCGTTGCTCAGAGTAGTATTCTCAAATATTTGAACAGCTTGACATCAAAATCAGGATGCGTGCGATCATAGCTAGTTATAACGGCGCCTTTTTATACTTGTATTATCCCAGCGTGTTACAATGTTTTAGAGTTTATTCTGCCATCGTTTTTACAGACTCGCCACATTTAACAGCTCCTGTCAGTTGTGTTGGATATATTTTAGAGATTACTCTGCCATCGTTTTTACAGTCTCGCCATATCCCCAACCACCTAACAGTGATAACTGATAACCAAGCAAAATTTTCTAATTTTCCCGAATTTTTGACTAGATAGCATATCAAATACTTTAGAGGTTTACTTTTCAGAGGAACTGAAATAAGCCAAATTAAATTGAATATCTTAATTTAATTCCATCAATGTTAAAGTTTTAGCATTTAGCATTAGCCTTGAATGCAGCATGGACAATAGCATTTAGCATTAGCCTTGAGCGCAGCATGGCTTTAGCATTTAGCATAGCCTTGAGCGTTTTGAAAGCAACATGGACAATAGCATTTAGCATTATCCTTGATATTTGAGTTTTAGCCTGTACATCATATCATCCTGTTTTCCCAAAATTTTCTTTCCATAAACAATGCATCGATCTGCCTTTTTATTTATAAAATCACGTGTTTTCCGATTGTTTACAAACGTAGATTTTTCTTTCTCTGTTTCTTGTTAGTTTGCTCATTCTCTTCACGTGTTGCTGGTTTGTTTAACAAGCCCAGATACAACAATGGCCGGAAAACATGCGGCTGATTTTAAAACTTTTTAGGCTTTTCTTTTTTCAGCTCTTCATCGAGTTATTCAAATTGTTTGGAAGATGTTATTCTCACTTTAGTTTTCGTTTCTTGTTGCTTAGGCAAAACAAGGCGATCTTTAAAATCTAATACACAAGGTTTTTCATTCTTCATCTGGCTGCCACATCAAACATTTCTTCAACACTTCTAAAAATGCAAAGAAAATTGACTTACCACAACTGCAGAAGAAAGAGATGATTTTCAAACCTCTTGTTGATTTTAAGATCCCAATACTTGCTGGAAAGGACGTTTCTCGCCTGTGTTGTGAGATCACGTCACGGAGGTCACCACTTTGTAAGGCCCGTGAAATTGGTCCAATGGAGGTTTTCCAATAACACAGGGAAGGTCTCACGTGCTCTGTCCTTTCCTCATGCGAAGTATTGGTTTGGTTAAATTTGTAATACATTAATCATATGTATTTACTCGTTAATTCATCTGACTCCATAAATGAAAGGTTTAATAATATCTGTGCCTCACTTAAAGTGAGTGGGTGTTTGACTATTCTGTTTAACTCTTCAATGAAAATAATATCAAAGTCAGTGAGAATAATCAAATGTAACAATTTATTATGTCAGGTAAATGTATCATGCCAATTTCATAATCAATTCAAAGATAATCGATACAAAACATCAAATGCTCTGGAATAGAGAGAAGATGCAAAACCCAACATTAAGAAATACGTTAGGCTGAGAGATCTATATCTCCCAGCCTAACGGACCGATCTGAAGTACAGAAAAGGCCCCGATCTGCCTGCTGTACTCCATTAAATAGCCAGACCTCTTTCACATGTAAACATGTGCTAACAATAGTAAATTTGCATTCTGAGGTACACTGTAGCACCTCTTGGGGGGGTGTGACCATTTGCTTGAGAGATCAACCCCTCCTTGTATGCTAGTTATCCATAAACCTTCAAAAACCTTATTACCTTGTGTTTTACTTATTCTGAGATGAGAGAATTGTACCAGTCGCACTGTGACATTTTAAACGATACCAAACATGAAAATACTCTGTGATAATCATTCACATTAAACTATACATTTTCTTGGGTGATCTTCAGGGGATCATCTGAGAGAGAGAGGGGGTGAGGGAAAGAGATGTAGATTAGATGACTCGGAGGTGAGACTTTCGCCTCGATGGTGCATGAGAGCCAGTTCAAATGCTAATCTCCAGAGAGGTCCTTTTGTCCTCTCAGGGCCTGGTCACCCCCAAAACAGACTGTCTGGAATCTCTTAATTTATCAATTCTTACAATGTTAATAACTAAAGAAGGTCAAATGAAGAAAGGAGGCAAAAGAGCATACCTGTCAAGTTTTGGATTTGAAAATAAGGGAAATTTTCCTGCGCCCACCGCGAGCAGTCCCACCACCCCAACCAAGCTCCTGTATCCCTTACATTTTAAGACAGGTGTACAAGAAAGCTATTGACATGCTGTAAACATTCATTATAGCCTATATGAAAACACAAAGGGGTATATATGAAGAGCATTTATTTAAAGGCTTATTTGCATATTTTCTGTTCATTTAACATTGCTTGTCTTTACATTTACATTTTTTTTCATTCCACACATTCTTTTCATTTCATATTGCTTTTCTTTTACAGTTTTTCTTTTCATTTCACATAACTTTTCTGTACTCTTTTAGTGAATTATTGACTTTGTATTCGCGGTATTTACATGAGGGCTTTGGTTTTTTGGCAGGAGTGCCTTCCGTCTCTGTCGTAGCGTCCATCATCCGTGTCAGTTTTTTTTTTCTTTTTTTTCGCGTTGTCACTCATCATCTGACCTCACACACTAACCTCGCGACAACTACCACCTACAGTACCTGTAGTCATGTAGGCTACTGCAGGTGGCAGTTATCGCGAGGCTAGTGACAGAGCTCAGATTGGGAATGTTTTTTTGTTTTTTTTTACTCCGCCCGGCCCGGGGTATTATTATTTTTTAATAACGCAGGTTGATATACAGGAGATTTACGGGAAAATACTAATACGGGAGGACGGCGGGAAAGAAGGGTAAAATACGGGACTTTCCTGGCCAAAACGGGATACTTGACAGGTATGAAAGAGTGAGAAAAGATGATTTATTTTTATGTTGTTGACACTGTCATAGAATAGAGACAGACAAAGGAATGTTAAGTAATGCTTCAAAAGCAATTGTCTGTAACTGAATTTAACTGGTTGTAAAATTTAAAATATCAGCAGAGGAACTGTGAAAGACCAGACGAGACTCCTGGTCTTTATCCTCTGTGGATCAGAGGATTTTTTATTTATTTTAATTTATTTTTGTCTTTTTGGAGACACTTGATTCACTAAAATATTTTGACTCAATCTTCTGAATTTTTTTTTTCTCCAACTACGATAAACATTGAGAGTCCACGCTTTCACAGCTTTATATAGCCTATTATGATATAGTTAGAATGACCACTAAAGTCAAGATATGAGGATAAAATATTTTTTTAGTTTTCATGTCTTTTTATACTGGTCAAAAGCCCAAGTTAAGCAATATCACATGAACAAGAGAGTTGTTTTCCTAAACATTAGCACGAATGCAAATGTGATATTGAATTTATCATAGTTTTGTCAGTCTGAGGTTCATGAGTCTCTCCATGTTTTATTACATTTATGTCCAGCGCCTCCTGGAGGAAAACAGATTTGATGTATATTTGATCAATTTCAGTAGAGCGCCACCTTGTGGCTCACCCTGAACTGACATGTTATCAGGAGTTGTTTGCTCAGTATCTTCTGTCACTGACTCGACTAGTTCTGTCTGATTGGTTTTGCTGTTCAGCTGGAGGGTCGTTTGCTTTCTCACTAAATAATTTCTTCACGAACATATTACTTTTATATGGTGAACAGAATTTCTTTTTGGACACAATAGTTTATGTATCTTGGTCTTTTCATGTCCTATCAGATCTTGTTCCTCCACCTCGAGCTGTGAATCTCTAGCACTGTGACGGTGAAGCCAACTTCTGTTTAAGTAGAGGTCGACCGATATGGGTTTTTCTCTGGCCGATGCCGATATTTAGAAATTGGGGCAGCCGATGGCCGATATATGATGGTAATTTTTTTTTGGCTGATATGTTTGGACGATTTTCCTTTTTTTCTTTTTTTTTTTCTCCACCTCATAAAATCTTACCATTAATAAAAAGTAATAAAGAAAATTGCTTTAATTAAACATTTATTGAACAACACAAGCCCCTCCAATCAGTGCACTTGATGTATACGTTAAATATTAAATACACAAAACAGGTCATCAAAAATGTAGACTGTTAAATAAAGTTTTAGTGCACAAAAACTTGCATAAATAAAATAAATAATATAATAAGAGTAAGTTATAAGTAATACATTGTAGGTTTAAAATTCTACATATGGCACATTTATTGAGAAACAATCGAGAAATTTGATCAGAAATGAGCAACAAACGTCCTGAAGAGAGTTACAGGAGAGAGCAGAGCCAAACACTCACAGGATCTCATGACAAGATCAAACTGTTGCTTTAAGATGTTTTTAACTTCTCTAGTCCGTGATAACTTTATGAGGCACTTGAGGAAATAACACTATCTATCAGATCTAGTGGACGCTGTGGCCGACTGGAGCTCAATGTGGTGAAGCTCAGATGACGTGAAATAATCAGTAAAACACATCAAAACTATAAATGATGATTTGACTGATTGTAGAGTTTCTCATGAATTTACTGATCTAGACGGCTATTTAAAACCGCAGCCCAACCTGTGACAGTGGTGTCTGTCGAGGTAGTCTAGCGATGGCAACACAAGCGTGGGACTCGAGGAGATACCAGGGCCTTCCACAGAGAAAGAGTATGAAGCATCTGTGCATTCAGGGCTGTTGTGTTCATATCTCTATGTGCAGATCCTCCATCTGATCTGGATACGGACCAGATCCGGCTGACTACAGTAACCTCGGGATAAGAAAGAGACAGACAGACTAATATTAGTGTAGATGCCTTTCCTCTTACGATGTTACAAGCATATTGGATGTTATGGGAAGTGTTCCTGTTCCGGTTGAGCTGATTTATGCAGCCTAACAATCCTTTAACGGATTTGAATTATAGGACTGTGATAATGTGTTATGTGTATGCCAGGTTAAAGAGATGTGTTTTTACTCTAGATTTAAACTGACAGAGTGTGTCTGCTTCACAAAGCTAGGAAGACTATTCCAGTATTTGGTCACTAAATAGGAAAAGGATCTACCGCCTCCAGTGTCTTTTGATATTCCAGTTATTATCAACGATCTAATCCAATATTTCACTCTTCTGCTATTAGTTTTCATTCAGGGCCAGAATTCATTTGAAAATGTAAGATCAGCAAAAGCTTGTTGATTTGCGTGATGTTAAAGGAGACGGATGTGTGAGCGGAAACTGACTGAGGTTGGGGGAGGATTCACGCAACCAGATACATTTCTCAGTTAAGTTATCTTTCAGATCAATCTGAGTGTTTCAGACATTAAGAGTTACTATCGTGGGCTTTTCAGTGAACCGATGAAGAAAATGTTTCTCAAATTAGTTTTGCTCTGTTTGTGTTTGTGGCGTCTGGATGGTGAGTTTTAAATGTGTTTTTCTGGTTTCAGTTGTTTCTGTTCTGATGTGATAAATTACTGGTTAAATTAGTCAGAAACAGTGGCGGTTCTAGAGGGGGGCCAGGGGGGGCCAGTGCCCCTGTGACAACAAGCTTGGACCCCCTTGTGGCCCCCCTAAATGTGGAGTGTGAAATAATTTTTACAAAACTATTTTTTGCTATCGTTGTTTTTCACATGATCCGTTATTAGACAGTGGCAACACAGAACACAAATGTAACCTTATTATAGTTAAAGCAAAGAAGGAAATATAGAGGTGAGTAAAGTTGTTAATATGTTGTATTTGTATTAAATGCATTACAGAAGTGTAACGTTAGATCAGCTAATCTTAACCTGGCCGTTTGTTAGTTTGTGGCAGTTTGAAAAAGGATCAAATTATGATCAACAAACTCATGGCGCTGAGTATTTTTACTTAAACAGGGATGCAAACAGCGCGCTTTTCTGTGCCTCTTTTTCACGTCAGTTTGGGTGACTTGGGTCTGAGAGGGTCTGATTATAATTTCACAAAGTCACCTGAAGCCATTCCATAGCTTAATGTGAGGGACAGAAGTCTATTTACATCAGTAAATTAAAGTTTATGGAAACTCATTTTCCCTCATCTGTCAATCATTCTCCATTCAGTATTCAAGCGCGCGCACCTCGTCCGGTTACAGCAGGATGCACGGTAAAACTCTCTCCAATATGATATATTCACATTATAATGCTTGATCTGTAGATAAAAGGCTGTGGATTTGCATAAAATGACTTTATTTTGTGTATTTGTATTTTATGTTTGTTGCTGTTTTAAAACGACTCGCTACCGTGTGCCTGTTCACATCACAAGGACTATGAATCGGCATCAAACGCACAATAACTGGAATTTAAAACTTCACTATGTTCAGAAACAAATGATCAATAAACTGTTGGACAGATATAGGCTACACTAGGATTTGTGCGCTCGACATTTCTTCGCTTTGTGCCGTGAACTTTTAAATGCGCACTTGTGCAGCGCTGAACACTGTGACTCCATGTTGCTTTGAGCACATCATTCTGCACCCGCGATGCGCATACGCGCTTTGTGCGCTCTGTTTTGAAGCGTTTCATATTAGATATTATCATGGTTTTTCCTATATTTTTTATACCTAGCCTGCACAATACATTTAAAATAAGCATAATTTAATTGTATATTATACTGTATGCACTAAAGCTGGTGAAAACCTATCTCAGGTCCACAATGTCAGATGACAGATTAAGCAATTTAGGTGTTCTAAGTATTGAGTCAAGGAGGGAAAAGGCCTTAAATCTAGATGAATTTTCTGATCTTTTTGCAAAAAAACACAAAAATCGTAGAATGCAGTTAATGTGACTGATTCTGAATATGTAATGCAAATCTAAAAAATATAATGGAAATGCAAATACATTGTTGAATGATTGTAAACATGGTATTTTGCCTGTTAATGCCTATAGTGCAGTGCAGAAAATGATATGACAACAATAAGGTCTAAATGTAACTGGCCCCTCTAACAGTACAACTGGCACCAGCTTGGCCCCCCCAGTTGAAATGGTCTAGAACCGCCACTGGTCAGAAAGGATTAACATTCACTGTTATTCTCGTATAGAAACAAATAATGTGTTATTTTGCTGAGAGATAACACTCTTATTTGAGATTAAAGTCACTTGATTATATAAAACTGTTCAACTATTTCTCATTTTCATTCTTCATCTTTTGTCTTTGAACTTCTGCAGAATATTATTCACTTCACATTTACATGATTAAAAGTATTTTAGTGAAGCTTCATCAAACCAACATCAAGTGATTTTAAAACTTTAATCTGTGAAAAACTCTGTTCTTCAGGAGTGATTTATGATTCAGTGTCAGTGAAGGAGGGAGATTCAGTCACTATAAACTCTGATCTTACTGAAATGAAGGATGATGATGTGATTCAGTGGAGGTTTGGAGATGAAAACACTGTAATAGCAGAAATCAATGTAACGGCCGGCAGAATCACTGTATATGATGATGTTCTTGATGGGAGATTCAGAGACAGACTGAAGCTGGACAAACAAACTGGATCTCTGATCATCACAAACACCAGAACTGAACATGAAGGAGTTTATAGACTACAGATCAACAGTGAGAGAAAGTGGTTCAGTCTCTATGTCCAGAGTGAGTAAACCTTTTGAGTGATACAGTCCCACATTTGGGATTTGGAATGTTCAGTGATGTCACATAACTGTCAGATTCAAACTCTTCAGACAATTTGAACTGCGGCGCAAACAAACATGGCGGCGCCATCTCACATTTTAAATCAAGATCATGACGGTTCGCCATGGAAACAATAATGGGGAAACGTTTTAAAATAAATGTCGCCTTGATAAACTCACCCAGTCAGAATCACACGTGAAAGGGTTAAATAGACTATTGGTTTCACCTGTTTATAATGACAAAATTAAACTATTTTTTTTTCTTTTCATTGTTTTATGATATAGTTTATTTCAGTCACTCTAAACTCTGATCTTAGTAATAGTAGTTTATAGTAATCATCAGGATTTTTAAATGTATGTAATGTTTGATAGAGAGCAAACGCAGTGTTGACAGAGCCGGGCTAATATGATCACACTTCCTGGTTCTAGTAAGAGCTCGAGCTGCTGGAGTTTGCTTGGTAACGCTTTAGATTACAGCCCGCAAAGAACTGCGTATTTAAAACTAATTTACAGTGTAACTTTCTGTAATTATAGTGTACCTACATCATGTAAAGTTTTAGGAATAAAGGGGTAATAACCAGAAGAATTAACTAATTATTTATACTGTCGGTATTTTAGAGCTAAGCGTTACTTATTCTACTATTATAATACAACAATCTTACATTTGAGAGCAATTTAGCGAGAACATACACTGCAAACCGTTCTGTAATAACAGTATACCAATACATATAGGCTTTAAAAAATATAGGGTCCATATCTGCATTTATACAGGACTTTCTTTTAACAAAAGTGCACTGAGAACTAAAACTATTGCAACTTTTGCTTAAATACTGGAGAAATATACTCTTGTTCATGTAGTTACAGGGTAAGTGTGACTTCTGCGGGCTGGACATTTAAGTGGTGCTTGTTACTCTTTTCCTCCATTAAATTAATACTAACACTTTCTTTTCTTTTTCTCTTCTATCAGATCAAGTTTGAATTCAAAACTCAGTTATTATGGATTGATTAAATAAAATAATGTAAATATGAAGCTCAGATACTCAACAGCATTAGTTTTAGTGTGACATTAAACATTACAGTAAAAGTGTCTTTTTTAGTTATTGTTCCATATATAAATCTATTTCTCTTTTCATTCTTCATCTTTTGTCTTTAAACTGCAGGAAAATATTATTAATTTCACATTTAAATGATTAAAAGTATTTTAGTGAAGCTTCATCAAACCAACATCAAGTGATTTTAAAGCTTTAATCTGTGAAAAACTCTGTTCTTCAGGAAGGTATGCTCCTGTGTCAGTGTCAGTGATGGAGGGAGATTCAGTCTCTCTAAACTCTGATCTTACTGAAATGAAGGATGATGATGTGATTCAGTGGAGGTTTGAAGATGAAAACACTTTAATAGCTGAAATCAATAAACGGGCCGACAGAATCACTGTATATGATGATGTTCTTGATGGGAGATTCAGAGACAGACTGAAGCTGGACAATCAAACTGGATCTCTGACCATCACAAACATCACAACTGAACATGAAGGAGATTATGAACTACTGATCAACAGTGAGAGAAAGAGTTTCTGGCTCCGTGTCTTTGGTGAGTTAAATATCAGTTTCACATGTTTTATATTTTAATCAGCACAAAGATACAATTATTAATTCAAACTCAGTTTGTTTCTGGTGTTTAATGATGATATTCATTTCAATTTTAACTTTTAAAATATTTACTTTTATAATATATCAAGTGATCGTCTTAATCTGTGATGAACCCTGTTTCTGTTTGTTCTGTGTGTGTGTGTGTGTGTGTGTGTGTGTGTGTGTGTGTGTGTGTGTGTGTTTGTGTGTGTTTGTGTGTGTGTGTTTGTGTGTGTGTGTGTGTGTGTGTGTGTTTGGTGATTCAGTCCTGGAGTCAGTGAAGGAGGGAGATTCAGTCTCTCTAAACTCTCCTCTTACTGAAATGAAGGATGATGATGTGATTCGGTGGAGGTTTGAAGATGAAAGCACTGTAATAGCTGAAATCAATAAACGGGCCGACAGAATCACTGTATATGATGATGTTCTTGATGGGAGATTCAGAGACAGACTGAAGCTGGACAATCAAACTGGATCTCTGACCATCACAAACACCAGAACTGAACATACTGGAGATTATAAACTACTGATCAACAGTGAGATCAAGAGTTTTAGGAGCAAGAGATTCATTCTCTTTGTCTTTGGTGAGTTCAAAAACGTTTACACCTGTTTTTAATGACAAAAATTTAAATTAATTCATACAACATTTTGTTTTGGTTATTTTATATTGTTTATTTCAAATTTTAATTTTAACTATTTAGTAAACTATTATAAAGCTATTTAACAGTATTAATCTTTGCAAACCCTGTTTCTGTTTGTTCTCTGTGTGTTTGACAGATGAAGTGAAGTCAGTGTCACTGAAGGAGGGAGATTCAGTCTCTCTAAACTCTAATCTTACTGAAATGAAGAATAATTATCGGATTCAGTGGAGGTTTGGAGATGGAAACACTTTAATAGCAGAAATCATTAAACGGTCCGACAGAATCACTGTATATGATGATGTTCTTGATGGGAGATTCAGAGACAGACTGAAGCTGGACAATCAAACTGGATCTCTGACCATCACAAACACCACAACTGAACATGAAGGAGATTATAAACTACTGGTGTTTACAGATCTGATATTTTCAAGAAGTTTCTCATCAAAAGTATTCAGAGTTTCGGTCTATGGTGAGTAGAGATCTTTTTTCTTCTCCTTCAAATATTCTTATCTACTATTTACATGTTGAACTGTTGAATCATTTATAGTTTGAGATGACAGACCGTATAAAAACTCACTTGGAACCGAATATAAGATTGTTGATTAGATTTGATCATATTTCTGTGTATTCAGAAATATTAGTTGATGTCAGCGCTGATATTAGTGTTTATTGACTGATCTGATCTCAGTTTGATGTGTTTATTCCTCAGACTCTGTCCACTGGTGTGGTCCTACTGAAGCTGTGATCCGATTGGTCCTCTCTGCTCTGGTGGGCGTGGCTACTGTCATTATTGTGGTTTATGAGATCAGATCCAGAAGAGCTGAACGAGATCAAGCACATATTCACACATCAGGTACATGATTGATGATGTCATTTCTCACAAACTGATACTGCATGTATAATTATCTGTGAGATTTATTAATTTATGGCTTTTTATGTTCATCTTTTTCAGGAAGTATTGAAATCTAAAGCAGAACGCTGAACTTTAAAGGTTCTTCAAGTGTGTTTTTGTTCTTCTAGTGTTTTTTCATAATAAATACTGATGATTATTTGAGTTTGTGCTCTCTTGCAGTGTCAGATTTTAACAGTGTCACTTTATTGTTTATATTTCACTTTATTGTTTATATTTCTCTCAGATACAAAAAGAATAAATAAAGACCCACAGATCTCTCTTTTCTACTGCTGTATATTTGCTGTATGTATTTTCTTGCCTTTATCAATAAAGTTTCTCACTCTGAGGTTCAAGAGTCTCTCATGATTTATTCTGAGGAATACAAACTTTGTCTATTTTAAATATTTCAGCAGTGTACCATATACAGCTTTATTTCTAAATTTTTAACAGGTGCTTCTTATAGCCTATCTGTAAAAACATTATTTAATATATTTTTAATATTGCCAATTAGTTTGTTTTTTGCAACATATTCCGGTATAAACAACATATACATCTAAAATATTATTATTTTTTAAACGTTTTTGAATCGTATTAACTCTGTTACATGTTCTAGTTGCAGATTTACTGCAAGAAAAATATACAATACCGTGTTAAGTTCGTTTTACAGATCACATGCAGCAGCACATATATTTTACTTGATTACAGTTTTTCTCGATTGCTTAAACACTATAACCAGGCTTTTGAACTAAAATTTCAAAACCATAACGCCATTTATCAAAAAGCACACCCATTTCCCTAAACTATAAACACTATTCCCTGTTTTGACACATGAGTCAGATTTGTTGAACTGTCACTGCAAAACTCTACACACAAATCCCTTCATTTCTCATTGCTTAGACCATCTTGTCATTTAGAAAGCACTAGCATTCAAAATTGTTCACTCAATCAGCACAGCTTCAGCTCAGTTAGCACACAATTACCCAAGTGGAAACACTAAGAGTCAAAATTTAACACACATCAATCAGAACCAATAGATATATAAAAGGGCCCAAATCAGTTTATTGAGTTTTGGAACAATGGATCCAGAAAGACATGAAGGAAGAGGGATAAGAATGAGGAGGAGGAAGGGCAAGGACAAGAAGACAAGCAGTCTCAGATGAAATTCAAGCCACTCTAGTTGCCCATGTCTTTGTCAATGGTATGACTATGAGGGAGGCTTGGCTACGAGTAAGGTTAAATTTGAGTCGCTTTACCGTCACCTCGAGAACCTTCAGGAAGGTGTGGTGACAAACAAAATTCTATCACTGAATAAGAGACAAACTTTTCCAATAGTCTTTGATGAGGTTTATTTTCTTGCAAGAAAAGGCCAGCAGTCGTACAGTCAGACAGTGTGGCTGCAGAGTGTGACAGTGAAGGCATCCTTTCTCCTTTATAGTCTTGACTCCCAGAATGTTATCTTTCTTGGCAAATGATGGTATTTCAACCATATGTGGAACATTCTTAGACGTGTCCATCATATTGTATCCTTGAGTGGAGGCCCTCCTGTCACGTCCCAACACTCTTTACCATTCCAATACATTTCGAATTCCATATTAGAATATGGTTTGTGTGTGCTCTTTTACTGTCATATGTTGGTCACACACATTACTGTAAGTAAATATAAAAAAAAATTTAGAGGAGAGAGTACAGTTTTTCTCGATTGTTTACACACATTTTCTGGTACTTGAGACACAATGACCACAACATGTAACTCATTCACCAACCCCCTGAACCAATTCTGCTAAACTACAAGCACAATTCCTGCCTTACACTCAAATTGTACTTCTAAAACACACCTTTTTCAAAACACTACACACAATTCTCTGCTTTTGGCACAATTTTCAGCAGAAAATCTCTTGTTTTCACAAGGAACACACTGCCATTCAAATATGCACACTGACTCATCACATGGGCAAACACCCGTCACACAGTTTTACAATTAGCAATCAGAGCTTTAGCATAAAAGAGCAACAGGTGAGCTCTTCAATGGAGCAATGGATGCCAACACTGGATGTTTTTTATTTTTTTTACTGTAACTGTATACAGTCAATTCTTCTGTTGTTTTGTATGTAGACCACTGTATGTGCAACTTTGTGTTGGTTGGGATGTACACTGTGTACAAAATAAATATAAAATAAAATATATTTGTTACCATGTATTTGTGTGTTCTGAGTATAAAAACAATATTCTCAAATATTTTACAACACACTTATGTATGTACTGTCTGTAGTAAGTGTAACACTGAACAAAAAAAGGCCTAAGTCATTATGATGATTGGAGAAGAAGTGTTTTCCATTCATCATAGTGTTTTACATTGAGAACATCAGTGTTCAGCTGGTTCTTATAAATGTCTATTCATGTGATGGTTTGTGTGTGTCATTTGAAAACAAAATACCATTTTGAGAAGAAATAACATTGTTTTGAATGTAAAGTTTCATTTTGCAGGAGAATTGAGGGGTTTTGCCCATTGTGTGTGTTTTTTTGGATTTGTGTGTAGAGTTCTGAGAATATGAGGCATGCTTTCAGAAAATGTGTGTAAACAATCGAGAAAAACTGTAAAAACAAAGAGTAAAAAAAAAAAAAAAGAGTAAAACAGGAAGAAAAAAAATGTTTTTGTGTGTGTGTGTTTTCTGTGTATGAATAAAAATGTGCCAATGTGTCCACTGGTTGTGTCTTTTGTGTTCATCATGTGAAAAGGTTTGTGATGGGGGAACCACAAGCAACATAACTGACCAGTTTTGGAAATGTTGTTTTGAATTTATTGCACCAGTGTCTTAGACTGTGTTGTAGTGTGTGTGATTTTGAGGGCTTGTGTGTCCTGTCTGAGGGCAAAGTTTGGTTTTTCAGCAAGAGTGAATGGTTTAGAGCAGGGATCACCAACTGGCGGACTCCGGTCCGAATCCGGACCGCAAAATGCGTCCATACGGACCGCGAAGCCTTTTGACATAATGAAATAAATAAATGCCGCTATTTTCTAATAAAAACACATTTATATCAGGCACATCAAAGTCAGCTCAGTAGAGCCGTTTGGGTCCAACAGCGCAACGGGTTGCTATGGTTGCTACTACAGTTACTATGCTCACTGTTGCTACGTTCAGACGCACAGTCATGCGTGCAATGAAGAGAGCAGAGAGCGCGCAGACAGATGAAACTTTCAGCGAGTGAAAAACGCAGAGAGATAAAACTTTCAGTGAGTGAAAAACAATGGCATTTTCAAAAATTTGTAAAGTTGACTCTGAAAACCGAGTTTTCCGAGATAATTGGTGGGAAAATACGCATTTATTCTTCCTGCATCGTGATGTAACTGTTACAAGGCCCGTGTGTCTCATTTGCTCCGAGTCTGTCGCGGTTGTCCAAAGTGGAAACATTAAATGTCATTACGAAGCTAAACATAGACACTTAGAAGAAACTTATCCTCAGCAGTCGCAGTCCGAGGTAACGTTAAAGGGATACTCCACTTTTTTCGGAAATAAGCTCATTTTACAACTCCCCCAGAGTTAAACAGTTGAGTTTTACCGTTTTAGAATCCATTCAGCCGAACTCCGGGTCTGACGGTACCACTTTTAGCATAGCTTAGCACAGATCATTGATTCTGATGAGTCCAGTAGCATTTCTTTCAAAATGACCAAAGAGTTTCAATATTTTTCCTATTTAAAACTTGACTCTTCTGTAGTTAAACCGTGTACTAAGATCGACGGAAAATGAAAAGTTGCGATTTTCTAAGCCTATAAGGCTAGGAACTACTCTCATTCCGGCGTAATAATCAAGGAACTGTGCGGCTGTACCATGAGTGCAGCAGGCGTAATGATATGACGCAGCGCCTGAAAATAGTCCCCAGCTCGGTAACTTCTTCCAACGTGACCGGGACTAAGTTTGTCTAACCTATTAGACCTATTTTCAGGCGCTGCGTCATATCATTACGCCTGCTGCACTCATGGTACAGCCGCACAGTTCCTTGATTATTACGCTGGAATGAGAGTAGTTCCTAGCCTTATAGGCTTAGAAAATCGCAACTTTTCATTTTCCGTCGATCTTAGTACACGGTTTAACTACAGAAGAGTCAAGTTTTAAATAGGAAAAATATTGAAACTCTTTGGTCATTTTGAAAGAAATGCTACTGGACTCATCAGAATCAATGATCTGTGCTAAGCTATGCTAAAAGTGGTACCGTCAGACCCGGAGTTCGGCTGAATGGATTCTAAAACGGTAAAACTCAACTGTTTAACTCTGGGGGAGATGTAAAATGAGCATATTTCCGAAAAAAGTGGAGTATCCCTTTAAGGGCGCAGATTAAACAAATGAGCTCAAAGCCCAGTATGAGCGATCTAAGTTACACGGGTCGTCCTCTCTCACTCATTCGCCTCCCAACATCGAGCATATGAGTGTTCACTGAGAATACAGTGAATTTTAGACAATTTTATTTAAATTTCATAAGAGGTTATTTACATTTTTATGGACTACAAAATAAGAGATAAAGGGTTTCTTGCACTTTTTCATTTTTCCAACACTGGTGGCACTATTTTTTGCATGTGTTTCTGAATGATATTGCTGATTATCTTTACCAATGCAACTTGAAGCACAGAAGAGAGCAGTGTTCAACATTAGATACATTTAGTTAAGTAGAGACAATACAAGGAGGTTTGCGTTGATTGTGATTGTTAATCTCAGTTCAGCCGAAAAAAGCACTTTAGTTTTCCTTTTAAGTTGTTAATGTTGAAATTAATGTATGTTTAGTGCAGATTTAGAGATGAAGGCATTTTGCACAGTTTCCTTTATCATATTTTTGTCAGACATTGTTACTGGTTGAATTCAGATATTTTGTACCAAATCAACTTAAAGGACATAACAGAACAGCATTAAAAATAGATCAGTTTTGTGAAGGATTACTTATGGCTGCTTATACATATGAAAAGACATGTTTATCCATAACATTATATTTTGTTCAATAAAAAAAAAAAAAAAAAAATGTTATCTACACTCATTTCTTTAGTCTGGTAAAACCCATCAATTCATATTTTTAGGTATATAATTGTCCGGACCTCGACTGGTGAGGAGGGTTCATTTACTGGACCTCAAGCAATTTTAGTTGAAGACCCCTGGTTTAGAGTGTAGAGCTTCATTTTGACCTGAAAATAGGATGTTTGGGGAATTGGGTGAGACGTTATGGATTTGTGTTTATAGTTTTGAGAATACGAGGCATAGTTTCAAGAAATGTGTTTAAGCAATCGAGAAAAACTGTATTATTACGTCAAGGATCTCACAATTTGGCATTTTTTCATTCCATTTGACATTATGAATATAGTAACAGACAATCATAATAATTAAATCAAATATAAACAAAAGATTTTTATCACCATCGAATGAAAAACATTTTAGTATAACATCAACTTCTTCAAAGTTAACAGGAATCACAGCTTTTCTTTGTAAGAAGCCTAATAACTGAGTTCTCTCCAAAATATTTGGGTCTTGGGACACTCCTAAAATAGATGATTAATATTCTCAGGGGAAATTTGACAAAAAACACAAATATCTTCCATGTTCACTTTAAAACGCTGTACCACACGTGACTTTATTATGACTACATAAGAGTCCATGAAAGTAATGCTTGTACTTCCTCCGTGTTCCAATCACGTGCTTCGCAGAAGCCCCGCCCACAGCGCTGACTCTTCACTCGTGGTCTCCTCTGATTGGCTGCGCGTCCGGCCAATGAGTCTCAGCCATCTGTGCAGGAACACAACCGAGCCATATTTCACTGAGCATTAGCTCGAGCAGCATTCATTATTATATCAGGATCTTAATCTTAATATAGATCCTTTAACAGTGCAGAGATGCGGGTCGCTGCAGCAGTGTGCTTTATATCTGCACTGGCTTTCACTGTACGTGCAGATGTGTATTTTAAAGAACAATTTCTGGATGGAGGTAAATCTCTCTTCTTTGATCGTGCATGACATCAGACACAGTCACTATTTCACGGAGATATGTGTTTCTTCAAATAATGTCAACATAATGTATTTTTATGATGTATTGAGCAAGTTTACTTTCATGCATTTATGTGATCAAAGCCAGTTGTATAATTTCACCAGTGTCACTTTCATTTACTGTATTTGCAAATTACACTGTTATACAACTTACATGTCATGCTAAGAATACATGATTTGTGAAAATGATTCAGATTTGTATCTTAATGCATATTTACTTATGGATTATGACCAAAAAAAAATATTTTATGAATCAATGTTAAGGTTTGGTTTCAGTTTGCTTTTTAGACTATTAAACTGTTGTCGTCTTAAAAACAAATTTAAGGCACTAGAGTTTCATATCTGTTGTTTTTAACTTACAATTATTTGCATAATTTAAATGCATCCATATTAAATTTCCAGCCTGAAAATATTTTCGTGTAATGGCTTATGATGAACAATACATAGCCAATATAAAAGATTTCTTGCTATTAAATTTTGTATCTCTCCAGATGGTTGGAAAAGCCGATGGGTCGAATCCAAACACAAATCCGACTACGGCCAGTGGAAACTGACCTCAGGGAAATTCTACGGCGATGCTGAGCTTGATAAAGGTCAGAGGTCACGGCTGCTTTCACCGAAGCTCAATTGCTTATGCAAATGTCTTCATCTTTAAAGAAAATTTGAATGGTCAATGTGAGATGACTTCTAATGCAATGTTTTTTTCCCCTTCAAGGTTTGCAGACAACTCAAGACGCCCGGTTTTACGCTCTGTCCAGTCGCTTTGACTCGTTTAGTAATGAGGGTAAACCGGTAGTGATCCAGTTCACTGTGAAACACGAGCAGAAGATCGACTGCGGCGGTGGGTACGTGAAAATCTTCCCCGCCGACCTGGACCAGACCGATATGCACGGCGATTCACAGTACTACATCATGTTCGGTAAGTCATGGTTGGTGTAGATGACGTTTTGTTGGGTTTCTAGGTGGAAAAACTAGGTAGCACAACATTGGCATATACTTTCACTATTTTTGTGTCATTTTCACTTTTAACCTTCCTCGCAGGACCCGACATCTGTGGCTACAGCACCAAGAAAGTTCATGTCATTTTCAACTACAAAGGCCAAAATCACCTAATCAAGAAGGACATCAAATGCAAAGTATGTTTTAAAACAAAATATAATTTAACTGTTTGTACATAGATGTGAAAATGCACAATCCAAACTTTTTGAATACAGACCTAAGGTAAAGAAGACATTTTGCAGAAAAAATGGAAGTGTAAAAAAGTAAATCGAACTTTACGTTTACTGTAAAGCAAATGTACTGTACTAAACAATTTTTATTTCATGCAAAATATATATTTTATAAAATAATTTGGACTCTGAAAATCAAAGCCATAAGTCTTACCAAGATGTGCACCAAATTTGAAGTTTGTATCACAAAAATTGAGGTTTTGTTTAGGCGCTGTACCAAAAATAACCACCGGGTGACAAATCAACAATCTCACGAAACAATCGGCAAGTCTCAGACACTCATGGCGATATGTGTTTTGTCAAGATTAGAGAATGATTTTGATTATAAAATTATAAATTAAAATTATAATATGAAACATGGCACCGCCCACTAGTGGGAGGAGCCTGTCAAAAGGTTTGAAAGTACTGTTTTCATGGTAGCACACGTCTGGTTTTCCCAGGATGGATTTTAAGCTTTCGAATGATACTTAATTGATATGTGAAAGGGGAAAAATGTGCCCCAAATGGCAGTTAAAATGTTTCAAAATGACATCATAGTCGCTATAATTCAGTTGCTTTGTTTGCGCCCGTCAGGACGATGAACTCACACACCTGTACACGCTGATCCTGCGACCGGACCAGACGTACGAAGTGAAAATCGACAACGAGAAGGTTGAGTCTGGCTCTCTGGAGGAAGATTGGGACTTACTTCCTCCCAAAAAGATCAAGGATCCAGAGGCCAAGAAGCCCGAGGATTGGGACGACCGGGCGAAAATCGACGATCCTGAAGACGCGAAACCTGAGGTACGTTCTCAATCGTTAATCACCATAACCTGATCCGCGCATCATAGCGTGCAAGAAATCTGTGTACTATTTCAAAATAGTTGTTCTTAGACGTTGATCCAATGGTGCATTAAAAGTGTATATCCCTGCGGTTCAGGACTGGGATAAACCTGAGAACATTCCCGACCCTGATGCCAAGAAACCAGACGATTGGGATGAAGACATGGACGGAGAATGGGAACCTGCGATGATCCCAAATCCAGAGTACAAGGTACAAAACCACAGTCCTTACGTAGAAAATCCTAAAATTAAGCTCAACCAAACAAGCCACAAAGTGGTTGAATTGGTCTAGTTGAATGGTTTTAGACAATTGGGAGACCAGCTAAAACCAGTTTAGGCTGGTCTTTCCAGAAGGGTAGGCAGCCAGCAGAAGGTTTCGGGTTCAATCCAAAGTAGGTTTGGACTTTTTGAGAGAGATTAATGCTCTTGATCAACATCACATGGACTGTTTCTGCAATTTGCTGTATTTTAAGTGATCTTAAAGGTAAAAGGTTGATCTTCTCGATCAGGGGTGCGTTTCCCGACGCCAACTATAATTGCAAGTTCTGTCATTACCAACGCGATTAAAACGGAACTTGTGACCATTGTTGGCTAATGAAGCTTTTGGGGAACGCACCTGAGTGGTTGTTTATTATACAGGAACCAGTTTCACCAACTGATCTAACTAAGTTTTGTTGATGTAGGGCGAGTGGAAACCAAAACAGATCGACAACCCCAACTACAAAGGCACTTGGATTCACCCTGAAATCGACAACCCCGAGTACAAGGCAGACGACGCCATTTACAAATTCGAGAAGATTGGCGTTCTGGGACTGGATCTTTGGCAGGTATGGTTTTTAGATCAGTGTGCTGTTGAATCAACATCATAATGGTCAGTTGTAGGGTTTCAACAGATTTGGTTTGGGTTTCACTGGTGAAATTTAACCAGACATTTGACAACTTTTTTAGGGGATTTTTGCGATCAAAATGGCTGATTTTGTGGTGGTAATATCCGAAATTGTGGCAAATTGGTCACATTTACCATATTAGGTATGATTTTAGAGGTACAATATCTTACCAGTGTTATTTTAGTATCATTGATATACTATTATAGTTTTATTAATAATTTGAGGGGGTTTTCTGCAAAAACAAACAAGCTTTCTGCATTTGTCTTACCAAATTCTGACACACAACTGTTAAACAAGATATCATTATGTTTGGTATATTTTATTTTTGCTATTAAAAAGAAAAAAAGTTTTCAATAAATTATATAGTGCTGCATTTTTTTGTAATGATTTTGTGGTTAAATGGTGAATGATTCAGGAAATTTGATCTCAGATTCACGAAAATCACTGTTTATAACTAGTTTACCTTTCTTACAGGTGAAATCTGGAACCATCTTTGACAACTTCCTGATCACCGATGATGTTGAGGAGGCTGAGAAATTTGGTACAGAAACATGGGGCGCAACGAAGGTAATAAATTGGGTTTATTTCCACAGCAATGTGTTTAAGATGTAAATTCTGATGATGTGCGTCTTACCGGTGTTGTGTTTTTGTATCAGGGGCCAGAAAAAAATATGAAGGACCAACAGGAAGAGGAAGAACGGAAAAAGCGGGAGGATGAGGAAAAGAGCAAGAAGGATGATAATGAGGAAGACGAGGAGGACGAAAATGAGGAGGATGAGCCAGAGGAGGAAGAGCACACAGAAGAACCTCCTGAGGAGGAAGAGGAGGGTGACGACGATACGCTCCCCAAAGACGAGTTGTGAAGAAGAATCCCTTCCTGAATGAGCAGATCTGATGTGTTTCTGTTGTCTTTTTCTTTAAATGTGGTGTGAATTCTTGGCCCCGCCCCTTCTAGTCACATGTCGCATCCCTAAACTCAGATTTCTTTTGGTTTTGCTGCTAGAAGCCCCACCCCATCATGTTCATAGTACCACCTGTTAAACTTTAGACTAATAGATGTTTGGGTTTTCTGTTCAGTCTCGAGTCGTGCAAGGGGAAAATTCTGATGTTGATCATATGTTGGATTTGCACTTTTTTAAATAAATGATTTATTTTTAAATCCTCGTCTGGGTCATTTTTCCAAAAATTTCCCTCAGTATGTGGATGTTAAATTGTCCTCATTTTTGGTTTAAAGTGTAAGTTTATTTATTAATAAGTGCAACGCAAGTAATTAATTACATTTTATTTCTCAAAAAAACCACTTAAAGAAAACAATTAAAGCATGTGTTGTTCAGTTTGGTTCAGAATTTACATGAATTAAATATTTATGGGTGAGTATTTAAGCTTTCCTGACATCATGACAAAGTCCCATTAAAATGTACTTTTTGAATTTCATAATTTAGTTTTTTATCCCATAATTAAGACTAAGTTTGTCATAATTATGCCCTTTTTTTCCCCATGTTGACTTTTAATTATGACGTAGTATGTTATACCTTGGACTTGTGATAATTTTGACTGTCTCATCTTTTCATAATTTAAACTCTCATAATTTTGACTTATGTCATGATTAAGATTTATCAAATAATTTGTCAAATGAGCTCATACTGGAAAAACAAACAAAAAACACGTCTTGAATGACTATAAACGATGTGTACATTACTTGTCGAAACCTTCGTTGAAATTTTTTGTAAAACATTTTTTTTTTTTTTAAATAGCCCACATGAATAGATTATATTTAGTTTATAAGAAATGTTAATGTGTGTTTAAGACAGATCTGTCTTTTTCGTCGTCTCCAACATCCCTGTTTGTCACTGACCCCGTGAAGATAGTTCTGAGGAAAGTTCTAGAAACATGTCGAGTATTTATTCCGATATTTCTAAACGTCTAAAAGGCTCTTTGGGGTCACCGTACGTCCACGTGTCTTGTCCTATTCAGCAAGTAGATGGCGTCTTCCCGTAACACTAACTCGCTCATCCCTGCCGAAGATAGCTGAGTCACATCTCCACACGCGCTCATTCAGGACACTTCCTAGGCTGTTTTCGCGGGGTCTCGCGCTCGAACACAATGCTGACGATCACTCTGAAGACGCTCCAGCAGCAGACATTTAAAGTGCAGATAGACGAGGAGCTGACGGTGAGTGTGCGTGTTTGTGCCCGTGTAAACATGCCAGTGCGCGGGCACAACGCGCTGGGAAACGCCGCGGCCTCGGGCGGCTGCTGATATACATGTGGGTCGCGCGCGCGGACAGCCGCTGTCATTGTAGAATAATACACTAGAATAGGTGACGTCACTGAGCCGCACATTCTAACGGCTATTAATTTGAAAATAACGGTCGCGTTGTTCACTTCAACGGTCTGTTTACACTCTCGTCTATGGCAAGCAGGTTTAACACCTATTCGATTAAACTAACTAGCATTTTATGTTACTTGTTTTAATTACTAGTCGCATATAATTTTGTATTTCTTTGGTAACTATTCATTAGATACTAGAACTCTAGTAGTTATCCCAAAAGTTAGTCACTAATGCTTATTTATTAGTATTACACTACTTGTACTTGTTCCTTTACGACTACCACTATCCCGACCAGTAACTAGCCTGTTACACAAATTGTTAATTTTACCCATTGAACTCACTGTTAACTATACACCAACTAGTATTGTTGCCTGTACATCTTTTAGTTTTACTATAAAAAAAAATAATATATATATATATATATATATATATATATATTAATTTTATATAATTTTGCCAGTAGTGACTAGTATCTATTCCAGTTTTATTAGTCCTTATTTATTAGATACTAGTATTTATTTAGTAGACATTAGTATGTATCCCAACTGTGACTAGTAACATTTATTTTCTCACTAGTTTTTCTTTTACTTGCCATAAGTGATAACTAGTAAGAATGGCTATTTATACGTAATATTAAATAAATCTTACTACTAGAAATGCAAAGTATGTTACTACCTAACATCTGAAATACACACAAGTGTCTAATGAAAAATAGCCAGATGTTGGTTTGATTTTAGGGATAAATATTAAAACAGCTTGCCATGCTTCTGAATTTCCTAGAATGACTAGGTTTATTGATTACTGACATGGACTGTATTATGTTATAAAATATTATTTAAAACTTTTTTTAAATGGAGTCAGATTAATGTGTCTCGGTCATTTAAATGGCTCATTTTTTATATTGTGCAACTTTGCAATTTGAAATAATTAGTGGTGAAAATAATCAGCTAATGAACAAAATGCAATATCATTCTGACTGTGTTTGAGCAAAGAAATTAGATGAAATGATTTTGATTTTGAAATGATGATGAAATGACTCAGCAAGTGCCCATGTATATAGCCAGTCTTGTGATCGTATGAATCCATTACTTTGGATATTTAAGATAGTTTGGGAAGCACATGATCATTCATTGCCTGATTTCATAAGCAAACAGTTCATGAGTCATATTTGTCCTTTAAACCACAATATTGAGTTGTATTGAAAGATATGAGAGTGACGTTTGTCCTGCACAAATATGAAATATATTGCCAAACATAATAATGGAATATAATTCATCATATTATAGTAAAAGTAACAACTTATAAAACCTTAAAATACCTGAATTAAACCCTAAACAAACCTGAACTGTATATTATTGACATACATATATAAAATATGTATCTGATGGAATAATGTCCTTGTTATATTGTAAATACAGGTAAAGGCTCTTAAAGAAAAGATAGAGGAAGAAAAGGGGCAAGATGCTTTTCCAGCTGTCGGTCAAAAACTAATCTATGCAGGTCTGTTTCTTAATTTCTGTCTTTGGACATTTTTTATTTCTGGTATGGCAAAGCTTAAATATTATATACCATATTTTACCTTTCCATGCATCATATTCTGGTTTGTGTGAATCTCTTATAAGATGCTTTTTGATTGTTTTGTTTTTGTCCATAAAACGCAGGCAAAATTTTGAATGATGATATACCTCTAAAAGAATACAAAATAGACGAGAAGAACTTTGTCGTGGTGATGGTTACAAAGGTAAGGCTGTTTTATTTCTTGCAATCCTCTCATTGCCTTCTTCATCAGGTCTTTGCATTTTTAGGAAATGCTTCACTTCCATTTCATTCGTAAAGTAGCTATGTATCAATCCACGTATTTTCCTTTTGAAGTTTGGGATACTGCATATAAAACATTGGATGGAAATATCAAGATGTGCATAAAATCGTAAAAATGCATGCACATAAAAAACTAAAATATTTATGCTTAATTGAGTCGAATAATTTTTGTATCCGATAAACGTGCATAAACTACGATGGAAACACATTTACAGAATAAAATTTCACGATGCGCAACAAAAAACTTAACAGACGATGTGATTGGATAGCTGAACTAACAAGTGGACCAATTGCATCGCACAGCATCTCAAATTTTGTTTTAGTTGTTTCTGTCATCAAAATGATTTGGTATCAAATCCTTCCCAGAAGTGTCTCACATAATTGCGTTCACAATTGCAAACATCAGGCATCCGAATGCAAGAAAACTTGACAGCGATTATTATTGCGTTTCGTCTGTGCGCAAACCAGGTGCGATACTTGATACTAACTTTTGTGACGTCACGACTGGAAAAACAACATATATCATGTAGGGGGAAAAAAGAGCCAAATTGGGTTGGCCGGTTGCCACAACTTTCATTTTTATTATTGATACTTTGCGCAAGTTTCTCAGGAAATGGCGATTTTGTTCTCTCGCACACATGGGATGGAAACGGTGCTTCATTCGCAGATGTTCCAATATTTCGTAAAAGTTCAATTTGCAACTTTGAATGCAAACATAGCTAGTAGTTCTCTGTGCAGTCCTGTTTCTCTTTCTACAGCCTAAATCTGCCACACCGCCACAAGCTCCCGCTCCCGTTAGTGCGTCCCTCGCCGAAACCCCCGTCCATCTGCCCACGACTCCTGCCGCCTCCACAGTGCCTGTATCAGCCCCTGCTCCCGCTCCTGTAGAGCCTGAGCCCGTCACAGCGCCCCCTGCTGCCTCGGAGCCTGCTGCCGAAACGCCCCAGACTGTTAGCGCGACTCCTGCTCCGATCTCAGAAGAGGAGAACCAGGCCGCCCAAGAAGAGCAGGCCATCGCCCAATCAGAAGCCAGGTATGGCCACGCCCACAAAAAAAGCACGTTTTTATTCCTAAAAAGAATGAAAATCTCTTAATTTGTCTATTTTGTGCAGCATTATAGATGAGTTGGGTCTTTTAGAAGCAGCTGCATCCATACTAGGTAAGTTTGGGTTATTTGTTTTGTTCTAAAGGAGACATGAACTTGACATTAACATCTGTCGTTTTTTTTTTTAGTTACTGGTCAAGCGTATGAGAATTTGGTGACGGAAATCATGTCAATGGGTTATGAGAGGGAACAGGTCATCGCCGCCTTACGAGCAAGTTTCAACAATCCGGACAGAGCCGTGGAGTACCTGCTTATGGTAAGAGTTGTATGTTTTATGCTTTATTACCAGAAAATGCTTTAAAAAATGCCTATTTCTGCTTAAAGGCAACATGAAATGACATTTGCATCTCGTTTTATTTTGGAATGTTACACGTTTCTGAGTGAAACAGGATTTTCTGCCAGAAAATAAATTCAACTTTTCAAGATTGGGTCCATTTGGTTGGTAAAGTAGCTTATTTAATATTGTTTGGATAATTACTAAATTTTTTCAAAAAAATAAATGTGTATCTTACATCCATGCAAAGCGGTCAGCCCACCAAACAACTTTATGCATGTTTTTAACGCACACACACACATATATAATGATAATTACAATGATTAATACTAACACTAAAACATAATATTGAATAGATAAATTATTTACATAATTTAAAATGTATTTAAATACATATTAAATTATTAATATTAGCATTAATACAATACATTTGCAACCATTTAGATCGACAAAAAACGTTGCATAATCACATGCAAATAATCAATGGCATACATAACAAAGGTGATTATGATAATTATTCATATTAATACTAAAATTAATTGTAATATTTAATAGATCAATTATTTTAAATTATTTAAATAAATAATAATGAGCTCTGGCGATGACAGTGATGATGGTAAAAAGCATCTGCTCAAATTGAACCCTTCCAAGTTCCAGAAAGTAACAAGATGTGTTTAATTTTTTTCTTTTGTAATTGTTATTAAAATATCAGGAGTGTTTTATACCATTGCGGCAGTTAGAGATCCATCTGTGTTAGAGATAGATCCGGGTTGCTAAAGACCTATGTTATAATGAATGATGAAACATAAATGCATTTAAGTGTTAATTGAAACATTGAGAAGTAAATTCATTTTTGGGGTCAAGACATTTCATGTTGACCTATGGCACCTTGCTTGACTTCACATATCAGTGTGATTCCTTTTTAAACCACACAAATTCACGAGTTGCTAATGTCCGTTCCTCAAGGGTATTCCCACAGAATCCGAGCAGCCTCCACAAGAAGTAGTTCAGCCCACTGCAGTGTCCAACCCCACCCCGCCCGCCCCACAGCGACCTCAGCCTCCACCCGCCGCAGCCGCAGCCGCCACCGCAGCCACAGCCGCCGCCGCAGCCGGAGCCGGTGAGTGGCCATTTGTTCAGGACTCATGGAAATAGACGCTAGTTTGCCCTGCAGCTGCCGCGTTCTTGCTAATTCGTTAAAATGTTATTTCGGTAGCACAGCTGATGGAGGAGTCTTTGACTATTTCAATGCACTTGGATGTACTGGTGTTCTTTAAATCAAGCTGATGTGGAAAATCTTGAAGTGAAGTGTTGAAAAGTTGAGGTGTTTTTAACTTAAAGAGCATCTTGCAGGTTAGAAGACCCAACAAGTCAATGTATAGAAAAATAATGTAGGAACTAGATTTTCTTTAAAAAAAATTTATAAATACGCTACAGTGGCTTCTGGAGTCGTTTTTGTGAGAATTTTACTTCCGCATCTGAAAATGGGCGTGACGTAGCGCGAGGGAGAGCGGTCGATTCAAACAACAGGGAAAAATGGATCGCAATGACATTTCGGACGCTGAGGAAATTGTTGACGGACCACAGCCATACAATTATGAGCCTGCTAGGCTGCCAAGAGAGCAGGGACAGGCCAGGATTAATGTTAGACAGAACATAATGGAACTTACAATAACAGAAACTAAGCTTTGATCAGGCGTTTGTCATGCTCATCCGCCCAGACTAACGTTACGTGATATAACTTAGCGGTTTCTCATCGAGAGACAGAGAGATATTTATTCCTGATAAATTTTTTGTTCCATAGGTGCTTGTGTGGGAAATGCGAGGCAATGTTTACAGCTGAGGAAAGTCAGTGTTGCAGGGAGGTGGATGCATACTGGGCCTTAGTGGAAAATGCCAAACTTCCATGGTTGCAGTTAGTGTTACTACAGTAAAGCCATGGTGAATGTTGCTGATCTGTGGACACTGGATAGTTCGTTCATTCATTGCACAATGTTTATTCCTGGTTTCCACGTCAGCGCTGTTCGATCCGTTAATAACGGAGAAATGTGAATATTTCTCACTAGATCTCGCAGCGATGTTATTACTTCAGTGGCGAATTCAAATGCTTTATTTACTGGATCTCGCAGTTACAGTGTTGCTTGATCAGGCTCGCGCTGCACTGGTCCAAACTGATAAACGGTCCACACAAACACAATCGAGTAGCTCAGTTTCGTTCCGCTTACATTGCGTTTGCCAGTTGATGTTGTGCTCGCGCCTACATCCGGCGGGAGAACCCGAAGATGCGTGCACTGAAGGAACCGCACCAGCTCTGAGTCTCACCCGGTTCTTACTTAGGTATCCCATGTTGAACTCCATCATATCGCCGGGACGATAATCTTCCGATCTGAAGTGAACGCTACACACGACCGCGTTTTCCGAAGCCGACGCGGAAGAGAAATCCCGTCTCTTCACTTGCACAACCCGCACCCAGGCACGAAAGATAGCACCGTCCTTTTTCTTGTTAGGAAACCGGTGGACTCGATGTCCTGACAGGCTGGAGTTTTTGCAAGCTCCACAAACACAAAAATGTACCATGACGATGATAAATTGAAATACAAAAACTACTGAAAACACACTGACTCACGACCGCTCTTACTGAATACCAACCTACTCTGCACTGAGCTGCGGCAGAGCACAGCACACATCTCCCTCGCGTGACGTAAAAAGACGCGATGTTGAAAAAAAGCGGTTTGTACGAGCAGGCAAAGAAACGCTCACTTTATCTACTAAATTGGTGTCCTTATGTCGTTTTAAAACATTTTAAATCCTGCATTATCTTTTCATATGGTATTTTCATACACGGTTATATATTCATTTAGATTTTTTTTTTTACATGCAAGATGCTCTTTAACTTAATCGTCCTATTGTGTTGCACTTTCGATTTTTAAACTGTTTGAAACACTGGCTAAACTATTTACTTCTTCTTGAAATTTGGTGATTTGTTCTCATTTAGGGTCATGAATGTGCATGCAAAATATTGAGGCATAGATGTGTTTTGGAAAGGCTGTACACATTTTGGTGAATGCGATTGTGTTGGACCCCATTGGTTTCCATGCAATTCGCCAAAAGTCAACACTTTGAAAAACAACAAAGACACATGGTAAAAAAAATATATATATATATAGGAAGCCTTTATTTTAGACTAAAATATGAAATATGTGAGACCTTTGATGAAATTTTAGACTCAAAGTTTACTTGAAGCTGTGAATGCTACTGAAAACTAAAAAAAAATGTTTTTGGTTGTTAGTTTTCTGAATGGATCTCAATTACTAGTTGCAGCTCTGAAAATAAGTGTAAGAAACAGGCATAACAAAAACGATAAATGCTATTTACACTAAGTACAAATAATGTTAGATACTATTTATACTTGTAGTTATTTGCACCTCAGTGAACAGTCCCTAAAACTGGTTGGAACAAAATTAAAAAACATTTCTTTGATGTTTTTTAAATTTCTCATATTTCATATATTATAAAAAATGTTGTATATGACAAGCAAGTCATTTTAGTAGCATTGATATACTATTATAGTTTTTATTTATTTATTTCAAGAAAGGAAAGTGTACAATAATCAACATTCATAAATGTAAATGTATCCAAATTAGCCCGAAGGCTAGTTTTCATTGGTAGTCCCTTTGCCAGATGTTATTAGGCCTAAAAACTCGATAAAAGAAATATTATATTTGATATGTTGATACATGAAATATGTTGATATTTTGAATTAGTTTTTATTTTTATTTTTACATTTAAGTAATTTTGTAATTAAATAAAAAGTTTCAATTTTAGTCATTTGGTTATGTTTTGAAGTTTTTTTTAAATGTCTACAATACCTACAATAGAGGTTTTATGTGTTTCCGTGACTTTTTAGTGTTTTTTGTAGTGTTGATTTTTGCTGAATTGTAACGCAAACACGTATCCATATTATCAACACAAACAGCATTAACAATAAGGAAAACACACATTGACATTATTTTTACTTTCCCATTATGAGGCACATAAATGACACAATGTTGCGGAAAACAAAGTACAAAACAAAGAAAATGCGTTTTTTGTTTTTTGTTTTTTTCACTTTTCCTTGATTTTTGGTTTCGGGCCAGACTCCTGTACAGCCCTTTCTATACTGTGAGCAGGTGCGGAGCCCGGATCCGTGCCGGTGACGGCAAACCCGCTGGAGTTCCTGAGGAACCAGCCGCAGTTCCAGCAGATGCGGCAGATCATCCAGCAGAACCCCACTCTCCTGCCGGCTCTGCTGCAGCAACTGGGCCGAGACAACCCGCAACTCCTGCAGGTGGGCGGAGCTTAGCCGCGTCCCGTCCAATAGAGTGCTGCGGTGACATTTGGGAAATTGTCACATTCGTTTGGACTAGTTAAACATTTGGTTTCCGCTGTTGTCCTGGAATTTTCACAAAAAAAATTGAAATTTGAAATTTGGCAACTTTGGCTACTAGCTGAAATAAATAAAGTTGTTGGTTTAACACTTTACAATAAGGCCCCATCTATTAAAATTTGTTAACTACATTAGTTAACATGAACTAACAATGAACAATACTTCTAAACCGAAAATAAAATAGAAATTAATACAATTTGACAGCATTATATATATTTATATATATATATATACATTGTTACATATATTTACATATATTTTTGTGACGTCGTGCTGTAGAACAAAATGTCCAAGTATTGTCAACTTACATTTACCACATACCTTATATTACTCTTAAATTGGAAAAACCCTGTTATAAAAACCTTTAGGAAAATCTCGAGGGAACCAGTGGTGAATTAGTCTCCCGGGTTTTGACGTCACGACCACTTTTAAAGCGGAAGTATTTTTTCCTTTCACTTTTTCCCATAGGGTTTATAAAAAAAGTCTTCATTGAAAAATTTTAAGCTATGAAATTTGCCATTACAAAATTTTATTTGAAACAAAAAAAGAATTTTAAAATTGGACAAAATTTGTAACTGCTGTAGATAAGAATTACAATCCCATGAAGCTTTGCAAATGACATTGAATTAAAAATGTATTTAAAGTTGTTGATTATGTGTATATAAACTATAGACATTACATTTATGGCACATATGCATATGGGGTTAAATGAAAATGTGTTTTAATATATATATATATATATTAATATATATTTATCATCATTATTATTATTATTTATTTTAATTTTTTTTATGTAAGGATTAATTAGTTGAATTCTATTTTAAAATTTGTGGGAAAAATGGATCGCTATTAGTTCACCACTTATTCCACTGTTAAAATTTATTTTTATTTTTATAAATATATATTTTTTAATGAATCTGAATTGTATAACACTTAGTGACTTTTGTGGCACTTGCTATGTGAACACAAAATAATAAAATTTATAATATATATATATATATTTTTTTAAATCATGGTCATGATTTGAAAAGGTTAAAAGGTCCTTTAAAAAATACAAAAAATGTAACAATACAAATTTAAAAAATGCCCGCCATAAAATTTTATGTGAAATGTTAAAAAAATCTTCAAAGCCATGATGTTGGGTATCATTGAAAAATAATTTAAACAAATTCATATTTTTTTTTATTAATTCATTAATTGTATTCTACTGTAAAAATTGTGGAAACAAATGGATCGTAATTGTTGCTTAAATATTACTTAGTACCATTATATTCCCTCAAAAAAAATATTAATATAAAAAATATAATAGAACAAACATAATATTACATTAATATTACTGGAAAAAAAGTTAACTTTGTGGTGTATGAGCGTGACCCTAAACAATGAGCACCGGAGGGTTAAAAATAAGTTGAAAGGTTTATAAGTTATTGTTAAAAATCAGTTTACCTATTTAAGTTTTTATGTCCGGAACCAGACTGTTGCGCTCTATTAGTCGTGCATCACTTAATTAGCATTTTTTTCATATGTGTGTTTGCAGCAAATCACGCAGCATCAGGAGCGGTTCGTGCAGATGTTGAACGAGCCGCACGCTGTCGAGGCCGGAGCCACCGGAGCCGCTGAAGCTCCCATCGAACCACAGAGGAACTACATCCAGGTCACGCCGCAGGAGAAGGAAGCCATCGAGAGGGTGCGCTAACAACACTACCAGCACTTCTCTTGAAGATAAACTGTCATGTCTGCCGTACACATTCGTTTGGACAAGTTAAACATTTGGTGGCGAGGAATTTTCACACAAAAAATTTACAAAATTAAATTCTACTTTGGCAACTAGCTGAAATAAATAAAGTTTGTAGTTTAACACTTTACAATAAGGTCCCATACATTAACATTAGTTAACTACATTAGTTAACACAAACTAACAATGAACAATACTTCTAAACTGAAAATTAAATTAACATTAATACGATTTGACAGCACTATATATATATATATATATATGTATGTATATATATGTATATATATATGTATATAAATCTATTAATTGTGATCTAACATAAGAGTTTGTTTATATATATGTGTGTGTGTGTGTGTGTCTCTGTACATAGTAAATATGTATGCATATTTATATAAATGTGTGTGTGTATATGTGTATACATATATATATATATATATATATAATACACACATAAACAAACTTTTATGTGATATGCGATTAATCATTTCGAAATCGATTAATTGCGATTATCGCATCTAAAATGAAATTTAGTATATTTATACACATATTTTTATTTTTATATTTTATTGTTCTAATGGTCATGTCGTTGTTTTGTGCAAAAGCAGAACTAAAACAATTTTAAATAATGTATTTTAATTGTCATAGTAATGTGTTTATTAATTATATTGTATTATAATTTATTATAATTCACATGCTTTTAATTTATAATAGTTATTCGATTTTTTTTTGCAGAATCTTAAAATCTCGTTATGTTTCGTAGTTAAAAGCTCTGGGGTTTCCCGAGGGACTCGTCATCCAAGCCTACTTCGCCTGCGAGAAGAACGAGAACCTCGCCGCGAACTTCCTGCTCCAGCAGAACTTTG
This sequence comes from Rutilus rutilus, assembly GCF_951802725.1. Lineage (NCBI taxonomy): Eukaryota > Metazoa > Chordata > Actinopteri > Cypriniformes > Leuciscidae > Rutilus > Rutilus rutilus. The sequence continues at coordinate 5,956,953 of NC_140222.1, read as the reverse complement.
ACGACGAGTGAACGCTGAGGACGACGGCGGAGCGTGCGCATGTTGTGCGTTGTGTGTGAATGTGTGCGCTGAAGCGAATAGGAAGTCGACTGATCTTCCATGATGATTGTCATGGAGTTTAAACTGAAGCCATGATGTGAGGTTATATATCAGCACAGCGTTTTATTTTGATAGATATAGCCGATCCTCCGCGACGGGGTGTCTGTTGTCTGTCTGGTTTCTGCTGCTATCACTGCTGTGTGCGTCGAGTGAGTTAAAACCCAGCCAAAAAACTCTCTCAAGCTTCATTTTTTGCCATCAGAATCATGTTTTTCAATTGCAGTATTAATAAATAGGCGATTCAGTCAGGGTAGATGCCAAATTTAGTTTGTCGCCAATGAAAACAAGGCGTTGAGGCCATTTTTGTTGGGTTTCTCTTCTGGAAGACATTTTCGAGTCCGCCTCACAGTCTGTCACATTAAATATGGCGTCTACTCTAACGTCTCTAACTGCCAATTTATATCATTTTTAATGTTTAATTTCCTGTCCAGCTTTCATTCAGTGGATGCCACCAAACTACTTTGCAGTTCTCCTACGTTAATATTAGAAGTGAACCCACTGTATGGGGATGTTGGTGTTTTTAAACCCATGTTCAAAAAACAGCATTGATGGTTGAGATTTCAGTCGGCTACTTAACTAGATTTAATTTCTGTTATGTTTACAGTCTAAAGTTCCAACATAAAACCGGTTCGGTATGCAGTAGAAACTCGTGCAGTGGTTTTGAACGGAGCCCGAAATGCTGCAACAATCGTAGGTACTTTATGTAGTGAAGCAACTGAATGTGATCGAGTGTCTCAGCGCGTCTCTAAAACCTCATGAAAATATGCATACATGTAATTTAAATATTTGTACATATTTGAGTGAAGGAGAAAAAAAAAGAGTGTTGTCTTGGTCTCTGTTGTACACTTAAGACAGTGCCAAACGAAATTAGAAACTGAAAATGGAAGAAATTACAGTGCAGTGCTTAAAGTGGATGCAGAATGCATATATTTTTATATAAATGATGTGTCCTGCTCCTATGGGTTTGCTTTGTATAGAGTTAAAAGTGCTGGAAGGGTGTTATTTTTATCTAGTTGGTTGAAAAATTAGTGTTCTAACAGGTACAGGCAAGAGTCCTGTTTACACTATGGGATGTAGTTTTGAGTTTTTATTTCAGCGTTTTGTATTCTTTCTTTCTTTTATTTCTTTTTTTTTGTCTCAAAGGATCTGATGTGTGTAGAAAGTAAACATGGAAGAGTTTGATTTTAAGCACAAAATGGTTTGCTGAGTGGTTTTTGAATGTATTGTTTTAGTGGTGTGTGAAATAAATTGCTTTTAAAAAGCTTAATTGGAGTTTCCAATTGGATACTGCTCATTCATTAGAAATGATCCATAATCAAACTGACAAAATGGTTTTAAAACACTTACACAATGAACTATAATACTTTGGTTGATACTATGGTATTGGGAGTTTCTAGTATTTAAGTCATACTTCAAAGAAAAGAATACTATGGCATTCCTGTAAAACACTGATAACCCCATATAAAAAAAATATATATAATGCCAGTTCCAGTCAATGTTGTGTATTTCTACATCATAGGTTCTTGACACCATCTATTGGCTGATTTTTTGGCTTGCTCCTCGTTAGTATAGTGGTAAGTATCCCCGCCTGTCACGCGGGAGACCGGGGTTCGATTCCCCGACGGGGAGATGTCAAACTTTTGACAATCCATTTCATTTTTATCAGGTAAGGAAAAATTTGAGTTTCGAAAACAAAATTACGCTTGTGATTTGTACGCTTTACACAGTTCTTGTCCAGTTATACTTGAAGTTAAATGCATTAACATTGAATTGCATTATTCTTGTATTCAAACACTGCAGTGAAATCAAACGAATAAATGTAAATAAATGTTAGGATGTATCCAAGATTTAGGGTTGGCTACAATTGTGTAGTTTAAATGACTTATCTGATTTTAAGAGTTCAGTTGACACTATAAAATGGTGACGATCACAAAATGCTAAAAGTTGAATGCATATTTATTGAAAATACATAAAACCCTCCATGTAGTGTATTCTCTAAAGGCATTTATTTCTTGAGCCATATAGATATTTAAAACAATTTTATTTATTTTTTTATTCATCAATATTTCCCAAAGTGAAACCCTCATATGGGTTAGAGCTGTTCAGTTGTCCAAAATCTACCCCTTGTAGTATTGACTTGAATCTTGCATATATACACATTTCAAACCTTGAAGTGGAGACTGACTTCAGCCTTGCAGTGTATAATAATCCTTGAAAAATATGTCCTTTAATATATTCACAAAAGCATTGTGTGTGCTTTTTGAAATCAGGCATTGCTAGCACTGTACCCAAGATATATTTAGCCCTTGTATTCCTTTGCTTGCTGACCCCATTCCCATGGAGAGTATGTGACAGGCTAGGGCAAGGCTATAAATGTCACATGATTCGCTTCAGCAGAGAAGCAAGTGGTGGGAGGGTGAGTGCACAATCATGGCTTGTGTACAGCAAGAAGTAGGTTCCAATGTTCGGAGCCCAGAAACTGAGAAAGATTTCATTGAGGAGGACCAGCATGCTGTCATTGTCGCTCCCGATGTAGTGCTCCAAGTGGAGGGAGAGTTATTCTTTGTGAACCGCAAGCATTTGGCCAAGCTGAGTCCCTACTTCCGAGCCTTGTTCTTCGGCGGTGGTCGGGAGAGCACCAGGAAGCACATTGAGATTAAGGGAGTTGGACTACGGCAGTTTCACACCCTAATGGAGTTCACAAAGAACTTAACGCTGACCCTGGACAGAAAGAACGTCCTTGATATTCTGGAGGCCGCCGACTTCCTTCAGTTGGACAGGGCTCGGCTACTCTGCTGTAAGTTCTTGGAAAGGCAATTGCATCTTAGTAACTGCTTGGGAATGATGGCATATGCTTGGCAGCTTGGCTGTCTGGACCTCTACGCCGCAGCAAGGGAAGTAGCCTTGACCCATCTACCTGCCATAGCCTCCGAGCAGGACTTTATGTTCCTTTCAAAGGAAAGCATTGCCAACCTCCTCGCTAGCGACAACTTAAGCATTCCCAGGGAAGACCTGGTCCTTGACGTGGCCCTTCGCTGGGCAGCATTTGCCCCAAGTCGGGAAGAAGACTTCATGGAACTAGTGGGCCTGGTTAGGCCTGAGTGCTTAAGTCTTCCCTACATTACTGATCTTCTGACCAAGATAAACAGTTCAGACCCACGTGCTAAGCTCATTTGTAGACTGAACGATAACTTGCCCAGTAGTTGGACTATGGGCAGGTCTTTCCCTAGAACTCGTTCAAGGGAAACTCTGTTTGTTCTTGGTGGGTCGCATGAGGAAGAAGAGCAATTGCTGTACCAGTTCCACCCCTACAGTGGAAGGTGGCAATCCCATCCACCCCTGCAAAAGAAGTGTCTCACGCAGTACTCCGTGGCTGCAGTAGGTAACAACCTCATCTGGCCCTATACATTTTAACCTGCAACAAGTTGTTAGCGTAACGATAATCTGGATATCAGGTGTTGCATGCCTTTCCCAATATAAACTTTTTATGTCAGGAGTGCCCAAACCTGTTCCTGTAGATCTAATCAATTAAAAGTACTACACTTGTGCAAGAGGGTGAGCACAGAACAGCATATAACCAAAATGCTTTGAATTATGAATAGCCAACCACAACTATTACCAGTTATTGTGCAGTCATACATAAGTTAAACAACTTTATTTGTTCTCTGTGGACCGCATAAGAAAGAAATGCAGTTGTAGTATCAGTTTCACCCCTACAGTGGATGGTGCCAATCCCATCCATCCCTGTAAAAGAAGAGTTCCTTTCAGAAGAGTTCAGTTCCAACCCTGCTCTAATACACCAGTTTTGTAACTATCGAGTGTTCCTGATCTTAATGAGCTTGTTTAGGTGTTTGATTTGGGAACTTTGCATTAAGGTAGATCTCCAGGAACAGAATAGGGATGTTATTTCACATTCTTTGTCTTACTTTCCTCACCATCTAAAATGCTATTTCTTTCTCTAAGGGGACAGCATAGTAGTGACTGGAGGCTACTTCCGGGATGTGTTGTGGTACAACGTGGATTGGGTGAGCATTTATCAATGTGCCAATGAGCGGTGGGTGGACGGCCCGGCGATGCAGAAGTCCAGACACAGCCACTGCTCAGCAGCTCTGGAGTTCAAGCTGTTTGTATTTGGCGGTAGCATGGATGAGGGACCTGTGGCTGACGTTGAGAGGTTGGTTCTGGGAGCAGAAGAATGGGACGCCGTCAGTCCAATGGTGAGGGCTGTGGAAAGGGCGGCTACTGTCAGTTTGGGGACTTGTATTTACGTGGCCTGTGGTCTGGATGAGAATGGAGAAGTTTACAGTGGGATTCAGAGGTACAGGCCAGAGGTTGACCAATGGGATGTGGTGTCATATTCTCCATTCCCACGGTTAGTAAATTAAATTGTGTCCAACTTGTTTTAGGGAAGAGTTGGGCAACTCTGGCCCTCACGGTCCACTGCCCTGCAGAGTTGAGCTCCAACACAAATCAAACAAGTCTGAAAAATCACGATTACTTGAAAACTACTGGCAGGTGTGTTTAATTAGGATTGAAGCTAAACTTTGCAGTACAAAGGACCTCGAGGGCCAGAGTTTCCAACTCCTGTTTTCAGGCAATGCACAGATGCCACTTCAACCAGTCCTGTGTCAGTTCTGTACACATGAACTTCTTTTCCAGTTACGACCTTCTTGCAACAGAGCTCAATGGTGCCCTCTATCTGCTGGGAGGACAGGCTCTGCGCTTAGACATCGACACAGACGAGTGGACCATTCTTCAAGAGGACTGTCTGGACAACAAATTCTTCACAGGCTGTGCCACAGTAAAAGGGCAGATTTACATACTGAGCGAGAGAAGGATTAACAAAACATTACCAAACATGATCCTACTGGACCCTTACATTGACACTTGCTTAGAAATTGATGATAAAATACCCTGTCCAGTACCCATAAGAGGTTCTGTCACAATGCATGTGAATCCCTTCTGAAGCCATGTTAACACGGTTCTTTCTTTCAGCCAAATGACATGCAATAAACCAAATACAGAAACAATTTGTTGAGCAAGGTTGATCAGCTCCTACCCAAACACTCTTAGCACCTCTTAGGGATGGTAACTATCCCTGTGGCAATTGTGCCCAATGTAATAATACACACAAGACCTGTAACTTTAAACATCCCAGATCCGGTAAGAGCTACAATGTGAAGGGCATTATTACATGTAAAACTAAGAATGTTATTTACATTTTAAGATGTCCTTGTGACATGGTGTATGTGGGAAAGACCACACGTAGTTTAAAACAGAGGATAAGCGAGCATAAAAGCTCTATCAGACGTGCTGACCCTAACTACCCTGTGGCCTGTCACTTTACAGAGTGTGCTCACTCAGTCTCTTCTCTCCGTTTTCAGGGAATTGAGCAGATTAAATTATCTAGAGGTGGCAACATTGATAAAGTGCTATGCCAAAGGGAACTGTACTGGATTCATACTTTGGATGCCTTATATCCCAAAGGTTTAAATGTGGATTTCGACATGAGTGTCATGTTATAGTCACAGCTGTACTGTTTTTATAAGTCTTGAATACTGCAGTTTATGAAGGTTTTTACTGATGTTCTTGCAGTCTTCATGTACTTGTATAGCATGTATGTATGTATATATGTGCTTGTATTTTTGTATATCTGTACCTTTGTTTGTTTCTTGTATTGGGGATTTTCACTATGGGGAGTAAATGTGTAAATTATGTAGATAACTCAATATGTTGGGTAGGTTAAAGAAAAACTACAACTCCCACCATTGGACTACAACTCTCCTACCTGGCTTCCACAGGTGTGGTAATCACCGTTGATTGTCTTGATGTGTTTGAACCCAGTTAAGTTGATTGCTACATTGATTGTCTGTATGCCCTGAGGATGGTCGTCTGACCGAAAGCTTGGCTATTAAATTTGCTGAAAGGATTCAAGTGTGCAGACAGTTTTATTTATCTTTTGAGCAAGGTTGAGGAAAATTAATTATATGAGGATCATTGTTCTTAACATTTTTATTGTTATTCAAAAGGTCACAGAGAAAACGGTGGAGTGAGAAACAAGTATGCAATAATAACACAGTATTAAAGATGAAAGTTCTTATTTCATATTATATCCCTCTTCTGTCATCGTGACAAGTTAAATAACATCTGCAGTATGTTAGTATTAATGAAATCAGAGCACAGTAAAATCCCAATAACTAAACATACAAAAACAATCACAGGTCATTGTAAAACAAAAGTGAAACAGTGTAGGACAGATGCACAGATTTCGGACAAAGGCTCAGTTTATGGCTATGGTGCAAATAAACAACTTAGGCTAGGTGTGTGAATGTATTCTAAATATGAATACATTTCCAGCCCTATGCAGAACAACAAAAACATTTAGCCCTTGGAGCAGATTCAATAATCAAGAAATTAAGGGGTCTACATAGGAGTCCTCAAATCCCACTACCCACTTTTACTTTTAAGATTTCTATGCACAAATCATCGCATTTCTTGCTTAGTAAGGCAATGCACAACAAAAAGTACTAGGCTATCTTACAAAACAACAACCCCCAGTAGTTCCTTGCAACAGTAGCAAAATCACAAAGACAATTGGATATTTCACCAATAGATGGCGCTCTAAGTCTTTTCAAAGTGGTCCACAAATGCCCATTTAGGAAAACAAGAGCCACTGCAGAAAGCTCACACTTTCACAACTTAGAAGACTGAAATATCCATGTTTTGTTCTATTAAAAGTACTTAAAAAGAATGCCCCTAAAAATCTATTTATTTTACTGTTTAAGTTTTACACAGCCATCACTTTGATTAATTCGACTAACTTTAATTAAACCAATTAAAGACAGTGCTTTGAACCATACAGTATACTCTAATGGTAATGTAATAATGCAAACAAGTAGTAGTATTTGTTCTATGCAATCAGTGCATTAGGTTCTCCTCACACACAACTATTGTCAACATTGTCAATCTGAAATCAAAGTTAGACCTTGACAAACAAGATAAGCCAAGAGGAGTGGAGGGCATTTAATACGTTTAAACATAAAAAAAATACATAAAGTAGCTTTACTATCTGGCTTTTGGCGTTCTGCTATTCATTTTTCGTCTTTGATTGGTTAAATTGTTCAAAACACAGTTATTGGCTAATGATGCCAATTTTGAGTTAAATGCACCGTTTTTCTGCTCCCTGCTGCACTCTTCTTCTCCAACTTCATCTTCATCAACCTCACTCTCTTCATCACTCCGTTCATCGCGTTCCACCTTAAAAACACGTTGACGTTTATTATATGACTATTCCGAAACACTTAAAAAATAATTTACTTTTTTATATTTTTAAATGGCTATTCTGTAACACTTAACACAAAAGTTAAAGAGATAGCAACTTTGATACTTACTTTGCCTAAAAAGACAAATTTGTGAACCATTCGAAGAATCAACCAAGCCCAGAAGATGTGCAGTGCTTGAAGAACCAGCAATAGGCCGTTTAAGAAATAATAACCAGAGTACGGAAGAAAGACGTCCAATGAATCCACCACAGCTGTATAGATAACTCTGGAAATGAGGTTTATAAGTAATATTTTAGGCCATCTGGACATCTTATACTTGAGAAGAATGTATTCAAAATCAGCGTTTCAAATGAAACGTGCCTTCATACACGATGCGAGGAAGTTATTACCTGCACGGGAAAACCACGAGGCGAGTTACCAGGAAAACCACAGCAAAAATGACAAACAGGGCATCGCACGTCTTCCTCCATCCAGCGTAATTGAACATTTTAGCAGACTGCAAATCAACAATTAAACAATGAAACATTGGTTATTTATGCGAGCGGCGATAAACTGGTCGTTTATGTGCTTCATTCTGTTACTATTAAGGAAAAAACTAATATTTTCAATAAGGGGAATTTGTGCATCTATAATGTATTTCCTGGTATTTATTTACCCCTGAAGCAAAAAGAACCTGAAACAACTTCTAAAATAAATCTGACAAGATCAAAGCTATTTTTACAGTAAAAACTTCTGCGATGAATATTGTGGACATTTGAATGAACACAAGTCTGAATGAATTGCCAATTGGAACCATGAAACTATTGTTTCAACTGTATCACTATTCACTAATGTACAGACCCTTTCCAAAAAAATTTGAATATCATGGAAAAGTTTATTTATTTCCATAATTCCATTCAAAACGTTAAACTTCCATAGATTATAGATTCAGGGCCCACAACTTAAACGATTTCAAGTATTTAGTTGTTTATTTGTACATAATTTGGGCTTCCAGCTCATAAAACCCACGAAAACAGGATTTCAAAAAATTTGAATATTACATGAAATCACACAGTAATTACACAATAATACCATGGTCATTGAACCAGGTTTTGGTTCTTTTGGCAGTGTGGGCAGGTGCAAATCCTGCTGGGAAATGAAGTCAGCATCTCCATAAAGCTTGTCTGCTGAAGGAAGCATGAAGTGCTCTGGAAATGTCCTGGTAGACGGCTGCGTTGAGTGGACAGCACAGTGGACCAACACCAGCCGATGACATGGCTCCCCAAACCAACACAGACTGTGGAAACTTCACACTGGACTTCAAGCATCTTGGATTGTGTGCCTCTCCATTCTTCCTCCAGACTCTGGAACCTTGGTTTCCAAATGAGATGCAAAATTTGCTCTCATCAGAAAAGAGGACTTTGGTCCACTGTGCTTTATTAAATCCAGAGTCAACGCAGCCGTCTACCAGGACATTTTCAGAGCACTTCATGCTTCCTTCATTTTCCAGCAGGATTTGCACCTGCCCACACTGCCAAAAGAACCAAAACCTGGTTCAATGACCATGGTATCACTGTGTAATTACTCTGTGATTTCATGTAATTTTCGAATTTTTTGGAAAGGGTCTGTATCCTAAGACTGAGACTCACAGAGCAGCCAATCAAATTCAGCGATTTACCTCCAGCAGGAAGTCCGAGGAGTCGTGGACGAGCATCACCAGGGTTCCCACTCGTACATAATTCGCACAGTACGAGAATGCGATGAGGAAAATGGTGGCGATGTGATGAATGATTTGCTCTTTGAAGTCCTACACAACCAGGAAATAAAACACATTAGCACAATTTATCAAATATAAGATCCTTATAAGTTCATGTTGAAGGAGTCAAACTTACTTTGCGCTTTACGTCCACAGACACGCAGAGCAGAAGCGAGAGGTAGAAGGACAACTCCATGATGTAATACCAGTACTGAGCTTCTGCTATGGCCTACAGATGAAATCAGAAATAATATGACAATATGATCTGGAAAAGCACAACTATGAAATTTATGATTGTCTATCTATCTATCTATCTATCTATCTATCTATCTATCTATCTATCTATCTATGTATGTATATATCTACGAATGTATGTATGAATCTATGTATGTATGTTTCTATCTATCAGTCCATCTATGTATGTATGGATCTATCTATCTATCTATCTGTCTGTCTGTCTGTCTGTCTATCTGTCTGTCTGTCTATCTATCTGTCTGTCTATGTATGTATGTATATATCTATGAATGTATGTATGAATCTATGTATCTATCTATCAATCCATCTATCTATCTATGTATGTATGTATGGTTCTATCTATCTGTCTATTTATCTATGTATGTATGTATGTATGTATGAATCTATGTATCTATCTATCTATGGATGGATGGATCTATCTATCTATCTACCATCAATGTATGTATGTATCTTTCTTTCTGGCCTTAAAACCTACTTAAGTAGTAAATCTACTTCGAACATAAAACTGTTTTAGAATTAAAAGATTTAAACCTAAAACCTTTAAACTTAAATTTTTTAAAACTACTTCAATTTTTCGCCGGCCTTTATTAAGCCAACGTCAAAGTTTGTCTTGACAAAAAAACATTTTTTATTTAGTTTTAGATTAACACCAATATTCAAACAAGTGAAAGGTTGATTTTGCAAGTTAACAGAAACATTTTATCCTTAATTTCTGAAAACAAAAGATTTTTATTTTCATTAAGGAGATATATTCAATATATTTCTGGCTCTTGTAAGATGAATCGTGACTGTTTTGATGGTATCGTAGGGTGCGGCGCTGACTAGTTCCTCAGATTTCTGCCTAATCTCCTTCAAAGAGGCTCAACAGAGTGAATGAAGTTCCTGGGATTGTTCACAGGAAGCGAGCGTGTGTTGTTACGGACCTGTCTTGGGTATCCGTGCCAGCATTCCCGATGATCCCAAAACCATGGGGTCTGAAGAACATAATTTGACAAAAATTATTAAATGAGAATGTGCAAAAGCTAAGTTTTTTTTTTAAACAAATTTTTTTTTTACTTTGGATTAACATGCACCAATTTATTGTTCATAAAAGGACCACCAATTTAGAGATTATTAAGAAATATATATTTTTTATTATTAATTTTACTAAATTTTTAATATAGATAGTTATCTCTAGAAATATTTAACTTTAAATAAAATAAATATTTAAACTAAAACAATTCTCAACTTCTTTACTTTCTTCACTTTCTCAAGGCAAGACATCACAAGTGAATAGGGTAAAAAATTTAACTATTAGATACCACCATACTTTCCATACATTAAGATTTTTTTAATATGCAAATTACGCATGATCTAATTCAATATGGACTAATTTGCATACATTTCCAGAACATTAATCTAAACACTGGATAAAGCCAGGTTAAAAATTATTGTTTGATTTTGTTGACATGTTAGAGTTAAATGTTTTTACAGAAGAGATTTTGGATTTCTCTTTTTATCAGTCCAGAAATCAGAAAATACTGTCAACAGCCAGAAAAAAATACATTTTCTCCATGTTTTTTGGAGTTAAATGTTATATAAATCAGGTGAATTATACTGTATCAACAAACCCCTCAGTAAAATCCTTCAGAATATAGAAGGGAATAAAACTGTAAAGTTTGGTGTGTATAAGTGCTACTGAAGTGGAGAAAAAAACTCATTTTGAGAGAACGGCCTTTATCGTAACTGAAATCTACAGACGCAAATAGATCCATTGCAGTAATATAAAAACTTAAATTTGTATTTGGGATGTTTTCTTTCCATAAGTCTAAAAGAAGACAACTTATGGAAGCAAAATAGTGCAAGTAGTGTCTTAATTTAAAGAAATCATTTTTCATAATAACAAAAAAATACTACAAAATTAGTTTTCAAGTTGAAAATTAGTTTTCAAGTGAAATGCTAAAAATAAAAACATTTTCTGAAATTGTCAGCCACATCTCGATATTTCATTATATTTACTTACAAAGGTGATCATGAGGGGTTCGATTCTGAGGAAAGAATTGATAAGATGCTTTAGAAAGATAGTATCTCATTGGAGATACTCACATTAATCAGGGAGATGAGACCAGCTGAGAACGCAATGAGATAAAAGACAAACCTCCACCTGAGAAACCAGACAGACAAAGACCACTCTAATCAAATGCAAACCAGTCACAAATTATGATGTGGCCTCATTTTAGGCAGAAAATATGTGAACGTACGAAGCTTCGCAGAACTTCCTGGTGTTGCTGGGTCTGTCCTGGTTCCGGCGCTGACGCAGCCAGGTCTGGATTTGGCGCTGAGTGAGTCCGCAGTGCTTTTCCAGAACCACCAAATCATTCTGAAGAAAAACAAAGACACTGTAAAACTAAAAAGGCCTTTCCCCAAACCGTGCTCATTTTTTACCCTAAAATTAAAGGAAATATTAAAATAAATATATTTTAAAATTCAATACATTATTATACTGGGACTCATTATATAACTTATCACTACTTAATATATATATATATATATATATATATATATAAAACAGACATTTATTAATCTGTCTGATTTAATAATTATTAAAACGTAATGATTTTCAATCTTTATTGAAAAGATTGAACTTTATTTAATTAAATATTTTTTTATTATTTTATTAATATACTATAATAGAATTATCTAAGATTATTAATTATCTTATTACACATGCTTTACAATGACTAAAACTTATTTTTATTTATAAATTATTAATAATTTATAAATGTTTAATATTACATTCTAATGTTTTGCTGCCTGCACATCATTTTGGACAAAATCTAAGTCAGCACTGAATGTATAATTTAGGGAGAATGCAATCCCAAAATGCATTGCAACAAAAATGCAGAAAAAAAAGGAATTTGAATATTTTTTTTGTTAAATACTGAAAAATATTGATAAAACAGATATATTTAATTAAAACCGCACAATTGCACCCAATATTTGTGTGCTACATCCTCGTGCGTATGCTCTTCATCATCAGGGTGTAACAGTGACATCAGAGCCTCTGATGTTGATAAACAGAATTAGATATCTCATTCTTGGCACACACAGGTGCACATGTGACTCACTAACCTGTGACGGCTGCTTCTTCTTCTGCAGGTAAAACGCCTCCAGCTTCGGGACAGGCGCGACATGAACCCAAACCCTGTCACGGACTCCCAACCATCGGCTGAGCGGCAACGCCACAACCCTACGTGACACACACAATGGCTTTTGTTAAGACAGTGACGGGGTTCACATTTGTTTAGACAAGCAACATTTTGTTGATTTGCATAATGCTTGTTAGCTCCGCCCACAGCGAAACTCCTTGGTCCTAAATATTGCTTCTCATAAATATGCATTTAACATGAAATATCTTCTGATTGGTTGACATTGTTTTCACATCGCACAACAGGTTTGCGTCAATTTTCAATCACATTGCACCTGGTTAAAAATGTTAAATTATTAAAAACTAGAATGTACATTTCCTGAAGAAAATTTGAGTGGTGCTTGCAGTGGCAAAACTTGACACTCGGTTGCTAGGATAGTTGCTACAATGTTGTACATGATTGCATACGAGCCAACAACCATGTCTGTACGATGTTGTGGAGCTGAAATATGGCTTCTATATGTTGCAATATGTTTGCTAGGTGGATCTAAACGGTTGCTAGGGTGTGAATATCACATATACATATGTGTGGTTTCCCAACCAAAACAAACGAGACAACCCACATCTCTATATGATGTTCTGATGCAGATATATAGGTCTTGCTAAACGGTCGCTAGGGTACTCTGTTTGGTTGCTAGGGAGTGGCTTGGGAGCTGCCAATGATGAAACTCCAAAGGCTACTTGTCAGTATGAATGATATAAAACAACTTCCATTCATCTGTGACATTCAGAATGGAAGATATCCCTCTTTGTATTTTGGTTGCTAAGGTGCTCGACAATGGTTGCTAGGGCGGAGTTAGGAAGTGTTGAGGTGATTCATGATTGGCTGATATATTATTATGGACAGTATTATTATGAGTATTGGGTGGGAAATATGCTTAATTCTATAGATAAATAGATAAATAAATTGTAAGTATTTATGAAGGACCAAGCAGAGTTTGTGCCTACTTAGACAATGATATTGATATTGATATTGACCTTTCAAAAACAAAGCGCAGGGCGATGAAACCCAGGGCCAAGGGCAGGCAGATGAGCAGGTCACGGGGTACGGGATGCCAACCTCCGTCTGATGTCCCGTCTGCGATATCTTTCCATGTGACGCCAGGAGGAAGCCAGAAGTCCTGCCGCCAAATCCACTGGTTTACAAGTTCCTCAACCCTATAGACAGAGTATAAGGAGAAAGTCATAAAAGGCTGCTAACTTATTACAGCAGATAAACCATCTACCAATGACACAAATCATTCAGTCAGCAGTTTTTTTTTTAATGAACTACTGCTTTAAAATGTAAATTTTGAGTAAATTTTTCAGGCCGAATTTTTAAAACAAATCAAACTAAATCGCAATAAACTATGCCACATATTAGTCGTAAAAAAAAAAAAATTATAATCATCTGGGATATAAATAAAAAAAGACGTTAAATTCGACAAAATCTATATTTATTTGCGATTTATTATTGATATTATTATTTATTACAGATTTATTATTGTAATATTAATAAGAAATGGCCAAAAAAAATTCTGCACTCTAAAAATCTTTTATTGTAGACAGGAGATAAAGTTGACAAAAGTTTCGGGTCTTTGCCTTCGTCAGTGTCATATTATAAGACAATAATAAGAACGTTCAGTTGTTGTAAAGAAAACAATAGGCTGTAAGGAGAAAGTCATAAAAGGCTGCTCACTTATTACAGCAGATAAAACATCTGCCGATGACACAGATAATTCAGTCAGCAGATGGTAGGCTAAAATATAATATACAAACTCTTTTAAAAACAGAATAATGACAGAATAGTCTTTTTTTTAATGAACTATAGGCCTACTGCTTTAAAATGTCATTTTAAGCAGTTGCAATGATGAATGCATCACTCTGACAGTTGACTTTAAAAAAATTGGATAAAATATATAATATTGCGAGCATGTTATTTACATCAACGCGATAATTATAATTTTTAAAAAAGTAATTTACTACAGTAGCCTACATGCTTCAATGATGAGAGGTGATGATTTCGGTTAACACAGGCCTCTTCAAGCGTCTTTATACGTTTTATTGTTATTATTAATCCAGTTATTCGATATTTACAGCATCCATCTTCATGATCGCTCTACATCGAAATAAAAACAATCCCTCGCGCAGATTCTTCGTAGGAATGCGCGCGATCGTGTCGACGACATCAACTCTCATTCACCACATCGACCTCTGTTTTTTAGTCTTTTAGGAGCTTCCACGAATAAAAACTGGTCCTGCATTCATGAAATTATCCCAGAGTCGCGAGAATCCATGAAAACGCCAGAGAAACGGGAGATTTCAGCAGTAGAAGCAGCATCTCCTCCGTCTTTCTCTCCATCAGGGAGGAAAGGAAACATCATGCTGTGTTGACTGTAAGGTGCTTTGCTTTCCACTAACACCAGTGTAGACGCCCCCTACCGACCATTATAGATGAACATCCAACACTATCTATCTATCTTTGGACGTGTGTTGACTGACTGTGAGAATTTTCTAAAGAATCGGGATTTCTAAAAGCAGGATCTGGTTTTGCTGAAATCAAAAGTCTCAATCGCACATATTTTTTCCCTTTTCCTATTTAGTGTTTCTGCCAAGAAAATGACTGACAGGAGTTTAGAAGCTCTGCCAACTTACAGTGTCATTTAAGAGAGGAAAGACCGTCAGTCCTGTCTGTCTCGCTCCTTACAATCCATCTACTGTCAGTTTTCATATCAGAGGGGTTTTCAAAAGGAGGAAACAACATGTTTATTAATTGTTGAAAACATCTCTTAAACATATTGTCAACAGCACATACTCAATATGTCTGAAAACATAGGCTTGCACAGGTCATTTGTTCCAGCTAATGACAGTCCTGTAAAGTGCATTGCGTATGCTTTATTTGGCTTTTAATATGCATGTTTTCCCAGACTGCAGAGCATTAACATGTGGCTAAAAGCCAATGTCAAAAATGTTAAGGATGGCCTTAATGTTGTACATATGTATTCACTGTTTCCATAATGCCAGCCGAATTTGGATTCATAATGCAAATCACATTCTCTCTGCTTTTATAAAATAATTAGATAACTTCAATGTAATTTACCAATGTAGCCTAATTTAAATATAAACCAGCCAACCTCTCTAGCAACTGCCTTTAGCAACCAGCCAAAACACTCTAGCAACTGCCTAACAACCAGCCAAAACACCCTAGCAACTGCCTGGAAACCAGTCAAAACACTCTAGCAACTGCCTAAAGCCAGCCAAAACACTCTAGCAACTGCCTAACGACCAGCCAAAACACTCTAGCAACTGCCTGGAAACCAGTCAAAACACTCTAGCAACTGCCTAACAACCAGCCAAAACACTCAAACAACTGCCTGGAAACCAGTCAAAACACTCTAGCAACTGTCTGGAAACCAGTCAAAACACTCTAGCAACTGCCTAACAACCAGCCAAAACACTCTAGCAACTGCCTAACGACCAGCCAAAACACTCTAGCAACTGCCTAACAGCCAGCCAAAACACTCTAGCAACTGCCTGGAAACCAGTCAAAACACTCTGGCAACTGCCTAGCATAGGGTGACCATACATTCTCTTTTTCCAGGACATGTCCTGTCAGGATTTCGTGATCGCCCAAAATATCCGGGATTCGGCTTTTGCTTTCTCGTCGCCATTCATTTTGTTTACATGCACACCTTTTGATTCAATAGGACTGAATTAATTCCGATTGGTGAATCTGAATGTAGTGTTTACATGAACGCTAAACAAGTGATCGGTTGATGTGCGTTTTAGCATTGCTAAGAAAATTCCTGTGTTTTCGTCTCGATCGGGATCCGTGTGAAGCAGAATGCATGACCTGCAAAGCTGGCACGTACGTGTCAGTGTCAAATAATGTAATAATGTAAACATAATGATTGGTGACTGTTGAAAGCAAAAGCCGAATCCAGGGCATTTTGGGCGATCTCGAAATCCTGGCCAGACATGTCCTGGTTAAACAGGACGTATGGTCACCCTAGCCTAGCAACATGCTGAAACACCCTAGTAACAGCCTAGCAACCACCCAAAACACAGCAAATGCCTAAAATCAGTCAAGACAGCCAATAACACACCTAGAACAACCTAGAAACCAATGAAAGCACTAAAGCAACTGCCTAGTAACCAATCCAAAACACTCTAGCAACTGCATAGCAACCAGTCCAAAACACTCTAGCAACTGCCTGGTAACCAGTTAAAGCACTTTAGCAACTGCCTAACAACCAGCCAAAACACTCCATCAACTGCCTAGCAGTCACTCAGAAGACAATAATCGAACACCCTAGCAACTGCACAGATATAAAACACACTCTCAAAACCACCTTAGATCTCCAGCTGCAGGGTTTGAACGGGTGAATCTGGTTTGCTGGATAGTTCAGTATACTTGTAGAGTATACGCTGCAGTTCTGCGTACTGTGGAAACAATGCCTTGCGAGCTTTAAAAAAAAAAAAAAAGTTAATCCACTTAGATTAATGGTAGGAAGCACAAGGGCCTTTTGTTTTTTCCTTTCTGCCAATTCCACCTCAGTTCAGCTCACACGTCTGAGCCATAATTGAGAAAAAAGCGTGTGAAAGAAGTAACGAGTAGTATAAAGTAGGGAACTGGCGGAGTGCCAGGATGTCTTTGTGGGCAAACCTCTAATAATGCCAGCGATCCGAGCGCTGAGGCCAAACCGCTCGACTGTGAAGCCAAACAACAGCAGGGAGTGTGGCCTACTAATTCTGCAGTATGTAGTATGTATAGTGTGCAAAGTATCCAGTTTTCTACATGGAAAATTATTTCCCACAATGCAATGTTTGCATGATGTTACACCTCCAATGTGACAAATGAAAGGAACACTACTGCACACTATCAAGCTAACAGTGTGTATTCTCAGAACTTTAGCTAATGTTGTGGCAAGGTTCTCTCAAAGTAATGAACAAACATTCTATCCAGTAATATTGAAGGGATAGTTCACCCAAAAATGAAAATTAGCCCATGATTTACTCACCCTCAAGCCATCCTAGGTGAATATGACATTCTTCTTTCAGACGAATACAATCGGAGTTATATTAAAAAAATGTCCTGGCTCTTCCAAGCTTTATAATGGCAGTGAATGGCTGTTTCTGTTTTGAAGTCCATAAAAGTGCATCTGTCCATCATAAAAGTGCATCTGTCCATCATAAAAGTGCATCTATCCATCATAAAAATGCATCTATCTATCATAAAAGTGCATCTATCCATCATAAAAGTGCATCTGTCCATCATAAAAGTGCATGTCCATCATAAAAGTGCATCTGTCCATCATAAAAGTGCATCTGTCCATCATAAAAGTGCATCTATCCATCATAAACGAACGCCACACAGCTCCGGGGGGTTAATAAAGGCCTTCTGCGTTTGTGTAAGAAAAATATCCATATTTAAAACTTTGTCGACTAAAATAACTAGCTTCCGGCAGACGGCAGTACTCAAGTCGACTTACGCCAAAAGACTAACACTTACCGATGTATGACGTAGGATGTAGGAGTAGTGTAAGCTTTGATGCCTCTTGCGGTCTAGGTCAAGAGTGTTACTCTTTTGCTGTAAATCGATGCGTATGGCCGTCTGCCGGAAGCTAGTTATTTTATTTTATAAAGTTATAAATATGAATATTTTTCCTACACAAACGCATCGCTTCACTTCAGAAGGCCTTTATTAACCCCCCAGAGCAGTGTGGAGCACTTTTATGATGGATAGATGCACTTTTATGATGGATAGATGCACTTTTATGGACAGAAACAGCCAATCACTGCCATTATAAAGCTTGGAAGAGCCAGGACATTTTTTAATATTACTCTGATTGTGTTCGTCTGAAAGAAGAATGTCATATACACCTAGGATGGCTTGAGGGTGAGTAAATCATGGGCTAATTTTCATTTTCACTATCCCTTTAAGAGTTATCTTTAATAAAGTTCTCAAAACATTATTTCTCTGAATACACTTGCACGTTCATCGGATGTATTTTTAAATGTTACTACACTTTGCGGAATGTTCAGAGAACTTTCAAAAGTAACGTTGTAGTAATGTTTGTAGAATGAAAAAGTGGAATGTTCCTTTAAAGGCGCAGTAAGCGATTTCTGAGAAACGCTGTTGAAAGTGGATCGGACCGAGCACAAAAACACACTTGTAGACAATCAGCAGTAAGGGGGCGTGTCCAATCATGAGGGGGGAGGTGCCTGTGTTGCAAAGCATGTTTGTGAATTTGGGGGTGGAGCTATCAAGAGAGGGGTGTGATACTTTTGGGTAGGGCCGTGTTTGTTTTGGTGATTTCAAATATCAGCAGTGTTTCTCAGAAATCGTTTTCTGCACTTTTAATGTTCGCATAATAACCAATAAAACACGTTTTTAGAACATTTAAAGTTTTCAGAGAACATTCAGAGTTAACGTTTTCATAACTTGATGGGAACGTTATTAGAACATATTTTTGTTAGCTGGTACACACTCAACACTGTTTGTAAAATAGTATGTAAAACAGAATACATAAGCATTTCAAACACACTACTTCATTATGTTGCATTTTTAAAGGCCCGTTCACACCAAGGACGAGAACGATAACAATATATGTTTTAAAAATCGTTCTAAATTTTAAAGAATAGCCACAACTATAATGATAAAGACACAGTGAAACTATATGGTTGGGATCACTTTCAGAACGATTTGAACGACTGATTACCGATTTGAACGAAAATTTCAAGCGCACGATGTTCATTATTAAACAGCAAGCACGAACTATGCAAAAGCAGCAGCCCTTCCGGCACTGTGTCCGAATTCACTCTCTCGCTTTCATTCACTCCTTCAAGTGGACTATGTCAGTGGAGTAATGTAGGGAATAGCGAATGAGGGTATAAGGGGTGATTTTGAACACAGCCATATTTATCTTTCTTGATGTAAACGGGCCTTAATTCAGTAAGTGCCATTATTTATATTCTGGAAATAATAACCAGTCAAAATTAATTCTGGGAAATAAATTCAATCATTTTTTTATACTTTGAAGTCTATAATAATGGGTCAAGAAAATGTGTTAAAATGCTGTTTTTTGCAGTATTATTTCTGCTTTATACTTCAAAGCCATAGAGTCATTTTTAATGGCTGCACGTCTGCTGTAGTTTCAGCAGAGGGCGCAATGCCACATTTGTTAAGTCACGTTTCTTTGTTGGCAGTTGCAATCACAGCATGAAAGACCTTGCTGTTTGGCTGTTTAGTTTATGATACTAGTGTATTGCACAAAAACAAGCAATCTTTCAGCAGTGAGCCATGTGTGTTTCTGTAATGTCATGCCAAAGCGATGTCTCTGATTGTGAGATTTATTTGCTCAGTGAAAAACAAACGAGGAGACCAAAGAGGCTAAATCAATTTCGTATTTTGGTATTTTCTACATCAAAAATTAATTTAGACACAATCTAAACTGATACGACCCAGTCTGGTCTTTCAGACTAAACCCCCCGCTCACGTTTCCAGCATGTTGAGCCAATATTTCCAAGTCTTATCCTCTCTGCGGAGGCAGCAAATGTCTTGTGGAGGTGTTGAAGAGAAACAGGGACAGGGAGATGAAGTTCATGGTCATTCTGTCCCAAAAAATGCATATATTGAGATAATCTAATGTTCAGTGACAATTAACACAGATGTAAGTAGCTAAAAACATTAAAGCAGCCTAGAAACACCCAGAACACACTTGCAACTACCTAGCAACCAGCCAGAGAACCCTAGAAACCACCTAGAACAACCTAACAACCAGCCAAAACACTCAAGCAACTGCCTAGCAACATGTTAAAATACTCTAGTAACTGCCTAGCAACCAGCCAGAACATCCTTGAAACCACCTAGAACAACCAGCCAAAACTTTAGCATGTTTAGCACCCAGCCAATACATTATAGCAACTGCCTAGCAACCAGTCAAAACAACCTAGAAACCACCTAGAACAACCAAGCAATGAGCCAAAAACACTCTAGCAACTGCCTAGCAACCAGCCAAATCATCCAAGAAACCACCTAGAACAACCTTGCTAGCAACCAGCCGAAACACTCTAGCAACCAGTCAAAATACTCTAGTAACAGCCTAACAACCAACCAGAGCACCCCAGAAACCAGCCAGAACTTCTAAGTCACACCCCAGCAACCACCTAGCAAGGTCATAGCAACAAGCCATAAACACTCCTAACAACTTCCTAGCAACCACTCAGAACACCCTAACAACTGCTAAGATATATGGCAAGCTGTCAGAACCATCTTGGTTTTAATGGGTAAAGCCGGTATGTTGGATAGTTGGACGTTTTTTTTTTTTGGTTAAAAATGTATATAATGAACAAGTGCATCATGAATCACTAATGTTATCACGAATGTTAATGTTTACTGTAGAAGCCCGTCCTGCTTCTAATTTACAAGGAATGGTTGTAATTCTATTAAAAAACAAATACTTTGTTATTTGGCTCGCTTTCAAATCCTCACAGACAACAGGGATCTACTTACCACACAGAAAAAAAGGTCAAGCCTCACTTGGCGGCCATCTTGCTAACATCTTCAGCAGCTGTTTTCTATGTGCAAACAAGTACAGCGTCCAAAAGAAAGATACCAAGATCAATCAATAATATCAGTTATACGTTTCAAATTAGCAATACAAGTGATCAACAATGCTATCATGAATTTGTAAAAACAATAAAAATATTAATTCTGTCACCCAGAAGACCTAGCAACATGTTAAATCCACTCTAAACCCCTCAGCAACCATATAGCAACATGTTAAAGCATCTCTTAACACCACAGCAACTGCATAGCAACATGTCAAAACTACTCTAAGCACATTAAAACCACTCCAAACACCCCAGCAACCTCATAGCAACATGTTAAATCCACTCTAAACCCCTCAGCAACCGCATAGCAACATGTTAAAACCACTCTAAACCCCTCAGCAACCACATAGCAACATGTTAAATCCACTCTAAACCCCTCAGCAACCGCATAGCAACATGTTAAAACCACTCTAAACCCCTCAGCAACCACATAGCAACATGTTAAAACCACTCTAAACCCCTCAGCAACCGCATAGCAACATGTTAAAACCACTCTAAACCCCTCAGCAACCACATAGCAACATGTTAAAGCATCTCTAAACACCCCAGCAACCACATAGCAACATGTTAAAGCATCTCTAAACACTATAGCAACCACATAGTAACATGTTAAAGCATCTCTAAACACCCCAGCAACCACATAGCAACATGTTAAAACCACTCTAAACACCCCAGCAACCGCATAGCAACATGTTAAAGCATCTCTAAACGCCCCAGCAACAACATAGCAACATGTTAAAACCACTCTAAACACCCCAGCAACCGCATAGCAACATGTTAAATCCACTCTAAACACCCCAGCAACCACATAGCAACATGTTAAAGCATCTCTAAACACCCCAGCAACCGCATAGCAACATGTTAAAACCACTCTAAACACCCTAGCAACCGCATAGTAACATGTTAAAAACACCCCTAGCAATAGTAACATGTTAAAACAACTCTAAAAACCCCAGCAACTACAGAGCAATGCTGTGATATCCATCCACAAAACATAGTATCATGGAAATGTATTTTTCTTTCTTCAGTGTAGTTAAATATAACAATAAAATGATACAGAAATCGATTTTTAAATGCATCTGAAGTTTAGTTGTCCACTTGAAAAATGACTGATTAAAAAAAATTAATAAAAAAAAATAATTGAAAATGTATTCTTTGTCTAGCCCCACTATAGTCATTCAGAAACACCCAGGACTGTTCAGACAGGAAGTACTCTATACAGACATGAGGTTTTGATGTAAACGTTAACTGGTTTGGTCATAGCATTTAACCATCAAAAAGACCAGAGTAACAACATGCTGTTTCCCTAGTCTTTCATTGTCCTCAGATGATCTCAGGTCTTCTCTGCGTGAGATCATCGTTCGTTGTCATTTCATGAATGATTATCATTATCAAAGCAGTTAATTCTGTTCCAACTGAGTCATTTACAAGGACACACACCGGCCTGAGGATAATAGCCATCATATGTGGAAACTCAGTTGTGGTATGAGGAGGATTGTAGTCATGCAGCAGCTTTCTGGCACAAAGTCTTTTTTTGGATTCAGTGTATTACTTCATTAATATAATGAGGCAGATTTATAGAGTTTAGCAGGTCAACAGTGTCAAGACAAAAGGCGTTCTTATTTAAAGTGCCCCATTATGCTTTTTTAACTATATTATCGATTCTAAACGATTAATCCAGTGTTCCTATTTGTATCACTGTGTATCAAGTGCTGAGGAAGAGCTGAGATTCAAATATGCTTATACGCTTTCGTTTCTGACACACACAGTGTTGCCAACTATTTTCAAAGGAAAGTAGCTAACGCCTCCCCTAAAAGTCGCTAAATGTCGCTAGATGACGTCATACGTCAATTAGCATATTCATGACGTCATCGCGGCGTACTTGCGTTCTGCCTGCCTAATGTTTTTTATCGTTAAAATCATGCTCACATACTGTATTTTAATATAACATACTATAATATAATATAATATAATATAATATAATATAATATAATATAATATAATATAATATAATATAATATAATATAATATAATATAATATAATATAGCCGAATATCTAATAAAAATGTATCTCATTTACTATATTTTTTTGTCAGACAATAGAACGGGTAGCTGTTGAATGACTTTTTTATATGTGTAAAATTATCTGAATTGAGAGAGTTCGGGAACTGGGTTAACTACTAAAGCACTGTGATAGTGAGTATTACAAGTGATAAAAACAAGTAATAAAATAAAATGGTCAAACTAAATTCTTTAAATATAAAACAAAAGATAAGTGATAAGTCCGTGGAAACAACACTGCTCATTCACGTCTGTCAGCTGCCGTGCTGCTGCTCCTCTCTCAGCCATTCACTGAACAGGGTAGACGCAGAGTGAGGTGTGTAACGGCAAGAAGAACGCAAACCTCGCGCTCGCAGGCAACATTTGGAGGTTACTGAGGTTTGTCCAAAAAGTAGCTAGATTTGTCGCTAGTCGCTTTTTTTGAAAAATGTCGCTAAAGGGGTCTGAAAAGTCGCTAAAAATAGCGACAAAGGCGCTAAGTTGGCAACACTGGACACACACTGAAAGTGGTTGACTAATTACAACAGACTAGGCCATCTGACCAATCAGAGAAGAGTGGACCAATCAAAACAGACTAGGACATCTGACCAATCAGAGCAGAGTGGACCAATCACAACAGACAGAGCTGTCTGACAAATCAGAGCAGAGTGGACCAATCACAACAGACAGAGCTGTCTGACCAATCAGAGCAGAGCAGACCAATCACAATAGACTGAGCTGTCTGACCAATCAGAGCAGAGCAGACCAATCACAACAGACAGAGCTGTCTGACCAATCAGAGCAGAGCAGACCAATCACAACAGACAGAGCTGTCTGACCAATCAGAGCAGAGCAGACCAATCACAACAGACTGAGCTGTCTGACCAATCAGAGCAGAGCAGACCAATCACAACAGACAGAGCTGTCTGACCAATCAGAGCAGAGCAGACCAATCACAACAGACTGAGCTGTCTGACCAATCAGAGCAGAGCAGACCAATCACAACAGACAGAGCTGTCTGACCAATCAGAGCAGAGCAGACCAATCACAACAGACAGAGCTGTCTGACCAATCAGAGCAGAGTAGACCAATCACAACAGACAGAGCTGTCTGACCAATCATAGCAGAGCAGACCAATCACAACAGACAGAGCTGTCTGACCAATCAGAGCAGAGCAGACCAATCACAACAGACTGAGCTGTCTGACCAATCAGAGCAGAGCAGACCAATCACAACAGACAGAGCTGTCTGACCAATCAGAGCAGAGCAGACCAATCACAACAGACTGAGCTGTCTGACCAATCAGAGCAGAGCAGACCAATCACAACAGACTGGGTCATGCCTGGGTCATGACTGGGTCATCCAATCAGAGCAGAGTAGACTCTTGAAAAGGCGGTTTAGAGAGACCGAATCCTTTATTGAACTATTTCAGAACTGTGAGAAAAGAGCTGATTAAGCAATGTATATTATGAGAATATTAAAGTGTTTTTTTATTATAAAAAAAATGTATGCATGTAAACCTATTGTAGAAGATCTCGGAGCATAAACGGGGAACACCCATTTTGCGAAATCTTGAAAAACAAAGAAATCTAGTAAAAATGACAGAAATATGAGTAACAACCAGTGCCACTTTGATTTGTTTGTACATGACGTCACAATAGTTACAACCTACAAAAACTGCTCAATTTTTTGTCAAACTAGTAGTTGGAAAATTGGTAATTTCGACAGGCTATCTACTTTCTTGGTATCTTATGTAAAATAAATACATTTAAAAATAATATAATATATGTATATATATATATATATATAAAAAATGTAAAACATTTTTCAATCATCATCACTAAATCTTTATATTATTTGCAAATAATTAAATTAAATTAATTAAAATAAAATAAAATAATAAAAATGTTTCATAAGATGTCATTAATTTAATTTAATTTATTAATTTATTTATTTAAAATACTTATATCACAATCTCACATGCTCCCTGCAGTTTCATTATGAGCCTTTAGGGGTCCGCTAACCCCTGGTTGGGAAAACCCTGCTGTGGTTCGGGTGACTCAGGAATATTCAGAAATAACATTTGATAGTTTATTGAGCAAGGTTAATTTGGTTGCCCTTGGCTTTCTGCAGGGGGTGGATTGTCTCAGCTGTTATTGAAAGGTGCTAATCAGTTCCTCATTAGCGGCCACACACAACATTGAGATGCTACCCTGCAACAAAAGGCCCAATTGACAACTCCCAACTCACAGGCAAACCCCAAATCAGCAGGACACAGCATCTATATCCTGCCCCATCTAACCTGCACCCCCCCACACTCTTCATTATGGGTTTCCACAGATTTCCAGAACGTGCCTGATCGTGGTCAGGAATTCACCTCACTTTACTGTAAACCTCATAAGGGCCGAGACTGAAATGAAGAGGCAGGAAGAGGTGAAGTGTGGTGACAAACCGCAGGAATCACATTCCTGCTCAGCCGCACAACTAACCAACTACAGGCAACATTTTCATGAAACTTTTATATTTACGCATATAAACTTAACTTTATATTTTGTATATAATATATATACACGGACACTAGAATTTGTTTTCACAGTCATATTGATATGAAGTCAAAATTGCAGCAATATAATTAAGACTGAAAGTCAGAAAGTCGTAATTGTGTGAAATAAAGTTGTAACTACGAGAAAGAATCAAAATGGTTAAATAAAAAGCTGCAATTAGAAAATATGTCACAACTACGAGAAATAACAGCAGCAACTGTGAGAAAAAGTCGCAATTTACGAGAAATAATCACTGTTGTGAGATAAAAAGTTGCAAATACAAGAAATAAAAGTTGCAATTGTGAGAAATAATCACAATGGTGAAATAAAAAGTTGCGATTAGAAAATAAGTCGCAACTATGAAAAATAAAAGTTGCAATTGTGAGGAAAAAAGTTGCAAATAGAAAAGTCACAACTACAAGAAATAAAAGTCGCAATTGTGAGAAATAAAGTCGCAAATTTACGAGAAATATTTACAATTGTAAAATAAAAAGATGCAATTAGGAGAAATAGTCACAATGGTGAGATATAAAGTTGCATATTTAATATTTTAAGTCACAATTAAAATAGTTGCAATTAGAAAATAAGTCACAACTAAACGATTTGAAATAAAAGTCGCAACTATGAGAAGTCGCAATATTTTTTTTTTTTTTTTTTTTTGAAGTGGAAACAAGTTTCCATTGGATCTCAATTAAAGTCAAAGCATTAGATTTTAAACAATTAAATTGTTACAAAATACATCTAAGAGCACCCTGAGTTATATTTCCTAATGACGAACGGTAATATTAAACTTCATATTTTGCTAGAAAAGAGGTCACACCACTATGCAGTTTTTCACGTAGGACTCACTCTCAACTCATCCAAATTTTTCGGGCTCATTCAATCTTGTATTGGAATTCGGTCATTTGAACGCAAGCCACGCTTAACCTTAACAGAGCGAGAAGTCTGTTTAGGCATCGGTTTGAAAAATGACCTCTCCGTGCCGGCCGAGAGTGAGTTTCGCTGAGGAAGACTGCATTCCACTCCCATCTTAAGTGGCCGTGCCCTGCTAAATGTATCCCATGCTGCACTGGGCTTGCTGTGGCTTCCAGAGCCGGCAGAATGCAATCAAAAGCCAAACTTCAACAACTACCAGATGGCTGAGAGCATGTTTGAATGAGACTTCCCTTTCAGGGACCACACACCTTCTAAAACAATGGCTGTTTTCTTAATGTTGCTAATATTGATGCTGGGGATATGTCGAAAATCTCCCTGAAGAAAATGCCAGTGCTCAGATTGCTCTGTTAGAGCTCAGGAGATTTAATGGAGATCTGGATTTATGTTTCATTTAAGTATCATCTTAAACCCAGTGCATCAAACCCAAATGAAGCCACGTGGAGGAACAAACACAGAGAAAGCAGATTCATATCCGGCTCAGATGTTTCTCCTAAAATTACCAACGGAGAAATACAAACAGACAGAAATGGGACTTCTTGACATAGTAAAAGTATAGATAAATAAAATTAACGTTAATAGTAGATAGATAGATAG
Organism: Rutilus rutilus; assembly: GCF_951802725.1. NCBI lineage: Eukaryota > Metazoa > Chordata > Actinopteri > Cypriniformes > Leuciscidae > Rutilus > Rutilus rutilus. Next base: position 5,929,686 of record NC_140222.1, on the reverse strand, counting down.
ATAGATAGATAGTGATAGAGTGATAGATAAATGGATAGATAGATAGATGGATGGAAAAACGTTTAGACAGATAGATAGATAGATAGATAGATAGATAGATAGATAGATAGATAGATAGATAGATAGATAGATAGATAGATAGATAGATAGATAGATAGATAGATAGATAGATAGATAGATAGATAAATGGATAGAGTGTTAGATAAATGGATAGACAGATGGATGGACAGACGGACGGACGGACAGATAGATAGATAGATAGATAGATAAGATAGATAGATAGACAGAGTGATAGAGTGTTAGATAAATGGATAGATGGATGGACGGACAGACGGACAGACAGACAGACAGACAGACAGACAGACAGACAGACAGACAGATAGACAGATAGATAGATAGATAGATAGGCAGACAGAGTGATAGAGTGTTCGATAAATGGATAGACAGATGGACGGACGGACGGACGGACGGACGGACGGACGGACGGACGGACGGACGGACGGATAGATAGATAGGATAGATAGATAGATAAATGGATAGATAGATGGATGGATGGAAAAACGTTTAGACAGATAGATAGATAGATAGATAGATAGATAGATAGATAGATAGATAGATAGATAGATAGATAGATAGATAGATAGATAGATAGATAGATAGATAGATAGAGTGTTAGATAAATGGATAGACAGATGGATGGACAGACGGACGGACGGACAGATAGATAGATAGATAGATAAGATAGATAGATAGACAGAGTGATAGAGTGTTAGATAAATGGATAGATGGATGGACGGACAGACGGACGGACGGACAGACAGACAGACAGACAGACAGACAGACAGACAGACAGACAGACAGACAGACAGACAGACAGACAGACAGACAGACAGACAGACAGACAGACAGATAGATAGATAGATAGATAGATAGATAGATAGATAGATAGATAGGCAGACAGAGTGATAGAGTGTTAGATAAATGGATAGACAGATGGACGGACGGACGGACAGATAGATAGATAGATAGGATAGATAGACAGATGGATGGAAAAACGTTTAGACAGATAGATAGATAGATAGATAGTGATTTCTGAAGGATCATGTGCAACTGAAGACTGGAGTAATGATGCTGAAACTTCACTGGAATAAATTACATTTTACAGTATATTCACATAGAAAATAGTCATTTTAAATTGTAATAATATTGCACAATTTCTAAATTTTTGATCAAATAAATGCAGTCTTGGTGAGCAAATACATATAACTTTATTCCAAACTTGACCAATAGTGTAACGTCCCAATAAAACAATACAAATGACCTGTCAGAGTGAATATATTATGCTCTAACTACAGCATACAGTAGAAGGTTATGAACTTCAGAATGATCCCAGTGTGGGGCATCTAACAGCTGGTTGTCTTCACCCGTCAGTCGACGAACGGATCCACCCCCGTCCACAAACTCCCAAACCTTGACTTCAAAGCAGCCGCCTGGGAATCCCACAGAGGTGCCGCTCCTCCGCGGCCTAGCCTGACAGGATCGCACTTGCTAATGCTAAGCAAACAGACGTTTGACTCTGTCTTTGAGCGGCGTCTTCTCTCCAGGCTTACGGGATAGAAAGTCACAAAGCAGAGCACCTCAATATCTCGTTTTTTTTTAAATGGAAAAGCAAATGAATTTTGAACAAGTCGTTCCTCCAGAGAAAAAGACCCCAAATAATCCCACATCTCTTCTTTTCTTCCTTAAAATCAATACTTGAGCTGAATAATGACACTCTTTTCCTTCTGTAGAGCTGCTTTATAGCTGAAATTGAGTTTGTTAACTTTCACAGCTATCAAGGAACATTCTCAGAACTTTGGCTAACGTTGTGGAAAGGTTATGAAAAAACTTTTTCTTAGTAACATTAATAGAACGTTCGTTCAAAGCCAAGTTAATAATGTTCTCAAAACATTTATACATCATTCATGTAACTTTTTTTTTTTTTTTACCTGAAACATTTAGTTTGTTTGAACTACTTAAAGTAACATTCACAATGTTTGCAAAGTGATAAAATGGAACATTCTCCAAACGTTTACATTACCAAGAAAAAAACTGTTTTAAAAGGCTACATTTAAAAAACTGGACATTCAAAGAACATTCCGAAATAACATTTTTATAACTTAAAGGGAAAGTAAGCGAAACGTTCTTAAATATATTCGCAACATGAACTGTTAATTTCCTGTTTATTACTGTGAAGCTGCTTTGAAACAATCTGTATTGTATAAAGCGCTATGTAAATGTCTTATAGCATTTCAGAAGAAAATGTCTCAAGCAGTGACACTTCTTATCAAATTCTTCCAACTATTGACTCACATGTCAGTTTTAATGGTAGGAGAAACACCAAATACAAAGTCAATATTCATCAAGTCAGCTTGTGAGCAATAAACTTGAATCCAAACAAAGGACTACATATGTGAACTACATAGGAAACAACAACAAAACTCCAGGCTGTATACTCCAAACTATTTGCACACTTTATTTCCCTGTGACCGTGCTTGTGTTTGGCGTGTTTGCACAAGGGTGTTGGTGGGTTTGATGCACTGGGTTTCCTGCATAGTTGTCAAGACACATGCAAACACAGCTGGCCTCCTGATTGACTCTCAGCAAAACTGACCCTCTACAAAATGGCGCCAAACGTGACCACACAAGTCCAGGGGGAGGGGGAATGGTTTCTGAGCTCATTTTGACGTCTTGAGCATGAGACTGTTGTTCTTACCTTATCTCTGGGTGATCCGAGGTTATCACAGCTTGGTGAAAAAGTACATTCTTTACAGTATCCCTTAATACCCAGCTAACAGGGCCGTAACGTTCTCAGAACTTTGGCTAATATTCTCTCGAAGTTATGACCAAAAGTGCTTCCACTAACATTAATAGAATGTTCATTCAAAGGTCTTAAAACGTTAGCACAAAAACATTATCTATATATCATCCATGGAACGTTTTAGTTGGACGTTCATCAAACGTTTTTAGAATGTCACTATAGTTGTTTTAGAATGTTGGAATAACATTCAAAAGTAACATTCCCATAATTCTTTGCAAAACGGAATGTTCCTGCAATTGTAAACTGTTAACTGGGTAAAGTACCGAAATAGTCAATCCACAAACACTGACCTTTCATTCCTGTGCTATGAGGCAAGTTGCATTAAAACCAGCTGCAGGAAACGCCGTAGACCGTGGGCACAGGTAGGATGTGCTGGTTATCGAGCCGTCGAGCATCTGTTCTTCCCGTCCGTAATGATATTCCAGGCTGTCCATCCATTTGTCTAGGGTACACCTGCTTTACTTGATCTTCACACCCATAAAAGAGGCTGTTTGGTGCTGTTTCCACTGCGTTGGCTTGTGCTGGAACTAGTAATTTAGGGCTGTTAAGGATTATCTATTAAGGGTGCTATTAGAAACCGTTGAGTTCCATGCAATTGTTGCTTAAAGTACTGGGTACCAAGCAAACCAAGATCCAGTATTTCCCCTAAAAATCATTAAGAAAAATTATAATAATAAAAAAATACAAAAGAGACAATTGCTGACATTGAGAATATAAAAATGATTGTAGATAGGACCTTAGACAATTTGATATTTAAAGGTGCACTATGATGCATTTCTACTTATAAAGTTAGTTCATATTCACTTATGAATTTCATAATTTTTTTAAATAAGTTTAAAAAAGTATTTCTATGAAATTTTACCATTATTGAGTAAAACATAAGAAACAGAATTCAAAACTTTGATTCTGTAAGCCTATGAATTGCGTAACATGAAATTTTCCACCAAATCTGACCGTAATCGTTTAAAGAATAAATTATATTGGGTCAGATTGTGTGGGAAATTTCAGGTTTACGCCATTCATCCTTCTGTTACATAGTGTACATAAACAGCAAAAACGATGACAATTTATAGAAGTAAAAAATAAAGGACAAACAAACAACTCGCAATTTTCAGTTTCAACCACAGGTGGCGATAGAGAGGCTAAAGTTATGTAGAAATGTTTGAGTTCACAGTAGCTGGGTAAGTTTGCAAAAAAAAAGAAAAAAAAAAAAGGCACATTACATGCATTTCCATAAAGTTGTTTGAGCGAATGACGGTGGTGTTGGTAGCCTAGTAACCAACAGTATATACAACACCATCAGCGGAAACAGCAGATTGGTCATGTGGGTTTAATGTTCACTACGGCAGAATTTATTCGACAAATGTGTTTCCATCTCCCATTATTCACATTAACTCATTTCGCACAAGTCAAAAACCGCCTCAAGCAAGCGGAAAAGCTTTTTTGCAAATTAAGGAATTATTATTTTTTTTTGCACTTTGCCATTTTCATCACTCCATCATGATACTTGATGTGCATAAAAACAGTGTTGGAAACATAGCTAGTGACAAAAGTCCTTGCAAACAAGTTTTTCTGATTGCGGACTTTGGTATCTTGGGAAATCTAAACAGTTTGAGCCATTGTTAAGATCTCTTCTGAAACTCTAGAGATTAGTAGGGGATTTTTTCTCTCAGCAGAAGCAGGAGACGTGTACAAAAGTTTCTCCAGTTTATCTGAATACCATCTAGGCAAAGCATATTCTTTGCTATTGGAGGTTCATACGTTCAGAGCCCAACTACGCTACTCCCATTTAGTAGATTCCTCCAGTGGCATTATATAACCCACTTAGTTTGCAATATCTCACGGCTTTAGCTTTATGTGTTGGAAAAGAAACATCTTTGTGTTTGCTTTTAACGTCTTTTTGCATGAATTGTGACGCCATTTTCACCTCAGCCATAAGGGGGTCTGGTGGCCACTGACTGAGCCATATTTTCTGGGTCATTTTCAATGTAAACAACCAGCACTGGAGAGACTGAGATGGGGAACCGCTGTGTAAATAATCAGAGATCTGGAGCACGTCCAGGTTTATTAATGCTGATCTAAATGACTCCCTCGCTCTAGCTTTCTCATAGTCTCAACACCACCCTCTCTCCATCTAATTTAAACAGGACCTATTATGCTTTTTAACATTTTCAACTTTAAACTTTGTGTAAATGTTGCTGTTTGAGCATGAAAGAGTTATTTTCTATATCAGTGTCACTGTTTCTGAACTCCCTGAAACGCCTCCATTATAGCCTTGAATTTTCCTCTGGGAATGAACACGTCACAATATAAATAATTCGTACGAAGAATAAAGGGGCGGGGCCTGGTTGAGTTAGTTAGTAGTGTGTTGAAACTAGCGGTTATTGTAAAAGGCGTGGCATTTCCTAAACACGCTCAAAGCGCTTGACCAATCACGACACACTGATCCAGCCAACCAATCAGCTTTTCAGAAGGAGGGGCTTCATAGAGACAGGAACTAAACAGAGTGTTACTGACAGACTGGGAAGAGAGGAGCTGCAACAGTGTAAAATATGGGGAAAATAATGTTTTTTTTAACATTCAAGCATGAAAAACAACTCTAGATAACCTCCAAAACAAAATCAAGACTAGTAAAAGGGCATAAAATGTCCTTTTTAAGAAAGTATTAGATGTATCACAAGCAAGTGTGAGGTAGCCACAGTTGATGGGCCACTAATAGCATGAAATACAAAGTGAGAAAACACAATTCTGCTTCCAAATGTTGAAACCTTTGACAAAAGCTTCCCTACAAAGAGTTAATGTCTGCATAATGGACATATAAGACACTTAAGTGCTATCTCACTGGACTTAAGAGAGGAATGTGTGAGGATTAGGTCCTCAGCAGGGCGTTGCGCATGGTAAGGGTCACTGTCTGCAGTCAAATATAGTCAAAACATATCTGTTACCCTACTAAAAACCAAAAACGGACCTACAAGACCATACTTGAAACCTGATATCCACATTTGCACACAAGTTCACCCAAGTTTTGGGGACTGCACACTTCTACCGCAGCGGGACACATGCTGACAAAACTGTTTCCCAAATGGAACCAGGTGTTGAGACCCAAACGTTGAAACAACATTGCAGATGGTTATGAATTATTACTGGAACAAACTTACATGACAAGTTTACAGTCAGGTTAAACCAAAAACATTCGGGGTGTACCAAGACAAGTTGGTTCCCTGGAGCGCAAATCGTTCTTTTAGCATGGCTCCCTGTGCACTTGCTCTAGCGATTGGATTTGCGTTATCAAGAAGAAGCCATGGAGATCAACGTCCTCCAATCTTCTAAATTAACTGCAGATGCGAAAGTTTCATCCAAACCTGGAAGTGCACATCCGATCTGTAAAAGATTAATGACCAAATTAAGTAAGGAGTCAAAGTGGTTTTTCGTTCCCTGCATGAATGGCGTTTATCTGAATGTGAATCTGTGGTTTTTCTGAGGGTGTGAATGGATGTGTTCTCTCTGGGGTGGAGATGTGTTTGGACATAGGATGGTCCGTGAAAAAACACTGATGCAGAGTATTTCTAATCAGGACTGGATATTTACCAACCTCATGACCTTGTGATTCCTTGTGTTTTCCGAAACAGAAGACAGCTGTCGTTGGTTTAAGACAGCGTTTTGAAAGTGTGCCTTATAAACTGGTTAAGTTTGACGTCTAAGACATTGTTACATCACATCTGATGATCTAGAACAAATTCAAATGAGTGTTAGTGCGCATTTAAAGGAACAGTGCAACTATATATGTACAAAATCATTATATACTCACCATCATGTTCAAAAGGAAAGATGTTGTAGAAGTCAAAGCTGCTCTTTTCCATACAACAAAAGTCAAGAGAATAAGGCTTTAAAAGGACAAATGAAACATAAAAAGTATCAAAAAAAGTAGTTCTCGCGACTTGCACACTTTATTCAATGTCATCTGAAACCATATGATAGCTTTGTGTGAGAAAAAGCCTGACATTTAAGTAGTTTTTCACTGAAAATGTACTCCTACATTATAGGGCTCTCATTTTTGCACATTAAAATATTGGTGAAAATAAATGTTGCGCAACTTTACAGACTCACAAGGTGCCTTGAATGAATTAGCTGAAAAAAATCAAATATGGCAGAAAACGCACACGTTGCAACAAGTTTGACATCAACACAAGACATCAACTAGTGATGGGACTCATTTGTGCGATTGTGCGGATTGTGAGGATCCTCTTACCAACTTAATGCATCATATTTGAGATGTTGCACACGCTTTTAATAAACACTTGCCTGGATTCCTTCCTAACTGTGGATACTGAGCGATCTGAACACTGTTTATCTCTCTTTCAATGTACAAAGCACACAACAGGAAAGAGAGCACCACTTAGAATAAGCAAAGTCAATGGGTGTTAATGCGTTCAAGTCTTCAATTTTCCCCAAATAGCGTCAGAACGTACACATCTTTAGGTGTTGGTATGGCTGCGTGCAGTAAATTCCTGCCGTTTCTTAGATTCCCGTACGACAGAATGTTTTATGTGCGCCTGAGAGTGCAAGACATGGTACATCTGAAATCCATTAGCACGGGGTGCAGTTCACAAGCAGACGCTCCGAGCAGCTCTATTGGAATTCCAACTCGTTGCCAATTCCCTTTTCTTCCTTTACTCAACATTTCTAGCTTTGAGTAGGACCATGGATTTGCCTTCTGGGAACTTGTTGCAGTGTTTCTGAAACTCAGTCATCTTTGTCTGTCACGCACTTTCACTTGGTAATTTGAAGCAATCACATATAACACGTTTTATCAATGCAGGAGCCGTTCTCACGTATGCAATTCCCACTAATGTCTCAAAGACACGTGATGGTGTTTGGCATTGGAGCACGGCTTGGTTTGTTTTTATTTTTTCAGTTTTTACGGGATGACACGGGTTGAAAACAGCTTGCCTTTGTCCTCCTTTCCGCCTTTGAAGTTGTGCATTCTTACCTTGCTACATCACTGGAGGTCTACAGCTGCCTCGAAGGAAGGTGAGGTTAGCATTGCTGAAACATATACATATAAAAAAGAACAAGGTGTTTGAGTCAAGAACAAAGGGTTCTCGAGGTGTTAAAGCACCAGAAATTAGAGTGACGTAAGAGCTGCTTCCCAAAAATAGCGGTGAGTTTAGTGCTCCTCTGATGTTTGGGGAAACAAACAGAATGAAATTCAAGGACTTTATGAGAGATGGTGGATTCTTTCAACCAATGATCACAAAGTTCTTCAGTTCTTCACCCTGGTGTCATTATAAACCTTTCCTCAAAAGAACACATTACACTTACATCTATACTATTAACTATTCATTTAAAGCGATGACCTATAATGCTTTTTTACCTGTTCGTCTTTCTCTAGTGTGTGTAATGTTGCTGTTTGAGCATTAAAAAGATCTGCAAAGTTATAAAGTTCCTCCAGTGGGAGTTATTCTCTATATCAGTGTCACTGCTTCTGAACTCCCTGAAACGTCTCCATTGTAGTCTTGAGTTTTCTTACGGGAACAAACACGTCACAACACTCCTCATTTAAATAATTCATACGCAGAATAAAGGGGCGGGGCCTGGTTGAGTTAGTTAGTAGTGTGTTAAACTGGCGGATATGGTAAGGGGCGGGGCATTTCCCAAACAAACTCGAAGAGCTCGACCAATCACAACACACTGCTCCAGCCGACCAATCAGAGCACAGTGTGCTTTTCAGAAGGAGGAGCTTCATAGAGACAGGAACTAAACAGGGCGTTACTGACAGACTGGGAAGAGAGGAGCTGCAACAATGGAGAAATATGAGGAAAATAAGCAACATTCAAGCATGAAAATCTGTTCTAGTAGAGCCCGGAAACAAGACTTTGTAAAAGAGCAGTATATGGCCTCTTTAAAACATATACACAAAGATGCTTTAATTTGTACTGTCAGGTTGTTTCTTCCATGGTTTTAACGCCAGACCGCAGGGTTGCGAACAGGGAGCATCTCAAAACTGAGTCACGCTCCACCCTGACCCCTGCGGTCACCACCACAAACCTAGACCTGGACCCAGTCCAAACCTTAGTGACTCAATACTTCACAAGATGGGGCATATTATGGTTATGTGAGTCAAGGCTACAACGTCAAATTGCAAAGTATTCATGACCCAAACAGGAAAGAAAGGCCCTTCACTTTTTTAACTACCCTAGATATGTCCGCCAAAGAAGAAACTCTCTGTAAACTGAACATATGTGCATGCTTATAGCTTGCACAGAACTAATGTGCATAACTTTCCCCATGTGGCTTGAATCAAACATCTTTCCAAAATAAATGACAGCGGTGTCTCGCTTCTCCCTCAGTTGTGATGCTCTTAGACGCACCGATAACAGATTTCAGCTGAGATCTTTCATATATCAGGACCTACAGAAGTATCTGGTTTCCTAACAAAGGAACCTCACAAAATGAAACGGTTACTCACAAAAAACGAAATCCTGAAACAAAAAATGGTGCAACAATGACGCAGATGCAGAATCTGAATCGAAGCAGCATCGACAGAACTAATGGAGGAGTGAAATTGAGGCTTTACCATAGTAAAAACAACTGGATCATCATCTTGTTTGCGTAGTATTTGCCATCCCTCATCAACACACCATCTCTAGGACAAGACTCCAGACGCAGCACAACACCACCTCAAATCCTGCTCGTAATTATTGCCTTTCTAACAAATATGCTGGCAAAAACAAAAGCAATTTTAATTAAAAAGTTCTTTAACCCATCTCGAGAACACATTTTTAGAAATTCTGAACTCTAAATATGGATTTACTCAAAATGTAATGTTCTCTGAACATTTAAAACATCCAGTTTTGAAAAGGGTTTAGAAACGTTTTTCTCTTGGTTATGCGAAAGTTACGGGAACATTCCATTTCGCAAACATTATTGGAATGATACTTTTGAATAGTCTCTGAGCGTTCTGAAACAAGTAGTAACATTTAAAAACTGTTAGACGACCTATAAATGTTTTTGACAACGCTATTAAACACCAGATAACTGAATGAACGTTCTATTAACGTTAATGGAAGAACATTTGTTCATAACTTTGAGAGAACCTTGCCAGAACCTTCCCTGTTAGCTGGGATGCTTGCTAATTATTACATTAATCGAAAGCAGACAGTGTTTAGGATTTCCCCGGAGTAAACCATGAGATTAGTCATAGAAAATGTCTCATTCTTTTTCATCTTCCTGGAAAGACTCTGCGCCGCACGTCGCATCCTCTTTGGGTGCAAACATACTGTTCAACACAACCTGTCAGATGTTGAGGGGGAGTCAAAAGGAAAGGGAAAGCGGGTTCAGCGCACAATGTGGTTCTGTTTAGGGGTGAGCCGTGTGGGTCTTGGAGAAAGACGTCTCTGCCAAGAACATTGCTCCTATCTCATTTCGTTGCAAACAATCCCAAGGGGCGAGGGGGATCGGAAAACACACCACAAATCATTTCTACGACCATGTATTTTACATGACGTAGGCGATTTAATCACAAGATGTGCTCAAACACAGTTGCGCGCTGATTTCTTCCATTAACTTTTATGAGATTGGGAACTAACTTATTTTAACATCGTTTTTCCCTTCTGAGAGATAAAACGAGCACAAATGAACGGGTGATGGAGGCTGTTCTTATAACAAAGGCATCTATGTTTTCCAAACCTGCGGACTCTGCAGTTCCAACAACGTTGTCACTCTCTTTGGGTTGCGCTCAGCTGTTTGACCACCCAGGTGGCGCGTCATCCTTTACAACCAATTAAAATTAGGCAAGCAAGAACCAAACAGAGTGAGAAAAAAAAAAGCTTTTCATCTTGTTTTGGCTGAAACTTAATTATTCACCCTTTTAATTGAGACTGAATGACCTTCCATCAGATTTTGACCTTTAATCTTGGCTTTTGAGCCATAGCAATATATAAAGTTTAGAATAAGAAAGAACTGAAAAACAACTTTAGGCAACTTTTTTGCATGTACTATGGAAATTAAGTTTATATAAAACAAAACAACGTTCAAATTATATATGTTTCATACATACATATATATATCTTTTTTTTTATTTTTTTATTACTTTTTCATTAATTATTTATATAGCAACTCAGTTAATCAATCAGTCAGTCAATCTACTACATCAATTCAGTATTGTTTGTACTGTAGGAGAAATGTTGTAAATCATATACTTAACTTTTCTTTTTCATTCAGGCTTTCAGTTCTGTAAATAATGGTTGGTTGCAGTGCAGGGGGACAGTCAGTGGGTTCAAACCCCCTCCTCTTCAACCAAAGCACCTCCCCTCGACCTATCAGGGTAATTCACTCACTTTTCTCTTTCTCACAAGGGCTACAGTGCAGTTTTCCATTCAGGGGAACATATCCCGTGACAATAACGGACTCCTCCAGGCATTCCAAGACATCTGAGGTATTTCGGCTTCAATCTCCTGATTATTTATGCATCATTTTCAACGAAGCGCGCATTATATGCACCCCGATTTTAATTTAAAATGCAGGAAATATCGCATTTAAATGTGATTAAGAAGTTGGCTACTTTGCAAAATTTAATCTGAAGCAAAAAAATACCTTGGTGACGTAAACCGGCGTTTATTTCCCTACAGTCTGTTGACCGGCTAACTCAATTAAAACTCGAATAAAGGTGTTATTCTGGTAAACGACGGAAGAGAAATTAAGTTTTAAGGTGAGAAAAGTTTTTAAATATATATAAAAAAAAAAAAAAGTAACTTTCAATGAGATGGTCAGAAATAGCCAACTTTAAACTGTTTAAACGCGTTACATCTGCAACTGTCCCATTGATGTTCGTGAAAATAGATTCAATTGCAACAATTATCAGCGGAATATTGGAAGCCTTTTTAATGCAATCGCGAAATCTGTCGTAATGTGTGTAAGGCATCGTGAACGCGTTTGACTCAGCAAACTCAACTTTTTTCTTGCTACTTTTTTTTCTTTTCCTCACAAAGGAAACGCTCACGTGCTGTCATTATTTTTTAACGTCATAATTAAAGTACAAGATGTTGAATTGTGTCACCGCGTCTGACGTCATTAAGCGTTGAAAAGCGGACTATGTAATTCATAATACCTTCGAAAGATGATTGTTGTCATCGATGGGTTTTTTTCTTCTTTGTTCGCGTCGCGATTAGCACCGCCCACCTGAAAATTCCTCAGACTTTCCCTCTCAGAGTTACCAGACCTGTCATCGTCAGATGAACTGTGATTTAACTGACTTTATCAAAATCTTCTAATTAAACCAACTTTTATCAAGTAGACGCAGTTTTTGATGTAAAACAATATTGTATTCATTTTGCAGATGCTTTGATCAAAAGCTACTTTGCATTCAAAGTTCATCAGAATATAAATGTATGTAGGCTACATATAATGTATAAGGTTGTTCCTCTTTGATATTTTTCTTGTTCACACAACAGTTAGATCCACTAACTTGAAAACTCTTCAAACTTACCTTCACAGACTTGCTACTAGACTGTCATCTTAGATGGAGTACTGTAATTTAACTGACTTCTCATTAAACCAACTTTTTAAGGCTTTGATGTTTGCAAAAGCAACTTACAGTGCACTGAAGATATATATTTTAATATGGAAAACCATTAAAGATTTGTGGAGACATCCTGTTTACCCTTGTTAAAGAATGTCTTTATTAAGCAGTATGTCCACTTTGCAAAGGTTTTATATTTGCAGTTGTTCCTTAACACAAATATATCATGCTGAAAAGAAAAACGTAAAATCTCACTGTGTTGTTTTGCCACCCCCTTTCTGCCATGGCTCTAAATCTTTTGAGGCCCATTATTTACCCTAAAATCTTAGTTTTAATGAGCCGGTTGAGGACAAAACCAGGAGTCCAGTCTTGGCCAGGAGTTGGTTATTTCTACAGTGAACGCACACTAAGACAGTCTAAGTGGGCCTGTAAAAGGATGCTGGCTGGCGCTTAAAGTCCCATACAGTTTGCCTGGAATAATACTACACTTTATAAAAAACTCCATCATCGACCGTGGGCGATTTAATGGCTGAATTTATGAGGGGGCACATTTGTTCGTATGTTCACTGTATATACGCCAAATAGACTAAGCAGTAAAGGGAACGAGAATGAATATAAGAATGCAAAGGTAATGGTAAGCATTTTGTCTTCTCTTTTTACAGCCTTCAGCCTGGAGTGCTCTTGGATCACACAAGTTCACGTCTGAAGAGCTCATTGGAAAGGAAGAGTTTTACTGTGGGTGAGACACGTTTAACGGCGCTTAAGGAGTCGCACAGCAGGGGCCAATGGGAGTGTGGAAGCTGGCCAAGGTGGTGCTCGGATGGGCTGCGGTTTGGTGGGCCACGGCCTATTCAGTGCAGGCACAAGGAGATGGAGACATCCAGGCCAGCCGATTCACTGGAAAACCCGAGGGGGAGGTGCAACAGAGGGTCCGTCGGAGAGGCCAGGAGTCCCTCAGGGGGTAAGAGCTTTTTCAGTCACGTCCTGCTCCTGTTCTCTGTCAGTTTCATTCTTGAAGTGGACATTTTAATGGTTTAATCATGAGGCGGAGGGTTTAACTCATCTTTTATTACCAGAAATACAGAATAATCATTTCAGGGTTGCTGTATCTCATCCTAAAAGTTTGAATTCAAAGCTAGCATAAGTTTCTTCAGACAGTGCAATAAATGCCTCTTTTTTTTGTTGCTGCAGTAGATTTCTGTTGCAACCTGCTGTGCTGTTTGGGTTAGAGCCAAACTGGGTTGAAAGCACGATTGGTCTCTGAAAAAGCAACATATGTGTTGGAGTGTTGTGAATCTGCTGTGAAGGAATTTTAAGTACTGAAATGCCTCAATATGTTGGTCATGACAACAGGAGTGTCATTTCCTACTGATAACTTAAGCTGTTGAAAGACATCATTGTTTGGCCATCGCAAATTTTACATCTACATAACTCCTAGAAGAATGCCTAGTGTTTTAGTTCTCAAGTTTCTGCTGAAAGTTGAGATAAACACGCTTAAAAATATATTGAAAGCGGATTGATTGCGTGATGATAGATATTTTTCCAAGCCCTCCAGCGCCTCTCAAACTATGCATCTGCATTTGTCTCCACAAAGTCTAAGCTGTGTATTTTTCTAATTTTTGGGAAAACAATGGCTGTTTTGTGTTGCGCTGCCCTCGTATGTTCTAAACGGTTATTCCAATCATCCTCTCATCTGTACTTGCTTATAACTCCCCTGCAAACTGCAATAGGAAATGAGGTATTCTGATTAAAAGGAGGGGGGGTCCAACAAGGGACATTTGTTTTCAAAGAAGTGAGAAAGAGCATTTCACAACAGAGACATGTCTTCAATTCAAGGATCCTTATTTAATCAGGAAAGGGGTTTGCAGTTTAGGTCTGAAAGAAATCTAGAAAGGTCAGACAGAAACTTCAAGATTAGCACTGTGGTTAGCGGTCCAGTACATACTGAATTCCAGAAACAATAGCGACATTCTGTACATGTACACCAGGTCCATAAGTGGGACAAATGGTAAATGAACTGTATCGCACCCAAAAGTGAGTTTTCCAGGTAAATTAAGAGGGATAATCTGATCCGGGCGGTGAAGCAGAACCAGGTGGCAGCAAGTCAATTGAGAAATGTGCCACAGTGCCCTTTTGAGAGCCAATGCTAAACACAAACTTGCCTAAAGGGATGTAGGGACTTGCACGGTTTCCAGATTGTTCCCGTCTAACAATTCCCTTTGTTCAAGGCAAGATGCTGAACTTAAGAACCTTCATACAAATGTTGTAGCTGTTTTGTCGTAAAGAAAGGTCTAATCTCTTCTAAGCATGATCTGTAATCCTGTTTACATACCAACACAGTGTAAGAATGTTTCTTAAGTGCGCTGATTATAATGATGTGGCACAAAATTGGACATTTGATCAACTACAGAGTCGCCGACGAAGAAAGCCATGTTATCCAGGGTCAGACAGTTTAAGAGAGTTACAGTATGTGATTTGAAGCTTACTGGCTCTCCTTGCTAAGCATAATTTGGCTGTCAGTTTTGAGGAGTCTGATCACATTGCATTTGGGGGCCTCTTAAATGAAGGTAAAGTCTGGGAGACTGCTGTAAAAGCAATGGGCTTGGGGTGAGATTATGATTATGTGGTTCTCGTCTATCGATGCCAACCCTGACAAGTTTTGATGAGTACAAAGCCAGGCACCGTGCTCATGGTTGACGTTTTTAGAAGTGGCTTGGCCAGGGTTTCTCTTCATTTTCTCAACATGTCTCTGAGGCAATGTCAACTCCACTGAACTGCAAAGATGGGCTTGAGTTCTTCCAGAGCACTTGATGTTTGCATCCCAAGAGAGACTGAGTTCTTTGTCTTGGATTTATATTCTTTTAACAGCTGAAAGAAGATGCCAGTCAAAGGAAAACAATCCTTCTTGGACACCAAAGAGCTTGGTTGAAGCCAACAACATTTTGTTATGGAATTGTTCTTTGTAGAAATACATTAAGAATATTTACAGAAAAATAGCCCCTGGAAATGGGACCAAATTTATTTTGATGCCCAACTAAAAAAATAAATAAAAAAAGCCGTATGTTTCTCTTTTTTTCAGTGGGGTTTGTCATCTAACTAGTGGAAAGGAAGACGTAGATCTGATAAGTGTATCCTTATGTCTGCATAAAAGCATGCCCAGAAATTCTTATCGTCTTATCAAATGTACTCAGTGTATTGTACCAAACAATAAAAACTTAAGAGCTAATTGCTTTCTGTTGTTTATTCACAATACCATCAGTCGCTCCAGAACTCCAAAGTGTCTTGTAGACCAGCTTAGGCAAGAAAGACATCAGTCTCACATGGTTTTTATGCATGAAATCATATGGAGCTACCCCCCTCTTTCCTCATTTCATTAAAAGTGTATAGTCTAGACGGCAGTGTGATTTGAGTTCATTAGGGCCAGGGGCTTGAAACAGGCCAAGTTGGACAAGGAAAAGGTCTTAGAGATCCAGAGGCTTTACGCACTGGGATCTTTATAATGTTAAAACAACCATTAGCTCATTGGCTCTGGACTGGAGTTAGCAGCAATCGTGGGGGCTGGGAGCAAATGTCTCTAAAGTGACCTTTAACCTCTTTAGGAGTGGTAACCGGTGGGATAGAATTGTGCTATCTTTCTGCGCCCTCTCCATGATATCCCACAAGCCTCAGTGAGAGCTCCTGTTCAGTTTTTATGACCTCACGGAAAACCGGCTGTCAAAGCATCCTGATTTCCTATCTCAGTCTTGTCTTGACCCTTTGCCTTACTGGAATTCAGGTTGTGAGGGTTTTTTAGGGCTCAAGAGTCGTAAAGCTGACCTGCTTTATCCGGAGATCTTTGCCAAAGAATTGCTTGCAAATCTCTTGCTCGAGGGCCGGTAGACCCTGTAAATGAAAAAGGATTTGACCTAGTGAAGTGAAATGAATTGATCCATCTAGCTAAAGAAGTCACATGATCTTTCCAAGGTATTTGCCTCGTGGCAAAGAACCCGTTAACAATTTATATCTCTCTTTGAGGTGCCGGTTTGTGTTTGAGATGCTGTAAATGTTCTTCATTTAGTAGTGGTATATTTGTGGTACATTTGAATAGTTTGCACAAGGAGCTCATGTTTGAAATGCAATTTTCTAAGCTGTTTTCTGCTTTCTAGTATTCACTGCATATGCTTCACAACCACCCAAAACAGTATTCCAGCTGAAAGAAATGTGAACACACTGAAAAGCATTGAATTAAAGAATGAAGAGATTGGTTTGCGTCCAGGGATAACCTTCTTGCCGTCATCCTGCAAGAGTTTTAGACTTAATTTTTCAGGCTCCAGTTGAGAAAAAAGACTCTTTGGTTCCACACTGCTGATAATTCATCATCTTCTGGTCTAATTTCCGCTGCTGCTTTTGTTTTCAACGGCCCACCGTTTTCAAACCCCCCCTTTTCCCAAACTCTTCACTTCCACTTGTTTTCTTTACCTCCCACTGATTCTTGCCCTTTCCCCAGCATTTTCCGTTTTCATGTTCCAACATCTAGCCCTCCATTGGCCTCTACTCTTTCAGGTCCTCTTGGTTTTTGCTGTTAGTGGTTGTGTAGTCTGGCAATGCGTTTTGAAATCCATCAAAAGATTCAAACTACAGCTGGTTGTCCCCAGGTGACTGACATTAGTAAACATCTTGACTTGTAGAGGAAAGGAATTTATGCATGTGTGTAGAAAGACAGATGTACTTTGTGTTTTTTTTAAAGGTCCATTTACGGCAGGCTTAACTTGGTGCTGATAGAAATAAAACTGTTTTCACAGTGAGTGTCCAGGTTTGACATAGATTCTAAGGGCTTGTTGGAAAGAAAACGCTAAAACGACACATTCTGAGGGCGATTTGCCTTCAAGCTGTCAATTACCAGTTAGTTGTCCTGGATCAAGTCATATACACTAAACAGTGAGGCCCATAACATGGTGCAGGGTTTGTTCATGAGAAGCACTGAACTTTGGGCTTGGTCCTGTCATTAATCACACATATCATGACTAAGACAGACGCTTTTGTCTCTGTGAGA
The DNA here is from genome assembly GCF_951802725.1 of Rutilus rutilus. Taxonomy (NCBI): domain Eukaryota; kingdom Metazoa; phylum Chordata; class Actinopteri; order Cypriniformes; family Leuciscidae; genus Rutilus; species Rutilus rutilus. The sequence goes on along the minus strand of NC_140222.1, from coordinate 5,912,274 downwards.
AAGTTGCCAAAAAACAGCTAATGGATGAACGCATTTGGGAACGTAAGAGTGGCTTTAGTAAATATTTCTGTCTCAGGAAGTTTAGTTATGGTCCTACTCAAAACAAACTCTTTTTATGTTGTTTCCCGGGACAATCTTTTGGGGTCATTGTATGTATTGAGGCTGATTTATTGCAAAGGGTCAGAAGGTCTTTGAGACTGCAGATATTTCATTGTGTTGTATGTTTCTGAGAAATGTTCATGATTAAAATTTGCTTTCTGTAATTTAATGGACTTGTTTCCTTTGTTTCAGGCCCAATGTATGTGGTTCCCGATTTCACTCCTATTGTTGTCCAGGATGGAAAACGCTTCCCGCAGGAAACCAGTGTATAGTTCGTAAGTATCTGTTTTATTTATTTTTTTAAAGCTGCATGCCAAAGATGCCATTTGAACAATTATCTACTCACTTACAGTACACTCACCACAGAGTTAGCGTTTAGCCTTAGGTTAACTGTGGTTAAGTGCCTACAATGATAGCAGGGGATTTGACCCCAAAGCCTTAAACCACAACACAACACCCCAAAGATAAAGGCTTAGCTTAGGAAGATAAGGGAAACACCCACCAAGACCCAGGCTATGTTTAGTATAAATGCACAGGATGCATATATACTGCCTACTTTAAAGTTTGTGTGTGCAACAACAAGTAACTTTTCCAAAAATAATGAAGTTTTTACATCCATTAAAATACCAGCCATCCTGGAAAACAACATGATTACTTTATTCCATGCATATAAAAATGCATATTACGTGCACTGCATTTCTAGTTGGAGCATAGAAACATACTAAACACAGTCTTTTGTGGAGGAAAAAACTAATTTAAACCCAGCCTGACCACCTAAAGAAGTGACCAAAACCCCTCTAAAACCACCCTGCTAAACAAGATATGACCAGGCTGGAAGTCCAGCCAATCATCTTAGTCCTAAAGATGCAAATAATTTAATCTTCTTCTGTGCTATATCTCTGTTCAGATCAAAAGGCCTTTGCTAAGCACTTCTCATGAATATTTTTGTCTCTCCAGCAATATGTAGGAACTCGTGTGGAGATGGTTTTTGCTCGAGGCCCAACATGTGTACATGCTCCAGTGGTCATCTTGCCCCTAGCTGTGGGGCGGCAGCAGGTGAGTTCAGTCATTTCCGTCTCCTTTTGTTCTTTGTGGGCCATTAGAAAAACACATTATGACTAGTTAATTTTTTTTTTTGGTGCTTTTATTCATAGGCATAGTTTAGAAATAGAAAAACATGATTTGAAAATGACTTCTAACAACGTTTGGAACATGCGCTCTAAACGCTAGGGCTCTGACTTTACAGCTCTGACTTTAGATGTGTTTAGTTTTGTTTTTTAAAGAGAACCTTTTATGCAGTTTCACATTTTCAACTTTAGTGTGTAATGTTGCTTTTTGACCATGAAAAAGTTCTGCAAAGTTACACAAAGTCCGTCCAGGGGGAGTTATTCTCTATATCAGTTTCACTGCTTCGTGAACTCCCTGAAACTTTGTAGTCTTGAGTTTTCTCAAGTCACATTATTCCTCATTGAAATAATTTATACGCAGAATAAAGGGCGGGGCCTGGTTGAGTTAGTTAGAAGTGACAAACTTTTGGTCTTCCTCTTGAATCCAACACGGACGTGACTTAAACTGCAATTCATCGACTGGCCGCTTGAGACAGGTTCCAAAAGAGAGTCAACCCCCCCCACGTAGCTAATTTTGCCCTTGATGACAACTTTGAGGGTGGTGAATTATTTTATATTAAGCCTTAAAGTTCTGCATAATTAAGGGCGTGGCCACTTGAGTGACAGGTGGATTGTCACTGATGTCACTACTAGCCGTTTGTCTGCTGTCTGTTAGCCGTCACGTCACCTCAGCTAATCCCGCCTTTTTGCCCATTTTCGGTTATCCGGGAGTGATGCTGCCAAGATGGCGACGGCCGGCTCCGCCCACTTTGGGCTTCAAAAATGCTCTTCAGAAAACTAGGGGTGTCGTCACAGACACTACGTCCATAATTTTTTTTTATAGTCTATGGTTGAAACTCGCAGTTAGGGTAAGGGGCGTGGCATTTCCCAAACACGCCCGAAGAGCTAGACCAATCACAATACACTTGTCCAGCCGACCAATCAGAGCACATTGTGCTTTTCAGAAGGAGGCGTTACTGACAGACTGGGAAGAGAGGAGCTGGAGACAGTGGAGAATATAGGGAAAATCAAGAGTGTGTAAAAGAGCATAATAGGTCCTCTTTAATGATTCTTTCTACACTGCTTGCTTCCTTTGTTGTTGAAGGGCTTGTCATATATTTAAACTTTTCTTTGACATTTTCAGTGATTTATCTGGTTAAGAGTTGAAATTGAGCAGAGATACAGATGGCTGGAAATACTGTGAAATTCTTCTGACAGCGTATAGTGTTTCGTCCACTGAATCATTAGCTAATGTCAAGCTAAGAGCGTTTTCTGTTGAGATATGTTAAATTTGAGACCATATGTCTGCTGGTGAAAGCGTTTTTTTTTTTTACAACAGACTTAGAAAAATGTGATTGATTGTGTTTAGATGGCACTGGGAAAAGTAATGACTGTTGGTTATTCATGGATGAGGTGTTTAGCATTAGCGCAGGTTTCTCTTACTGCACTTGCTCTCTGCCAGCGGCGTCCAGCCGTTTCTCAGCGAATGCCCGGAATATGTGGTCATAGACAAATAAACCCAAATGCACCAAACCATAGGTTTCGGTCTCGTAAGCTGTAAAACCAGAGTCAATTTATTCGCCAATGAGAAATTGACCATCTGATTTAGCTGCCAGTTCCTTGTCTGTTTGAAAGCAAATGCTAAACATACGCTTGTACTCTGTTTTGGCAGCCTTATGGGATTTGCGAGATCGGTAATGCTGTCATTACGCCTACCCGACCGCGTACCGTCTGCAGTGGTTGGGAGCGGCCACATTTATGAGTCAGTTATGAATCTGCAATTACTCCATAAATAACAAGCCGCCACACGAATGTTAGCTGTAGTCATTAGCGTCCAAAACAGTGCTATCCTCTTTCTCTTCATCATTAGTGTCTGATTACCATACGTCTCAATTTAAGCCACTGTTAGCAATGTTATTTTTGTATAATTAAGATACTTTTATAGTATACATTTTTCACTTCAGTTTTAGTTATTTTAATACTTCAACTTAAACTCAGTGTTTTTTTAGTATCATTGAGATACAGCGCTATCGTTCGAGCAACTATTAGATTTCCTTTTAAGCTCCACGACGTGAACTTGACGTTGACAGGCCACCGCGAGAAAGAAAGGCCATAAAGGACCTCTGTTCCTCGGCCTCGCTCATGTTTCCTGCCGTCAGTGTAGCTTGTAAAAAGCTGACAGATGTGACTGCTGCATACAGAGGTACATTGTGGGGTGGGAGCCTCGGGGAGCCCCGTTTTGTGTGTGTGCTAGCGTGAGCGCTTCAGCACGTGTAGCTCACTTAGCATGGGTCAGCGAGCGAGAGCGTCGCCCGTCCACCTGTAGGGGGCCGTCAGCAGGTCTAGCCGATGAAGTCATTTCCTGTGCTTCAGGAAAACACGGCCAGTGCGCAAACATTTACAGGCCTTGCTGTTGAAAGCATGCCATCAGTGAAAAAAACACGTTTGATCTCCATCCAGCAGGATTTTTCATGCGAAATCAAATAAAAATAGGCGAATTTTTACAATAAAAACTTTCAACTTTTACCCTCTTGTTTTGGTTTATTCTTTTTTAGGTTCATTTAAAAGGATTTGGTCATGGCAGGCGAAGATGAAAGGAATAAATGAGAAACTGTTATATTTACATATCTTTGTCTGTGATAAGTAGTGGGTTGAATTATGTTCAGGCTGGAAGGTAATGGCACGATGCCTTTGTTTAGACAGAACGAAAGAGCTTGGCAAGAGCAACGTTTTGATGCAACCAATTGGGAACATCAATCTTTTTTAAAACTCATCCCATGATTAGTTGTGCTTATGTCATCTGTTTTTTCTTCTGAGTGCAATTTTAAATTGCAATTATACAAACTCTATTGAAAGATTCTTTGCTAAGTGATTCTGTCTGTGCCGAGAGAATTCCAATTTCGTGAAAATTGCTGGAAAATGAATCTACTCGTTCAGGATGAAAATAGGTTTTTGTTGGCCGAGTAAAATCACTCTTACCAGGAATTCGAATTGGGAGTTGCTGATATTGGAAAGACAATAAATAAGAAGTTTAGTAGGTCTTTCTCCAATACATTCTGTAAGTATGACTGAATCAAATAAGTGAGGGAGTTACAGTAAACTCTGTACATCAGTGTAAGGGCAAACGTACAGTTGAAGAAATATAATCTGGTGTAAAAAGTCTTTCTCACACTGTTTTTCATGAAATAAAGACATTTTAATGCAAGAAAAATACCACATGGAAACTTTAGTGAATACGTTTTAGTGATGATGTGAAAGAAGTTTTGAATCAATTCCATTACATTTACAAGTATGCATTAGCAAATGCCTCCTTATCCAAAGCGTCTTACAATAGAGGAACATAATAATAACACTGTTTTAAAATAAACATCATTTTTACAAGAAAGTACTATTTCAGTTTTTTACTTCAAATGGTCATGTTTAATTCTATGTGTTACTTGCTGTTTCTTTGTAATTATTTGTGAAATTTACTAGCAGTTTCTGAGTAAAAACTGATTTAAAGTAAACCCTACACCAACTTTATTTTCAGTGCAATTCGTCACAAATGCAACAATATTCATTGTGTACAATGCCAAGTTTATTAGAAAGCAGTTTGAACCAATCCATGGAAATTAATCAAAGATTTTCCACTGTATAATTTTTGGGGTATTCCTGATTCCTAAAGTTGGCTGCTTGGAAGGTGCATTGTTATATTGAGCACTCCAGATGGTTTATAATCACCTCCCTTGTCTCTGTACAGTCCAGTCCTGCACCGTCAGATGCATGAATGGAGGGGTCTGTAATGAAGATGCCTGCTCGTGCCAGAAGGGCTACACAGGAAATCACTGTGGACAGCGTAAGTGAACTTCCTTTTCAGAACGTCCAGACATCAGCACATACCTGAACAGACACATACAACAATAGATGATTTCTCAAGAGTTGGGCTTACAGACACGAAAGATCGCAGAATGCATTTAAACCCAACTATATATTTCTCTAAATGCAAGAGGACTTCAACCTCCAACCTGTGGATCACTGTACTATTAATATAAATAAATATTATTCATTTGAGTCCAATTTTGACCAATTTTGCTTTCTGTAGCTGTGTGTGAGAGCGGATGTCAAAACGGCGGCCGTTGTATTGGACCAAACAGATGTGCCTGCGTCTATGGTTTTACTGGACCACAGTGCGAGAGAGGTAAGCCACTGCTATCCTTCCAAAGTTCATATTTTCTCAACTCTTAATTGTGTTGACGTCTGTGAGGATGTGCGGTTTGTTTACCGTCTCAGGCCTGCTTCAAGAATGTGGTAACAGTGTGTCAATGTGACCCAGAAACGCTCAGAAGGGTTATTTACAGTAGTTTTGAGTCAGTGTGCTTCCCCCCCTTCACTGTAGCTAGTGTGAAATTAATGCTACAGTTTACATTGTGACCACATCTCTCAGAGCTGGAACAATGAGGTAATCTGGGGCGGAAAAAAGGCCTCCCTCATGGGTGCTCAAGACGTTCTATCAGAGGTGAAATCCTTGGCTGGAGTTATGAGAAAATGACAGACTGAAAGGACCGTAAAGGCAGTTCCCATCAGGCCATGTGAATTGTGGGAGAGGAGCGCCCCAGGCACTCTAGACCGAATACCTAAGCCCTTTTTCGGTACCCCACCCTCCTGTGTCTGGTTCTTTCTGTAACCCCACCCCTTCATGAAGCCCCCTTGTGCAATCGTAGGCCGGTTTCCTTTGAAAACCCAACACGGGGAGGTGGAAAAGTTTGGGAGACATCTGGCAGTAGATAAAGTAGGGTGGAAATGACAAGGGAATGTTTCTGTGTGGAGCCATAGACTATCCTGACAAGTAAGGGTGGTGGTGGGGGGGTTCTCTAAGAAATGGAGACCCAAGCTGTGTATACACAGCCAGGCCTGAACTAGTACAAACAAATGTCTTCACACAGAGAGCACCATCCATGGGACACCAGCTGCCCTGGCAGATCCTTCCTGGGCCACCTGACAAGATTCATTCAGTCCAGACCCTCGTCTCTGAGACCCCCAGATTCCCCCTCAAGGTCCTTGCTTCTAGGTTGTAAAAACGTCACACCAAACAATTCGAAATTTCATTGTTAAAGAGCAGAGAAAAAACTCTTTATTTAGCCTTTTTCAGCCACTCCTGTTTATCATCAAGGGACTGCATTTCATACAATTGATGAACTTCCAAAAAGATGATGCAGTTTTTCGCAAAAGGCCTGATGTCAGTCGCTCTATTTGGTTCTTACAAAGAAGCCAGAACAGTCTTCCAAGAAAGAGGTAGTAACAAAGAAATTGGATCCTGAAAACTGTGCAGCACAATAGTTGGCTGGCGTTTTTGGAAAGTCAGTCGTCTGCAGAAGAGTTTCTGCGAACACAGTGCAAGCTCAGCTGTGAGTCGGGCACGGTTTATAGGGAGAGTTAAGCAAGTTAATGGTGAGAATGGTGTTAGTCCCATCTAATTAGTTTTCCGTTTAGCCACGTGTGCTCTGTGCTATCACTTACAGTGGCCCACACTGAAGAAAGATATGCATAGTATTAATTTCACTGTCGAAGGGTAACTTTGCTCCAGGCTATGGTCACAAGTCCATTTAAGTTGCATCAATTACCACTGTTTTGGCACAGATGCTATTGTTTTGTTGTTTTTTTGATGCAGTGGATTCTAAAGAAAAAGGTTTTTCCGAGCAATAAAGCGTGACTAATCCTCCTGTAACCACAAGAGTATGAATGAATGTATTAAGGATTGAGGCTCAGTGGATTTGCTGTGGACTGACTCATTTGGGAGTCATAAAACTGTTGAAACCTTGGCTTGTTGGATGTGTGTGACAGATAAGATGTAAAGAGATTGCCTGTCTTATTTAGTCATACTGTAAATCACTGAGCAGTAAAAGAGTTTGTTGGTCCGTCCGAGAAAATTCAAAGCCTTTCACCGGAACGCTTGTGCATCTAATGTTTCCTTTCTACCCCCCTTTTTTTCTTCAGACCTACGTGAATGAACTTCTGCTTCTCCCCAAGTGAAAACACATTTCTTATCTTGGTGTGTACTCTGATTAAACCAAAATAGGTCACAACAAAGCGAGCGAGCGACTTTTCCCAGTCATTGACTCTTGAGCACGTTTTTGGCTGCGTTTGAGGTTTCCACCTGCAGCTGGTCCCCGAGGCTTAACGTTCCAGACTAGATTAACTTCCCTTTGGCTGATTTTTCATATCTTAGAAGGTCTTTCATGACAGTCTACTCCCTTTCGGGTCCATTAGCACTGAGGATGATAAAAACAGGCCAAGTCGTTGGAGTGTGAAGAAAGCTGGAATTCCTCCTGCCAAATTACGCTGCCACCCTTTGGACAAGTGTGAATGCCACACATCAGCTACCTCCTGAGGCATCGTTTTTTTCCCATCTTGCCTCATGATTCATGATAATCAACGCTGCTAAATAGTTGGCAGACGTCGTTGGCAGGGAAACACTGGTGACTAAACGGAAAGTAGAGGTGAGTGAGTGTTTGGTGGGATAGGGTGTAGGTGAATGGTTTTGATCTGACAAGCCACTCGAACTGTAATCAAGGCAAAATTACTTCCGAATGTTACATTACATCCCCCCTTCTCTGGAATATGAGTCTGCTTACTTCTGGGAAGCAAGGTCTGTGCATTACTTCCAAGTTTGCCAACGTGACATTGAGGTTAACCGGTTTCCCTTTTGCCTCGCAGATCTGTTGCTGTTGGAGATTGCAATCTCAAAAATTTTCAATTCTCAAAAGAGACCAGTCTTTAGTGTGGACCTACCGTGTTACACTGCGTACATTTTTCTGGCTGTGTGCACGTATAAATGGTGCTGTGCTGAAGTTGGCTGATTCAAACAAGGCAACGCCTTCCGACTGATGTTGGCTGGAGCTTTCAGACTCCCGGGCTCCAGTTTCATTGCAGATCAAAGTTTTGTTAGACAGACCTGAGCAGCTTAAAGGATGTTCTCATGACAGACGTTTCTCAGTACCTTCTTCATTATTGTCCTTCACTGCTGAGCAACTTATGGCATCCATGTAGTCCTCCACCCTAACCCTAACTACTTAGATGTCCAGAAACATCCACCTTTCAACTTTACTTCATGTACGTAACTCGCTATTTATATGTGTCGAAAGTCCCTAGGGTTGGTTTTGCTTATAGACACTTAAACTCACCTATAGCTCTAGATTTGTTTTTTTCCCAGCTTGCAAAATGACCAAATCCATAAATCAAGATGATTTTGACTTTATAGATGCATCCCTGAAGGCTTTACCCATATGAATATCACTCACAGTAAGAGACAAAGCTGCAATATAGAGAGGCTGATGAATTGGAGTATTGGATATGCATGGATACATCTGGGACTTAGCTTGTCCCACCATAGTCCCGACCAGGCGCAATTAATCAATCCCAGATGTTCATAGGATGCTCGCAGTGGGTCGCCTCAACTTGGAGAGGACCTGCATTCCTGGACTCAAATTGTCCAGGAAGAACGGTCAGGTCAGGGGAACGCAGAAGGGACAAAGAGAAGGGACAGTGAAAGGATTTACAGACACATGAGGAGGATATCTCTATAGTCCTTCTTCCTTTTTTTCTTCTCCTCTTGACCTACTTTCTTAGTGCCCCCCTATCCCCCCTCCCCCCTCCTTGGCTATGGATATATGATTTAGCTTTTGTTTCGCATTCAATATTATGAAGGATACGGAAAGATTTGTTCATTCTCTTGAGGAATGACTGGGGAAATCATGGAGTCAGGAACTCATTCATATCCCGCCAGAGTAAACCGACTCTCACAGTATACCCCAAACAAATGTGGGTCTCGTTTAATTACGTTTTCAAAACATACTAGCAAACACTCGGAAGATGCATCAGGGCATTTGTTTGAGCTTAAGATGAGTTTTATTAAACACTGAAATGATTGGATCCTTAAATGCTCAGTTTATTTCAGTGTTGAATTGGTTTGTTTGAAGCTCAAAACATTGTTAATGAGATTGAAATGTCTCAGTTGGCAGCCAGCACAATGGAAGTCTAAGCAAATTGCCAAATCTCCAAATGTCAAAACAGTGCTAGTACCACTATCCCACATTTCGACCTCAGCCAAAAAAACAAGAAGGTTTGTCATGGAAATAGCCATTATTGATACCATCCAGAAATTTCCAATCCATTATCTAGTTATCCTATTATAAGACAGTGAAAGAGAATCACTGTCAGAGCATTCCCAGACCGACCTCCAGCATTGGAAACAGCTGCATGATGGAGAAGATTTGTCTGCCAGCATTCTTTGCTTTCTTTACCCCTGTTAAATGTGATTTCTTGTCCTAATTCCTTAGTCACATAGTGCTTTTTAGCGCTTGACTTGTCGTATCATTGAAAGGTTTTGTCAGGCTATGGTGGCTTTCTGGTTTATTCAAGTTTAGCTAGCTAGTCAAATAAGTACCACCAAACTGGACCAACCTTACTAGTGGAAACTAGTGTACAGCACACCATTTTAGGCTAGTTTAAGCTGTTTTATGTTGACTAATGGTTTTGAGATGGTATTTTACCCCAGGAAAGGCTTGTGTGAAAAAGCTGTTGTAGCATATCCCAATGTTTTATTCATGTATATATTGATCTCCCCAACATCTCTTCATCTCTCCCACAATCAGACTACCGGACCGGGCCGTGCTTCACACAGGTCAACAACCAGATGTGCCAGGGTCAGCTAAGTGGTATCGTGTGCACCAAGACGCTGTGTTGTGCCACCATTGGGCGTGCGTGGGGTCACCCGTGTGAGATGTGCCCTGCCCAACCCCAACCTTGCCGAAGGGGTTTCATACCTAACATCCGCACTGGTGCATGCCAAGGTAAGACATTCCCTCTAGCATCTGAGCAAATAGCTCTTTCCTTCTCAGTGTCTGGCTCACATGTTTGGTGAATTCTTGCCCTAATGACCAGCCTGACGCAGCAGATGACACTAAGACATGGCCTGTCTAGGGTAAACCATACCACTCCAGTCCATTTCCAAAAGGACACGTCCCCATTGTGTTTCTTAGTAGCGTCAAATATTTACAAGACTTCCATTAGGTATACTTTAAATGGGATTATATAATGGCTTGTCACATTTATTTACAATTATGAGCGTGTTGTTTGATTTTCAAGGACATAATTGTACATGATTGAATTCTGTTCTCAAGGTCTGTTACACATTATAAAGCTTATTCACTTTGCTCATGAATTTAGATAAGGTAACTATCACAAGATTAAAACATTAACAGAGGCGTTTTTTGGTCAGCTTTTCCTTTGCAAGCTGTTTTATAGTATAAAAGTTTTAGTTTTAGTTAACAATAACAACTCGGATTCTGCAGCATTGCAGTTGAAAAAAAAAGAAGTCCATTTGCTTCGCCCTCAGAGAACATTTTGCGAGCCAAAATGCCAAATGCCACCCAGACTTCACATATCATCTCAAAGACGCCCCTCCCAGTGATTATAAATGTCTCCTCTTTAACTTTTCCTTTTTATTCCTTTCCCGCTTTCAATATACAAAATAAGAGACAGCTCCAAGTCTGGCCTGGATTTGCCTAAAGATGGAGTGCTTTTGCAAAAGTCTGTCTGGCTAGAGTACAAAGCACACACATGTGGGGGGATTTGTGTAACGTGCACTGAGCTTTCCAGAGTTTCTTTACGTTCAATGGCATTTAACAGGAGAAGCTATTTTAGGACAATATTAGTAGACAGACCTGATGGTTTTGCGCTTATTGGATACAGGTTAAGGCCTGCCAATTATATCAATGTAAAGAAACAGGGCAAAACAGATAAATGCAGTTTTTGCGAGCCAGCCAGATACGTAAGTGCCGTTCAACCCAGACAATACCGAATATCTGTAGTTGTGTCATGAAGTCCTAAAGGGATGACTTCAGACAATGAGAAAATGCCCAGACTGTGAGCGAACAAAGATGATACATGTTTAACCTTCTCAGTGATTTAAACTCACAATAGATCTCCAATTAAGAGCAGTAGATGCTGCAGTTGTTGTCGAAATGAGTATTTCCTTTCCAAACAAAGTACTGTTCATGAGATATACATACTGAAAACACATTACAACTAGTGTTCAGACTACATATATGGGTCAAATGTGTTTGCTTACGCTCTTCTCCTCACCCTGTTAGACGTGGACGAGTGTCAGGCCGTCCCGGGACTATGTGCTGGAGGAAACTGCATTAACACCGTGGGCTCGTACGAGTGCAAATGTCCCGCGGGTCACCGGCAAAGTGAGACCAACCAGAAGTGCGAAGGTATGTCACTTACTGCACAAACCCAAAACCTGTCAGAAGACAGCATGAAGCATGATAATGATCTCACTCCTGTTCATTACTCACAACTGGAAAGAAAAGTCATGCACTTGGCGGTTTCGTCGACATTGTAAGCTTTCCAAAATGTTGACATGCATGAAATGTTGACGTCAGTGGATTTCCAATTGGATATAGGCTGGTTTGGCATGTAAATGTCAGGTGTAGCTGCTTGACTAAGTTACTGGATTATTTTTCCGCTTGGGGTCCATCTTTAACAAAAGCTAGTGCCGCTTGAGTGGAATTTAAACAATGCAGAGTGAAAACAAACAGCCGTGTTGTAAAGCGGGGGTCTGCGCTTCTTGGATCCAATCCTGCCTTTTAAGAGATTTAAGATAAAACCTAGACAGAGAGATAAAGAGAGAGATAGTGAATTACAGCTTTTTTATACTAGCTAAAAGGTTATTCCATATCTACCAGATTGTTTTTTTTGTTTTTTATAACCTATTTTATTTATTAAAATATGTGTTATATTGCTTTGTATTAAAAAAATGAATTTATTCGAAATTATTATTTTATTTTATTTTGCATGGCAAATGCATTGATTACAGCTTGCATTTTCCTTTTCATGAAAAGAGTATGAAGTATAATATTCGGCTCAGAGGTTTGTTTCTTAGCTCCATTAACTTGGAGACTTGATTCATGTTTCATTTAAGTATCTACTTTGTCTGAGATGTTTGTCATAAAATTCCTGAGTAGAAACACAAACGAGTCGGTCGTTGACATACATTGAGATTACAGATCGTTCCTCACAGATGCATCTGGGAAGAGTGAAACTTATTTTATTTTTTTTAACTTTCCCACAGTTTTCTACATGTTCAAAACTGTAAGTTAAGAGTTAAGTATGTAAAATGATTTGGCACGCTTCCAGTCAGCCAGGCAGAGGGAATCCTGACCCTCTAGGTTATTAGTTTATCTCCTAATCACATTTTGACCCCAATGACGTGGCCATTACTAAAACAACGGTTTGGAGAAGAAACAGACCTCTGTCTGCAGGCTCATGTAGACTTTTTCTCAAGGAAACGAGAGAGAAACTTCTGCAAATTAGATGCTCAAGTGATCACTAAAACACCCTGAACTTTGGGTTGGAATAGAAGTGCTCCTCTGTTCTTTGAAGCTGCGTGGAGGGTGGAAAAAAAAAAACCCAGGTGGTAGTTGTGGGACGCTTAATTACAAGACAATGGTGTGGTGGAAAAAGTCTCGCCCTGGGCCAGGAGGTACGGCATGAGGCATACCTCGCACTGCTTACAGGGCACTTTCTCAGGAGTGGTGAGGAGACATCAATTGCAGATCGTTTCAGAGAAAGTAGCTCTAAGTAACGCTAAGTTTGGTAACACTTTATTTTACAGTGTCCTTGTTACGTGTAGTTACTGTAGTAATGCATATTACATGCAACTAACCCTAACCCTATAGTAAGTACATGTAGTTAAGTATTATATTCTTTAATGGCTTTATAATAACTTAACAGGTTGATTCTATGACATTGTAAGAACTCAGAATAACCATTTTTAAGTTCTGATGTCAGAAGAACCTTTTTTATGAAATCATAAGGATTAAAAAGTTACTATATTACGTTATTACAACTTAAAATATTCTCTTATGGCATCAACCCTTTTAGAACCTTTAATTTGAACCATTTTAGTCCAGATAATTGTCAGCTAGTCAAGGAACCCAAAATTTTTTGATGCTTTTGATCTTTTTTCCTCCTCCTCTCTTTTTAAAATGAAGAGCAGAACCAAACACAAACATTTCATCAATGAATGCAAAAACCACAAAAAGTGCTCTCCTGATGTACAATTACGTGAGCACGCACTCTCAGCAGTCATTAGCAGACGTTTCCCTCTCAACACGCCCTGAGTAAAGTCTGGTCCCGCTTCTGGGGCTCCGCTGACGAGCGGGTTTGTTTTGCCGAGGTTTTTATGACTTCAGCAGGGCCGTTTTCAGCTGCTGTGGGACAACGTGACTCCCGCTTTCCAACACACGAACACATCAAACACGTAATCGCTCCTCATGCTCTTCCCACATCCCGCCTCAATCTCATGCGACGAACCCGACACAGAGCGTCCACATATAATTTTACTAAATAAATGTAATTGCACGTGTGTATAAATATAAGAATGATACGCAATACAAACCAACAAAACGCTTTAACATCTGTTGACCTTCGGTTTGAGTTAGCGCCCGTAGTCACTTTATGGACCATGAGGAGGTCCCGAGCGATACCAATCGATTCCCACAGGAAAAAGAAAAACCACAAACGAGATCTTAATTGTTTCTCCTACTATAGATGTAGATGAGAGTTGCTTCTAAGATTTCTTCTCAAAAAAAAAAAAAAAAACAACGCCAGAAATATCAAGTGTGTCTCCTCTTGTTTGGTTCATTCTGTTTGGTTTTTATTGGAAGACTTTGGTGTTACACTTCCCAGACTTCTGAAAGAACCAGAGTGTGTGATAAGAACTTAAAAAGGTTCTTGCGATGGCATCGGAGAACCTTTTTAAGTTCTTATGCTGCAAGTTCTCATGTCATAAAAGAACCTTTTTGCTACATCTTATGAATTTTACAAAGCTAATTAATAATTCCTATGATGGCATTACAGAAACTTAGAAAGGTTCTTCACTGACATCACAATAACTAAGTTTGGTAACACTTTATTTTACAGTGTCCTTGTTACATATGTTACATGTATATTTACCATAATAATAACAGTAAATTATGCATAATTACATGCAACTAACCCTAAACCAAACCCTAATCCTACCCTAACCCTAACCCTATAGAAAGTACATGTAGTTGCTTAATATTACTCAGAACTTAAATATATTGTTACACTGTAACAATGACACCTTAAAATAAAGAATGCAACTTTGAATGCATTAAACTGACTTAAAATGAGTTGAATCTTGTATAACTTAAAAAAAAGTAAATAAATTGCTTAACTTATTTTGATGAGTTGAAGGAATGTAAAAACAAATGTTGCTATAACTTATTGATCATATAATGTTTTACAGTGCAGTTCATAAAATAACTTAGAAATGCATGTTTCCGTTTCAGATATCGACGAATGCACAGTCATATCCGGCGTGTGTGATGGCGGAGAATGCACCAACACCGCCGGCAGCTACGTGTGCACCTGTCCGCGGGGATACATCACCAGCACAGACGGCTCCAGATGTGTCGGTGAGACTCTTTCATCCACACACACATGCACACACACGCTTGTTCCCGTGACCTTACGCTGGGCCGCATCTGAGCCGTGCTTCATATCGCCTGTGTGACTCACAGGATGAACTTGTGTGCGCTTTTGTCAACCACTTCAAGCCTGGGAAAGTGTGTGTATAGTACCGAACAGTAACTTCACCAGCAAACAGGACCGAACTGTTGGTTTAAAATTCTAAATATACCTGGATGAGTTCTTTTTTGAGATCAACTTTTTCATTTCTGCACCCCTAGTGGCGCCAAATGGAATTGCAATTTTTTGAGCAGCCCTATTAAAAAACGTTTGCTCAACCAATAATGTGAGTTTGAGTTAGGACAGTATTATTTTAGTTTTATTATAGTTTTATCAATATTTTGAATCAGCTTTCATTTTTATATTTGATGTTAATTATTTTATAATTGTATTCTTTTTTTTTTTTTTTTTTTTAAATTGGTATTTAGGTTTAATTTATGTTTAGTTTTTATTTAGAGTTAATAATTTTAGTGCTTCAACTTAAACTTATTGCCAACTTAAACTAAGGCAACATTTTTTTATTGCAGTTAACACTTTTTAAAGTATTAGGTTAGGGTTAGGTTAGGTTAGGGTTAGGTTAGGTTAGGGTTAGGTTAGGATTATCTGTTTGTCTAAACCATGACTTGACAATATTTTTGCCATTGCATCTGGTGCTCTTAGAAACATATATTTTACAAATTGGTTTCCTATTTTGAGAACTTACTCAGAGAACTTAACATCTTATTGCAATTTGTGTTGTTAGAAACCGTAAAATAGTCTGTCCATTTTTAGCAAAAGATGGCTCTTCTGTAGCTTCGCATAAACTTAAGGTTATTCTATGATCATAAGAATTTAGAAGAAAATTTTGAATTCATGTGTCATAGAAGAACATCATTAATGTATTAAAAAGTTTATAGTTTATAAGAATTTCATCATAAGAATAAAAAAAAAAAAGAGTTTGTAAGAAATTCATCATAAAAATGTAATTAATATAATAATATATAATTACATAAGAAAATGTTTTCTTTTAGCATCAGGCTGTAAAAAAAAAAGAGTTAAATTCTTGAGTTTTTTTTGTAAAGTAAAACCTCAGACATGAGTTGCATTAATAAGGACATATCTTGCTCAAGGACATTTTTCTCTGCAGGATATGATTGCGAATTGAAATTAATTAAAAAACCCGGGTTGTCTGACATCTGTTGGACAAAATATATCTCATTCATGCTCATCTTACAATGATTGTTGTCCTACAAAAAGAAAAAAAAGTTTACAACACCTATTATTGGTTTTACAAATAATTTACTTGGAAAACATATTCGGCTTGTTTCATGAATGCATCGTTCTGCCCTTAAAAATCTACTTTCTTTTCTGTTGACGTCACAAAGATCACATGCACTGCCAAACATAAATGTAGTAATAAATGTCGCCTTTAAAAACTTGTGTTTGAATCCAGACTAACTAGTCTTTCTTTAGTTTGAAACCAGACTAGTTTGTTGGTTTCTTATGGCGAACGGGTCTCAATCGGGGATCAATCATCAGAGGACAATGGTGAAAATAGAGCCACATGGATGCTATTTCCTCCTGCTAACATTCCAGTACAGTGAGGCAAAGACATTGTTGACTCTGGCAGGGCCTTTGTCTTTTCCCTTCACTGTCCCTTTCCCTCACACTCCCTTCTCTCTATATATATATCCATCTCTTTTTATGCACGCCATCTTGAGTTTCTCACTCCGGCCGGCCCATATGTCTCTCGTAACCCCCTGATCCGACAGGTCCCCGGGTGCGAATAAAGAAACGTGAGATACCGGCCCTGGATGACGCGTTGACGTGGCCCTCATACATTCCCAGAAACCCGTCTGGATTTGCAGCAAATGTTTAGTGAACATATGGATCCCGTCATGGTGGAGAACACGGGCAATCTGGATGTTTTTCTGGATGTTGTTGACATACACAATAAAGATTGTAGTTAGAAGGAACATTTGGAAATTTGGCATGATATCAAATATGACCCCATTACTATTACTCTCGTAATGAGTGTGATTGGTTACACCTATAATCTGGATACATCTGAAAATGCATATTTTCTTCACATTTTGGCCGTCTGTCCTCACCAAGACATCGTTTTTTTTTTGTCCTGTGAAAACTGACGCTCTACTAAGTGGTTGAATTTTAAAACCGTTTTCGCTTTGTTGTGCGGACTGTGAAAACTGAGGTTTCCGAAAACGATGACGGATGTTTAGTCATGCGACACATTTTGTAACCATAGATAGTATAGTTATATCGGCATTGTTGTGCCTGCTATTGATAATGTTGTTAAAAATAATATATTACATTCATATCATATTGCATTCATGCAAAAATTACCCAAAAAAATAGCAAAACATGAGGGAATTTTGTGTTTTAGACCAATAATTGTATTTATTGACCAATTAATTGCATTTTACGCATGCACAGGAAGATGATTTAAGCATTTACCGATGTTTCAGTGTGGATGAGTAACTTTTGGAAAGCGCTCGCGTGGACGGCGTTCTCAAATGCATCCGTAGACGCAGCCATTGTGAGCATTTCATCAGTGCAAGTTATTCCAAAGAAGCTGCAAAGGCCAACTAGCTGCTCAGACATTGTTTTAGGCCAGAAACCAACGGCGGAAAAGTTTTGTGCTATCTTTGCGTTCGCCCCCTGGCTGGTGCTCTGTATCGCACAGAACCAGGCCGTAGGGAGTCATCTAGCCTGACGCTAATCAGCGTTAATGCACCGTCGAGCCGTGTACGAACACGAGAAATCTCACGTCAGAAGGTCTGGTTCCAATTGAAGCCAGCATTCCCATCACCACGCTTGCGAAACCCCCCGGCCGGGTCGATCCCAGGGGGTTGTAGTTCTGGAGAGAGCGCCTGGAACCTCCAGACGAAGGGTTTCTTGTGTCCGACGTAATTGGCCAAGATTACTCCACATGGACTTGATTTATGGCAGAGTGCTGGCTCATTAGCCGAGTTAATCGACTTTCACCCCCCTTTTCCACATGGTTCAGAAGCACTAATGTAGCATTGTATGCAAACTAGTACGTACCCGATCTCAACCAGCCCGCTCGTTGACCTTGACCAGCTGAAGCGTCCTATCTCAACCTTGTTCCCGAACCATGCTTTCAGTCCTCCAGTGGCCTTCCCAAGCTCCCACCTCATAAATTAACTTCCTGCTAGGGGACTGTGTAAAGGGCATGCATGGGCCTGACTTCCTGTGAAGTGGGACTGTACTCTCGAGAAAACACGCATTTCTGGTATTTGGAGGTTAATGCACAGTTGAATAGTAGAATTTATACACAACTTTTTCTGTATATGTGACCCTGGACCACAAAACTAGTCACATGGCTCCATTTTCTGAAATTGAGGTTTATACATCATCTGAAAGCTGAATAAACAAGCTTTTCATTGATGTATGGTTTGGAATATAAGGGTGCAAAAAAATCGAAACATTGAGAAAATCTCCTTTAAAGTTGTTCATTTATGTTCACGATTGTGCTGCATTCACTCACAAAAATAAATGTTTTATATATTTACGGTAGGAAATTTACAAAATATCTTCATGGAACGTAATCTTTACTTAATATCCTAATGATTTTTGGCATAAAAGAAAAATCGACTCTGCGACTGGTTTTGTGATCCAGGCTCAAATATAGTATAAAAAGGTAACACTTTCCAATAAGGTTTGTTAGTTAATAGTAGTTAACTACATTAGTTAACATGAACTAATAATAAACTGCACGTATACAGTATTTGTTCATCTTTGTTAATGTTAATTTCAACATTTACTAATACTTTATTAAAATCTTGTTAACATTAGTTAATGCACTGTGAACTAACAATGAACAACAGTATTTTTATTAACTATCGGTAACAAATACAGTAACAAATGGATTGCTCATGGTTAATTCGTGTTAGTTAATAAATTAACTAATGAACCTTATTGTAAAGTGTTACCGTATTGTAAACAGTATGCATAGTATGCTGATCTCTCTCTCGCTCTCTGTCACAGATCATCGGGTCGGTACGTGTTTCTCGTCTTTGGCGAACGGCCGCTGCGCGGGTGAATTGTCCGGTCAGTACACCAAGGGACAGTGTTGCTGCGACACGGGCCGCTGCTGGGCCCTCGGACACATCCCAGAGATGTGCCCCGTCAGAGGATCTGGTGAGTAGGCTAATGCTAATCACTAGCAGTGCTTGCTAAGTCAAATGTTACTTCTACTATTGCTTTTATCAGCACTTCTTAGAACTTTTTAGTCCTTTTTAATGGCGTCCCAGTTAGCTTATTTATCCACTATTCTACGCCTTTTGTAGTATAAATAGTGTGAAAAGTGAAGATTCCACTGTTCATACTGAAAATTCCAAAAATTCTGAACATTCCAAAATGATAAAGTGCACTTTAAATGTTGCACTTAACTAACCGGAAATGGAATGTTGTGGAATGTTGGACGCCTAATCCGCTCAACTGTCACAGCCTTCCTTATAAGGGAAGGGGGAGGGGCTAACAGACTCTGGTGTTGAATGACTAAATAACCTTATAAAATTCAAAAGGTTATTTATGCGTAGTGTGTAGCATGTCATTTGGGACTCATGTCTGGCTAGCATCTGTATGCTAGC
Source organism: Rutilus rutilus (assembly GCF_951802725.1). Lineage (NCBI taxonomy): Eukaryota > Metazoa > Chordata > Actinopteri > Cypriniformes > Leuciscidae > Rutilus > Rutilus rutilus. Next base: position 5,892,917 of record NC_140222.1, on the reverse strand, counting down.
ATACCCCTAAAAGATATTTAGCAAGTATTAAAATTAGTACTATTTCCAAAAATACTGATGACATCATCCTGCATTTTGTCCAATAAAATGGTTTCTTGAATGAGGACATCTGAAGTAGCGTAGTTAACAGTTGAAATGTTAGTTAAACACGACTAGCTATTTCTAAAGTCTCAGACTTCCCTTTTCAACAGGATGTGCATCAATAGTTTTTGTGTGGTATTTTAATGTAGTTCTGAACCGCACAAACTTTAAATGACATTATGATCCTGTCATGAGTGCTGACTCTTCTCGTACTCATCTCGAGGAATTTCTTCAGATGTTTGACCCTTTGAAGAATCGCTCCAGACGTGCTGTACCTCGCTGCAGAATCACGATAAACACGTGTCAGGTCAGCAGAGCGATCTTCTCTCAGGATAATAAAACGCTCTCTTTCAGTCCCACGCCTTCACACCCGAGTGTTTTACGCTCTTCCCTCCTCTTTGACACCGTCATGTTTCATCCGCAGGAATGCGCGAGCCAGACGGCTGCCAAATCCGCGGCTAACGCTTCGATCTTTCTACTTCCATTCAGTGTGCAAGTAGAGCTCAGTCTGCGCATTATCTACTTGTTTTTCATGTTGAGTTGAGCAACTTATATAAAATGTATCAGTTTGCATTCAAAGTAGGCACGATTGCAACATGATATACAATCAAACCAAAATTCAACATTTCTCACATTATCGCAGTTTATTCGCTATTGTTTAGAAAATGGTAATCAAGAACTCAGAGTCAAACTAAATTCATCTTGATAATGTCCGATAACTTTGAGCACAGTATAGTCAGAGGTCAAAGTGTCTGGATAATATTTGGTCCCAAATTTGACTGGTAGAAGAATTTTTGGGTATAATATGTCACAGTTTACTTTATTTTGCAAAACCTTTACTTGCATAAATGAACTATAGTGTCGTAATAATTTTTGGTTTGACTGTAAATTGCTATTTTAAAACGATGTCTTCCTGTAATTAGCATCTTGTTACAGTGTCTGTTGTTGATTTCCAGACGAATACAGGCGACTGTGCATCCAGAGGCTTCCCTTTGGCACCGGCAATGGCGGTGGCATCCACGACGGCCTGAACATCGGCGGTTACGGCAAAGGGCCGTCGCAGAACGGAAACAACGGCTACATTTACGGCGGAGAAAACACCAATGGAAACGGACACGGACACGGAAACGGAAACGGAAACGGCCAGAAGATTCAAATCAGTGAGTTGAAGTTGCCGGATTTTTCCCAGTGAATTGACTCGCATGTTCGAAGCTGAGAAATGAGCGGTGTGTTTTCGTTTGTGCTCAGGCCAACTGAACGAGACCACGATCGACGTGTGCAAGCATTTCACCAACCTGTGCCTGAACGGCCGCTGCATTCCCACGCCGACCAACTACCGCTGCGAATGCAACATGGGATACAGGCAGGACGTGCGCGGGGAGTGCATTGGTGAGTCGAAGTATTATTTGCATCTAATTGCCTTGTCCACGCGGAGACGTGTTTAGCTGTATACGTACGGATTTTGTATCGTATCAGCGTTTCGTCCAGACGGATCCGGCGCTTTGGGAGCCTAAAACCGCTATTTTTTTAAACTGGGTCCCCGAGTGGATAAATCTGAAAACGACACCCTTGCCTCTTATTGAGCCTCTTATTTCTGTATTTGGTAACACTATTTTATTTTACAGTGTCCTTGTTACATATGTTACATGTACTTACCATAGTAATAATAGTAAATTATGCATAATTACATGCAAATAACCCTAAACCAAACCCTAATCCTACCCTAACCCTATAGAAAGTACATGTAGTTGCTTAATATTACTCAGTACTTAAATATATAATTACACTGTAACAATGACACCATAAAAAAAAGTGTAACCCTTTATTTATTATTTACTTGAATGTATTTTTATTTTATTTCTTATGCTATGATGCTTTTCTGTTGTTTCTTTATTTTGTACCAGGCCATTTATGGTTGTTTATGCTGTTATATTGTAAAAAAAAGAATAAGCTACTGAGCCTGTTATTATTGTATACAGCACGCAAGGTTTACGCTCCAAGTCTTCTTCTCCGTTTTTAGTGTATCTCTGTGGCAGAATTACAGCGCCACATACTGGTCTGGCATGTATACTACATCGTTTTGAGTCGTTTTCAGTGGTTTCGTGTGTGCGCAGGTATTTATTGAGACGACGCCGTGTTTACGCCGAGTTTTTTTTTTTAGAACGAGGGGAAAAAAAGATCGGATAGGGAAAGCTCTGGCTTCGTGTGGATGTGGCCTAAAAGTCAGGAAAAAAGTGTTTCCTGAACTGACGAATGTAGACATGCCCTGCGTCTCAATGTCCATACCATCCAAATAAGTGTGTCCCAAAGCATAGTATGTTGAAAAGAGTAGGTCAGAAGTCCCTGGATGGTCTACTATTTCCGGTGGACTTTCAAAATGTGGATCCGTGCTCACTATAACAGATAATATTACCCACAATCCATTGTGCTTTGGAGGAGGATTCAGTTCAGAACTACAAACACGAGCAAAAAGTGTAAAAAAAACTACAAAACATGGCGGATATGCGCGTCCGCCGGTGAGAGGTTTAAGTGACTAATCAAAGTTTAACCTGATAGAAAAATATTTATTTAATGTTATCCGTGTTATATTTCATCTGCAATAACAATGTGGACTATTATAAAGCTCCGTTTGGCCATTAACTTTTAAATGCATTATTATGCATTAATGTGAGGAGAATCTCCGCATGAAAGACCCGCGACTGCAGATCAAAGTGTAGGAAATCAGTTTGCGTGTAACTAAGTCTACTCTTCTGCTACACACTCAAAAGTATGCACTTTTTCTTCACAAAAAGAGTACATACTTTTAGGACGTAATATAAGTAGGCGAACTGAGACGCAGCAATGGTCTAAAGCGTCCTCTACTGCCATCTGTAGGTGGTTTGTAGTGGGTTGAAAACATCTGTAGGCTTGACTGCCGGTATTTTAACTCATATAATTGATTAATAGTGCTAATAGGTTCTCATACATCTGCCTTCTACCCTCAGACGTGGACGAGTGCAACAGCAACCCGTGTGTGAACGGAGACTGCGTCAACACGCAAGGATCGTATCACTGCAAATGTCACGAGGGATACCAGGGAACGCCGACCAAACAGGCCTGCATTGGTTTGTTGCTTGTTATTCTGGTCTAAAACCTATTTTATGCCAAAAACTCATTTAATGCCAAACATTTTTACATTCAAAAGGTTTGAAAACAAACAAAAAAAACAGCTAAAAAACAGCCTTAAATATAAAATATCATTACATTATTTAGTTTCATGCTTCCTGCCTAGATTGTTATAATTATAAATATTGTAAGCAATTTTTTTTACTCAAACTATAACTAAAAATTATACTTATAACTAAAAATAAATAAATACTACATAGACAGTAAATGCATATTTTCAGGAAAAAATAGAATTTTATGTATTTTTTTAATTCTGTAAGGCAAGATGGCTATTACTAATTTTAGTATACACACTAAACAGACAAACAAAACGACCAAATAATGTGACTATGACAGTTTAATGTGAATAATCCATTTTCAATTAATTTTCATGGTAATTTCAAAGTCAGCACATAATTTTTTTCAACTTTACACGCCATAATTTCAACTTTACACGGCCTAGCGCCCTCTGGTGGACAACTGTAACTAATACATTCCCGTTGCTTCAGACATTGACGAGTGTATCGTGAACGGTGTTATGTGCCGAAACGGACGCTGTGTGAACACCGATGGAAGTTTCCAGTGCATCTGTAACGCTGGCTTTGAAATCAGCCCTGATGGGAAGAACTGCGTCGGTAAGTGCTTAAACTGCGACTTTAACATACTCTGGTGGGCAATCTGAATATCCTAATATATATATATATACACCACAGGTTGGTGGAGGGTGTTAAAAGGTCAACATAATAGTTTTTCATTAATGACTTTGACAAATACAAACACGACTCAATATCCACCATTGGTTTTTATAGTCTAACGGTGTTTTCTTGTGCTCCAGACCATGATGAATGTGCCACCACCAACATGTGCCTCAACGGCATGTGCATCAACGAAGACGGAAGCTTCAAGTGCATCTGCAAACCTGGTTTTGCGTTGGCACCCAATGGACGCTACTGCACCGGTGAGCATGTGTGGGAGTTACTTTGACGGATTATTAAACCCCAGAAATGGTTTACTCACCCTCATGTCTGTCAGTCGCCAAAAAATGACCAAAAAACAACGAAATAAAAGTGCCAAGAAAATAGTTTAGTAACTTGTGCGGCATATTCCGAGTCTATACGCTATATTCCGAGTCTTCTGAAGTCATATGATAGTTTTGTGAAATCGCTAAAATAACATTTTGTGCCAGAAACAGATGGTAAATAGTTCAAATCTGACGTAATTTGTCATAAAATCTTACGTGACGCGTTTTTGGTCTGGTGACCATTTTTCAATGAAATCTTTAATGACCAAAATTTAAGTCGTTATTCTCTGAAAATTGTTCCCTCAGTGCAACTATTCAGTCGCTACATTTCAAATCTCCTGAAGTCGTACGTTAGTTTTGTGCAAGAAATCGCTAAAATCTCATTTTCATTTGCAAGTTTGACGTCAAATCTTACGTAACGCTTCTTGCGTCGTCTTCGGTTCAAATGGTGACCATTTGTCAATGAAGTCTTTAATGATCAAACTTTAAGTCGTTATTTTCTAAAAAAATCTCTCATACGATAGTTTTATGTGAGAAACAGACGGTAAATTGCTTAAATTTAATTTGCGCATTTTTTGCAAGTTTGACGTCAGATCTGATGTGATGCATCTTTGGTTCTCGCATCTGGTGACTATTTGTCAAAGAAGTCTTTAATGACCAAAATTTAAGTCGTTATTCTCTGAAAAAAACCCAAATCTAATTTGCGTTCACATATATATGCACATCGGTTGTGCGTGTTCGGCGTCAATTGGCGACAAGTCTTAAGACACAAGAACCAATGACATTTGTTGTCACTGATGTCAAACCTAATGCCTCAAGACATATGAGGCTAGTTTTCATGTCAAGTCAGTTGTCGTTTGTGCTCATCTCATGACCGTTTGTTATTGACGTGTTGTTTGCTAACGTTCTACGCCATTTCCTCCGTTTCACCCGGACAGACATTGATGAATGCCACACCTCGGGCATCTGTATGAACGGCCGCTGCGTGAACACCGAGGGCTCTTTCCGCTGTGAGTGCCCGCCAGGCCTGGCCATCGGCGTGGACGGGCGTGTCTGCATAGATACTCACATGCGCACTACATGCTACGGCGCAATAAAGATGGGCACGTGTTCGCGCCCATTCCCCGGGGCGGTGACGAAGTCTGAATGCTGTTGCGCCAACCCAGAACACGGCTTCGGAGAACCCTGCCAACCCTGCCCGGCGTTCAACTCAGGTAGACTGCTGGGATACACCTTCTAGTCCAGAACGATATTTTAATATTAACGCAACATACGTTAGCTTTGACTTGTGTGCTTACAGGTAGCTAACATGTTTTGTTTGTCCTCAGCCGATTTTCAGGCATTGTGCAGCAGTGGACCTGGAATCACCGCAGATGGACGAGGTAAGTCTGTCTTCGCTACTATGCTAGTACGTTTGCGAATGCTAAACGCTAACGGACAGTATTCTATTTCTTTACGAATGCTAAATGCTAATGAACTGTAATCACAGTAATTAGATTTCTTTGTGAAAGCTAAATGCTAATGAACTGTATTAGATTTATTTGCGAATGCTATACGCTAACGGCTGTATTTGACTTCTTTGCGAAAGCTAAATGCTAACGAACTGTATTAGATTTATTTGCTAATGCTATACGCTAACGGGGTGTATTTGACTTCTTTGTGAATGCTAAATGCTAACGAACTGTATTAGATTTATTTGCTAATGCTATACGCTAACGGGGTGTATTTGACTTCTTTGTGAATGCTAAATGCTAACGAACTGTATTAGATATCTTTGCAAATGCTAAATGCTAACAAACTGTATTTGACTTCTTTGCGAACGCTAAATGCTAACAAACTGTATTCGATTTCTTCGTAGACATCAATGAATGTGCTTTGGATCCAGACATCTGTCAAAACGGTATCTGCGAGAACTTGCGCGGGAGCTACCGTTGCATCTGTAACATCGGCTACGAGTCTGACGCTAGCGGAAAGAATTGCGTGGGTGAGTTGCGTTACTTTTTTTTAAATTACGCAAGACGTAGCTTCTACTAATGTTTTGTTTTATGTACAAAATACATTTTGAACAACATGCTCTAACACCTAGCAAAAGTAGTTTGATTAATTTCGTGAATTTTTTGCGCATGTTTCAGACATTAACGAGTGTTTGGTGAATCGGTTGTTGTGCGACAACGGCATGTGTAGAAACACGCCCGGAAGTTACACTTGCTCTTGCCCCAAAGGATTCTCCTTCAAAGCCGATTCTGAGACATGCGAAGGTAACTACCACTCCTTAAAAACAAAAAAATCGTATCTTTTTTCATAAATTTATATCGTGATGTCATACATTTCGTTCAGACATCAACGAGTGTGACTCCAACCCCTGCATCAATGGTGTGTGCCGCAACATAGCCGGTTCCTTCAATTGCGAATGTTCCCACGGCAGCAAGCTGGACTCCACCAACACCATCTGCGTAGGTAAGTACGAACATTCGTTTTAGGCTAAAGAACAACGCAGGTTTATGCTAGCAGAAATGTGTTCTCTGATTGGTAAATCACTTATGGATAGTTTAGTGGCTATTCAATGTTTTTAAAAATTGCACAGAAGATGCTAAACAAGCAACCAACCACTTCCTGAAAGATTTTATTGTGCTACATTAGCATATGCCAATGTTGTTTATTTCCATTTTAAAGGTAACTGGATAACATTCTGCTACTTTTATCCATTTCTAGCCAGGCGGTTTTCATTCTTTGTCTGAAACCGAACATCGTTTGATTGAAATTAATGGAGTATGAAGGCAATAGGTCACGCGTTTGTGCTTTCAGGATGAATGCCCACTGTGATCTCATCCCGCTAGATATCCAAGTTGGTTTTTATATATCTGCAGAAATGCATCGATTCTCCACAGGGGAGTCGCTTCAAATGTCACAACGTCCATTTGTCATTGTCACACTTTCTTGGTTCTCTTGCACGTATTTGCCTCATGCAGACAGCATGAAAGGAACCTGCTGGCTGAACATCCAGGACGGCCGCTGTGAGGTGAATATAAACGGGGCCACGCTGAAGTCCGAGTGCTGCTCTACGCTGGGGGCGGCCTGGGGAAGCCCATGTGAACGCTGTGAAATTGGTTAGTTCATATGCAAAAACAACCAAAAAAGGATATATATATATATTACACAACTGAAGAAAATAAATATATAATTTTTATTTTTTATAATAATTTATATATACGATTTTATTATAATTTTTTTTTCAAATAAATAACTTGATATATAACTTTTGCTTATATATATATACATATACACAATTGTATTTTTTTATTGTAATTGATATATTTATTTTGATCATTTACAAAATAATTTTTTGATTTATAAATTTAATATATAACCTGCTTATATATAATCTTTTTTTTTCTTAAAATAAATAATTTATTTATTTTATTATAATTTAGATATATTTGTAGAATATATATATATATATATATATATATATATATATATATATACACAAACATTTAAAAAAAAATTTATTTCATATATAAATTTTGCTTATTCATAATTTTTTATTTATTTTAATTTATAAGTAATTTATCATTTAAAACATGAAAAATTATATATTTTTGAAATTTATTTTATATATAACTTCTGCTTATATCTGTTTTTTTTATTATTATAATTTATATATAATTTTTATCATTCATACAAATTAAAAATATGAAATAAATATTTTTATTATATAATATTTAATTTATAACTTGCTTATATACAATTTTATTTTAACTTTCTTATATATATATATATATATATATATATATATATATATAATTGTATGTGTATTTTTATTATAATTTATAAATAATTTTTATCATTTAAAAAATGTATTTTTGAAAATGATTTGATACATAACTTTAGCATATATATATATATGCTGTTTATACATTTCGCTGTGATTTTGTCTCCAGAGTATCATTATCTTTAAAACACGCTCACATACACATAGTAAACCGTACTGACGAGTGTTTGTTTTATTAAACATGTTTTTGACCTTCTGTCTACAGATCCTGCCTGTTCGAAAGGTTTCGCTCGCATGAAAGGTCTTGTGTGTGAAGGTACGTGCTACCCACAATCCCTTGCTGCATTCACCTGGTGCGCTGCATGACGATGCATAACTTCTCTGCTCCATCTCCAGATATTAACGAGTGTGAGGTTTTCCCCGGCGTGTGCACAAACGGCCGGTGTGTGAACACCCAGGGCTCGTTCCGGTGCGAGTGTCCCGAGGGTCTCACGCTGGACGGAGCCGGACGAACATGTGTTGGTCTGTGAACTGAACATTTACATATTCAATATTTAATCTGACTTATTTACAAAAGTATAAAAATCATCATCACTTAAGCCGGGTGCACACTGTGCGATTTATAAAAGTTTTACATCATCAATCAATGACACGTTTAGTGATGTGAGTTGCATTACACAATGGCGGCTACAAAGAAATCTTTAACGTTAATTTTGGTCATGGCTTGTCTTGAAAGACGAAGACGATTTGACTGTTGTCGTAGGAGAGTCACTGCAGGACTGAGAGTCAAATCAGAATTTGTCTGAGGTAAAATTCGATCACAACGGTCATTAATCGGCTGACGGTGAACATGTCAAACTAACGATCAAAGACTTCAAATTTTAGCCTATAGGATCAGAGGAATCTTTTAGGATTTGCATAAATTTGTCTCGTACAGTGTGAACGCGGCTTTACTAAATCAAACATTCCCTAACAGGAGGTCTTGATCCAAAGCAGTGATGTAAACTGGTTGTGTGTGTCCCGCAGACATCCGAAGCGAGCAGTGTTACATGAAATGGGACGAGGACGAGTGCGTGGAGCCGTTACCGGGCCGTTACCGGGCGGATATGTGCTGTTGTACGGTGGGAGCGGCGTGGGGCGTCGACTGTGAGGCGTGTCCCAAACCAAACACTCCCGAATATAAAAGCATCTGCCCTCGTGGACCCGGGATCGCCAACCGGGGAGACATCCTGACTGGGAGACCCTTCTATAAAGGTCATTTATTCATAGAGATCTACGTATATAGAAATCTTGACTGATATGATAACGATAACGGTTTTGGATATTGCCGATATTATACATCAACATTTGAAAACATAGTTTCAGCCGATCATTTTGAAAACACTATATTGAAAACACCATCTGAAACCGATATTATGGCTGACATTATCTATATATATATTTTTTTTTACTACCACAAAACATAACAAATTTTATAATTAATAATATCATTTTTTTATTAATACATTTTTTTTATTATAAAATATTATATATATATATATATTTTTTTCAACTGAACCAATAAACCAAGATTTTGTCTGTCTGAAGTTTGGGAACATTGGGAATAACACTTATTTATCCTTCTTTATTGCATATTATTATTATGCATTATCTATATTTGGGCTTTAGAACTTAAAAAAAATATATATATTTTTTACCTAAAACTTTGAAAATATTTCTTAAATTAAATAAAATAAAATAATATATTATATTAAATATTATATAAAAATGTACTATATATGTATATAGATGTTTTAGATATAGATTTATTGGTTACCAACAGCAAAATTCATAATTTTTTTAAAAGATGAATATATTTTTAAATCAAAACTTTCACACTTTACACTTTATTAAAACTAACTCAATTTATTAAAACTTCACTAATCATTTATTTCATCAGTCTTATTAGTTTATTTTATTAGCTAAGTTATACCCAAAGTTACAGTTTATAAGTTAACAGAAATAGTATTAAAATAAATATACCATTTATAATAAATAGTATTAATTATATTAGAAGTAGTTTCAGGATTACCACTATTTAAATATAAATGGATATATTAAAACGTGTCTGTAATAAAACATAATTTTTATTGTTTAAAACACTTTATTTTATAGTTACTGCTGTAACTGTTGTAATAACTATAAATTATGCATAATTACATAGTAAGTACATGTAGTTAATAATTAATATTACACAGTACTTAAATGTATAATTACACCTTAAAATAAAGTGTAACCAAATTATTTACCATTATCTGCAAACCGATTTGTCAAAATATCACTGTTACAATCACACTGACATACACAAATCAGACAGTATAATTTTGAGTGTGTGATAATGATGTGATAATCAAAGACTTCAGATATAGAAAGACGCTGCACTCATATGACTATGAATGGGAGAAAGTTTCCCCATGATGGCTTCCCCATGCATAGACACTGAGCGTTTGAAAGATGGGACTTTGTCTTAAAGCCTGTTTTCCTCTGTAGATGTGAACGAATGTAAGGTGTTCAAAGGCCTGTGCACTCACGGGACGTGCCGAAACACCATCGGGAGCTTCAAGTGTCGCTGTGACAGTGGTTTCGCCCTCACCATGGAGGAGAGGAACTGCACAGGTCCACATCTCACACACACACACACACACATCTGAATCAGACACACACTCCATGTGTTTCTGTGCATGGCTCACGCGGTTCCCTTCATCCGGCAGATATCGACGAGTGCACCATCTCTCCTGACCTGTGTGGACACGGCGTCTGCGTCAACACGCCGGGCAGCTTCGAGTGCGAGTGTGCCGACGGCTACGAGAGCGGCTTCATGATGATGAAGAACTGCATGGGTGAGACACCAGAGGCCTTTATACAGTCACAGTGTCTCTCGCTCTCTCTCTCTCTCTCTCTCTCTCTCTCTCGAAGTGTTATTGTAATTTGCATCTTGTTGCCTTTTTCAGTGTGACTCCCCTTTTTAAAGTGAAATGCGAAAAGTGAAAAGCTTTCTTTTTTTTTCTTTTTTTTCCGTTATTGTGGCAAAGTGTTGTCTGTTTTTAAATATTGTAAATATTAGGTTTTTCCTTCACTCTTGAAGTGGTAGGGGTTGAGTGAGAATCTTTTTCTCCTGTTTTTTCAGGTAATTAGGGAGTGAGGAAAGACCACTGCATTTTAATTTTCTTTCTTTTGATAGGCTTATTTAGTTACAATTGGGTTTAGACAGTGACAACTTTGTGTTGGTATTTTGACTAAGCCCACCTCTCTCTCTCTCTCTCTCTCTCTCTCTCTCTCTCTCTCTCTCTCTCTCTCTCTCTCTCTCTCTCTCTCTCCTGCAGACGTGGACGAGTGTGAGCGGGACCCTATGCTGTGTCGCGGAGGCGAGTGTCTGAACACCGAGGGCAGTTATGAGTGTGACTGTCCTCCAGGACACCAGCTGAGCACTGAAGCATCTGCCTGTGAAGGTACACAAGCTTCAAACACACACACATTTACTCAATATTAGAGTGAGTGAGTGAATACATTCTGTTTATCGTTTCACTTTAATATTAACTATAATCCAGTTAATATTTTGTCCATTTTACCAATTTTCCATATTTAATTAAAAAACTAATCTTTTTGTTTTGTTAGTAGTTTTAGTTTATTTAAATAGTATTTTTTTAATGATTGTATATTTATTGTAAAAATAAATTATTATTGTTATTATTATATTATAAATCAAACCTTTTTTCTCTACTTTATTATAATTGTTTTCAGATGTGAACGAGTGTCAGCTGAGCGATAACCTGTGTAAGAACGGTCAGTGTGTGAACATGGTGGGAACCTACCAGTGCTCCTGCAACACGGGATACCAGGTGACGCCCGACAGACAGGGCTGTGTGGGTGAGCAAACATCCTCAAACATCTGCAAACATCTACGAACATTCCCAAATATTCCCAAACATACGCAAACATTCCCAAACATCCCCAAAACATCTGTAAACATTCCCAAACATCCCCAAAACATCTGCAAACATTCCCAAATATTCCCAAACATCCCCAAAACATACGCAAACATTCCCAAACATTCCCAAATATTGCCAAACATCTGCAAACATCCACAAACATCTGCAAACATTCCCAAAACACACAAACATTCCCAAACATCCCCAAAACATCTGTAAACATTCCCAAATATTCCCAAACATCTACAGACATTCCCAAACATCCCCAAAACATACGCAAACATTCCCAAATATTCCCAAACATCTGCTTACATTCCCAAAGATCCTCAAACATCTGTAAACATACGCAAACATCCCAAAACATACGCAAACATTCCCAAACATCTGCAAACATTCGCAAACTTCCCCAAACATCTGCAAACATCCGCAAACTTCCCCAAACATCTGCAAACAACCTCAAACATCTGCAAACATCCGCAAATATTCCCAAACATTTCCATACATCTGCAAACATTCGCAAACTTCCCCAAACATCTGCAAACATCCGCAAACTTCCCCAAACATTTGCAAACAACCTCAAACATCCACAAACATCTGCAAACATCTGCAAACATCCGCAAATATCCTCAAACATTCCCATACATCTGCAAACATTACCAGACATCCTCAAATATTCCCAAACATTCCCAAACATCTGCAAACATTCCCAAACATCCCCAAAACATACGCAAACATTCCCAAACATCTGCAAACATTCCCAAATATTGCCAAACATCTGCAAACATTCCCAAAACATCTGTAAACATTCCCAAATATTCCCAAACATCTACAGACATTCCCAAACATCCCCAAAACATACGCAAACATTCCCAAATATTCCCAAACATCTGCTTACATTCCCAAAGATCCTCAAACATCTGTAAACATACGCAAACATTCCCAAACATCCCAAAACATACGCAAACATTCCCAAACATCTGCAAACATTCGCAAACTTCCCCAAACATCTGCAAACATCCGCAAACTTCCCCAAACATCTGCAAACATTCCCAAACATCCGCAAATATCCTCAAACATTCCCATACATCTGCAAACATTACCAGACATCCTCAAATATTCCCAAACATTCCCAAACATCTGCAAACATTCCCAAACATCCCCAAAACATCTGCAAACATCCTCAAACATTCCCAAACATCTACAAACATCTGCAAACATCCTCAGACAACTTCAAACATTCCCAAACATCTGCAAACAGCCTCAATCATTCCCAAAATCCTCAAACATCCCCAAACATCTGCAAACAGCCTCAATCATTCCCAAAATCCTCAAACATTCCCAAACATCATCAAACATTCCCAAACATCATCAAACATTCCCAAACATTCCCAAACATCTGCAAAACATTCCCAAACATCCCCAAAACATTTCCAAACATCCACAAACATTTCTAAACATCCACTAACATTCCCAAATTTCCCCAAAACATTCCCAAACATCCAGAAACATCTGCAAACATCCGGAAATATCCCAAAACATCCTCAAACATTCGCAAACATCTAAACTGACATTCATTCTCAGAAACAACTTATAATTGTAATTTACTTTGTAATAAAATAATAATAATAATTTAATAACTTTATATTATTTCATTTTAATGCTTAGTAACCTTTATTTGTTTGCTGATTTTTGTGTTAATTATTTTATTTGTGTGTTTGTGTGATTTACTGTTATGAAACAAGAATATGTAATCATGCTGCCTTCTGTAAGGAGACTCACTAAGAAAGTGTGTTTTGTGGCAGATATCGACGAGTGCACCATCATGAACGGCGGGTGCGACACACACTGCACGAACTCGGAGGGAAGTTACGAATGCAGCTGCAGCGAAGGTTATGCGCTCATGCCCGACCTCAGGACCTGCGCCGGTGAGACACACACACACACACACACACACACACACACACACACACGGGACGTCCTCTCAGACTGACCCTCGGCTCTTTCCGTAGACATCGACGAGTGCGAAGACTCTCCCGACATCTGCGACGGCGGCCAGTGTACGAACATCCCCGGAGAATATCGCTGCCTCTGCTACGACGGGTTCATGGCCTCCATGGACATGAGGACCTGCATCGGTGAGACACACAGCATCAGTGTATATGTGTGTGTGAGGACGACACACACGTTTGTGTAGATATAACCTTTAAATGATATAAAAATATTCAAGTAATTTAAAATATTTATAGTGTGTAACTTCAGTTCATACCTGTGTGAAGACAAGAGACTAAACTTATATATACGTTTGATTATATATCACTTTTAAATTATTAAAAAAGTAATTTATTTTAAATAATTTGAATTTGTTTGTCAGTGTAGTTTAGATTTAATTAAATAATAAAAAATATTACAAGTAACAATTTACTTTTAAGTAAATCATTTCATATAATTTCATTTTGATTTGTTTTATGATTTTTTTTAATTATTTTATTTGTTTGTTTGAGTTTGTTTGTTTTTGTGTAATTTACTTTCAATTAAAAATTACATAATTTATTACATCTATTTATGAATTAATTGTTTATGAATGATTTAATTGGATCAATTTGTTTATTTTAAGTACTAATTTACTTTTAATAAAATAATTTGGGTATTATTTCATTTTAATGTGTAGTTCTTTTTTTGTATTATTATTATTATTTAATTTGATGAATTTACTTTTAAACATCTTGATTTATTATTAAAATTAGCATTTTATGAAATAATTTATATTGTTTAGTCATCTTGATATATATATATATTTTTTTACTTTTATGAATATTTTATTTCATCCATTTGTTTATTTATGTGTAACATATTTTTATTCTAATATTTACTAATGATATTGTGCTGTTTGTTGGTGTCGTTTCCTGATGTTATGGTCCAGATGTCAATGAGTGCGACCTGAACCCCAACATCTGTCTCCACGGCGACTGTGAGAACACTAAAGGATCCTTCATCTGCCACTGTCAGCTGGGATACTTCGTCAAGAAGGGCTCCACCGGATGCACAGGTACGAGAGTCCAGACCCTCACACCAGCTTAAGTCAGGCTGGTTTTTGGAACATGCTAGCTGGTACGAAGTGGTTTGATTTTTTATTTATTTTTCTCCAGATATCGATGAATGTGAGATCGGCGCTCATAACTGCGACATGCACGCGGCGTGCGTCAACGTTCCCGGCAGCTTCAAGTGCCGCTGTCGCGACGGCTGGGAAGGAGACGGCATCAAATGCATCGGTGAGTGGCGAACGTTCCTCTCTGAAGTCTGAACCAGGCGTGCCGCGCAAGTGCTGAAAAGTGAAGCCAAAGTGTCTCGATCGCCCCCCCCCCGGTGGCTGGTCCCAGTATAGCTCATAAACCCCGCCTCCCCATCAAGACTAATGGGACACGGGCGAAACTAAACAACCAAATTACACCTCAAATAAATTTTTTCCGAAGATGTTTTCTGTCATTTTAGGTAGTTTTGATCACTCTGATGTGAGTTTAAGTGTTCGTTTTTTTAAATAAGTTTGTTCTTAGTTAGTTATTTGATGCTATAAAAACGTAAATGTGACATCATGATTGACAGCTGTGATTTTCGGGAGGAGATTGGAGCTTTAACTGTTCCAATAACTGTTTATTTCACACTGACTTAATGAGTTGCTCTGCAGTAAACTTTGCTAACGGTTTCTGCGTGTGTGTGTGTGTGTGTGTGTGTGTGTGTGTGTGTGTGTGTGTGTGTGTGTGTGCGTGTGTATGTGAGTGTGGACGGGGCTTTGATATCGCGGCTCCATTTCACGTTTTACTAAAGTGCAAAATCATGCCCCAAATCAGCGCAAGATGTCTGCGCCATATTAGGACATATTAGCCAGCTTCACTTTTCACCAGTAGAAGAGAGTGAATGGGGTCGTCCATCTTTTTTTACAGTCTATGCTCTGAACGTAGTCTGAGTTCAGTAATGATTGTGTCTCTGCAGATGTGGACGAGTGTGTCACTGAAGAGCACAACTGTAACCCCAACGCCGAGTGCATGAACACGCCGGGCTCGTACCGCTGCACCTGTAAAGAGGGATTCAACGGAGACGGCTTCACCTGCTCCGGTACTGCTCACACCTGACTCTATTACAGCGCAATTATCCTATAACACAGACATGAATGACACGATTGTTCTGAGATGGGGTTGAGATTCCTGTCTGTGTGCCTGTAGACATGGACGAGTGCGCGGATAACGTGAATCTGTGTGAGAACGGCCAGTGTCTGAACGCCCCGGGCGGATACCGCTGCGAGTGTGAGATGGGCTTCACCCCGACTGAGGACAGCAAGGCCTGCCAGGGTAAACACACACACACACACACACACACACACACACACACACACACACACACACAGACACACCTGTACAGTAACTCACACACTTACACACCTACAGTAACACACACACACACACATACACACTCTCACTCACTGTACTGTTTTTATACTGTACAAACTGTATATTCTCTTTCCTTACACTAACCCTACCCATCAGACACACACACACACACACACACACACACACACACACACACACACACACACACACACACACAGAAAACTCATTCTGTGTGATTAATAAGCTTGTTTCCTCATGGGGATCTACATCTAGGTCCCCACCGTGACACAAGTCACTATGAGTCTGTGTGCATTCAGGTCGAAGTCCCCACTGGGATAGAAAAACATTGTGTACACACACACTCACTCACTCACACACACACACACACACACACACACACAGTAACACACACCTACAGTAACACACTCACTCACATGACCGTAACACGCACACATCTACAGTAAATTACACACACCTACACTAACACACACACCTTACAGTAACACACACCTACACTAACACACACACACCTTACAGTAACACACACACACTTACAGTAACATACAGACACACCCATACCTACTGTACCACACACACCTACAGTAACACACTCACTCACACAACAATAACACACACACATCTACAGTAACACACTCACATACAGTAACACACACCTACACTAACACACACACCTTACAGTAACACACACACATTAACACACACACACACACACACACACACACACACACACACACACCTACATTAACACACTTACAGTAACACACACACACACACACACACCTTAAAGTAACACACACCTTAACTAACACACACAACACATCTACAGTAACACACACACACACACACACACACCTGTCTCACACCTACAGTAACACACACACAGACACACACACACACACCTTCAGTAACACACTCACACACACACACACCTTCAGTAACACACACACACATACACACACACACACTCACCTTCAGTAACACTCACTCACTCACTCACAGTAACACACACACCTTACAGTAACACACACACCTTCAGTAACAAACACACACACACACACACACACACTTAGAGTAACACACACACCTACAGTAACACACACTCACTCACAGCGCTGTGTGTCGTCCTTCAGATATCGACGAGTGCAACTTCCAGAACATCTGTGTGTTCGGGTCGTGTCAGAACCTGCCGGGGATGTTCCGCTGCGTCTGTGACTACGGCTACGAGCTGGACCGCAGCGGAGGAAACTGCACAGGTGACACACACACACACACACACACACACACACACACGCATCACATGAAGATCTTCGGCCTGCAGATCATCAGTTCATTTCAGCAAACGTCTACACAAGGGCCTCAGTGTGAGCCTCATGTACAGTATTTCGTTGTGTAATTTACCTTACCTATTAATAATATATAACTTAACTGTAATAATGTTGTTCTTAAAAGAGGCACTGAATGAGTTTGGATCGTCACGGCCACTAATCCCACTGGAAACACAGAGAGTGTGTGTTATTTCTCAGTTCTGTCTCACACTGTCTCCGTCTGCCTTAGACATCAACGAGTGTTTCGACCCGGTGAACTGCATCAACGGAGTGTGTGTGAACCTGCCCGGCAGCTACCTGTGCAACTGCCCGCCGGACTTCGAGCTCAACCCGTCCGGAGTCGGCTGTGTCGGTACGTCACACACTCAGCGCCTCATTCCTAGGGTTGGGAATCGATGTGTTTTTTTTACCTTATTGGAATCGAAATTAGGAATTGTTAAAATTCAAACGATACCCGCCCCTCCTCATGCCTCTCATGTTCTGCGATACGCGTGACACTAAAGAGCCGTGATCCTCTCCCCTCGGACAGACACGCGTGTGGGAAACTGTTTCCTGGACACTCTGGACCGGGGCGACGGCGGGATCTCCTGCAGCGCTGAGATCGGAGTGGGCGTGACCCGCGCGTCCTGCTGCTGCTCGCTGGGCGGAGCCTGGGGCAACCCGTGTGAACTCTGCCCTCTCGTCAACTCCTGTACGGACACACACACACACACACACACACTCACTGCTGTCATACACACTTCATGCTGTCTTAAAAAAAGAAGAATCTCTCCCAAACAGTGTTGGGGAAAGTTACCTATACAAGTAATGCATTACAATATTGTGTTACTCCCAAAAAAAGTAACTAACAGCGTTACTTGGTTACTTTTCATGTTAACTAAGGTAGTAAACTAAAGTTAAACCTTATTGTAAAGTGTTATCACATACTCTATATTAACCATTTAAGAACACATGACAGTGGAAAACCCCAAACAAAGTCTTTGTGAGCAAACATGAGCAAACATGAGCAAACGCCCTGATGAATTCTGTCTCCTCACAGCCGAGTACAAAACCCTGTGTCCCGGAGGAGAAGGCTTCCGGCCGAACCCCATCACGGTCATCCTGGAGGGTAAGTGTGGATCTGGCCGCGGGCAGCGAGATGAAGCCTGGGGGGGGTTTGCAGTAATAACTCTCTCTCTCTCTCTGTCCCACATCAGACATAGACGAATGCCAGGAGCTGCCCGGCCTGTGTCAGGGGGGAAACTGTGTCAACACCTTCGGCAGCTTCCAGTGCGAGTGTCCCGCCGGATACTACCTCAACGAGGAGACGCGCATCTGTGAAGGTCATCTGAGCTGCTGGAAACTCCGATTTAATCCATCCATTTATATTCATGCTTAGTAACCCCAATTAATTTCTTATGAATTAATGATTTTTAACAAAATTTTTGCATTAATATTTAAATTAAATATTTATACTAAATTTATATTCATATTCTAATTTATGTTCGTATTTTTATCTGTTAATTTTAATGTTTTAATTCAATAATAAAAATAACTAAACATTTTTAGCATTATTATTTCAATTAAATATTTTAATGTTTAGTAACCTTTATTGTTTTTATGAATTAATGTATGTAAATTAAATAAACAATTAATTAAACAATTTTATATTAATATTTCAATTAAATATTTATATTAATAATTTGATTTATATTAATATTTTGATTGATTAATTGTATTATATTTAGTAACTTTAATTAATTTTTTATGAAAATGTATTTGTGTTTATTTGTTCTCTAAATAATAATTATATTGTTTAAATGTAAATGTTATAATTTGTATATAATATATATATATATATATATATATATAATGTTAATATAATATTATTTAAACGTAATTTAATATAATTAAATAAAATAATTTATTTGATTTACTTTAAATAAAAATAGTTAACTTTAAATTAAACTTTGTATATTAGTACTTCAATGAAATATTTAGTAATATTTTAATAATTAAGAATTGTTTTATTTGTGAAATTTTAATTAAACAAACAATTAACTTAATTAAATCCTTTAGAATTTACATAAATATTTTACATTTATATTTTAATTTATAGTACTATTTCAATAATTTAATTTACTTTATTTTTATATTTATTGACATTTAATGCTTAGTAAATAAATAAAATAATTAACTTGTAATTAACTAATTTTACATTACATGTATATGAGTATTTTAATTTATATTAATATTTTAATAATTTAATTTACTTAATTAAAATTTTATATATATTGAAGTTTAATAACTAACTTTGATTTAGGAATTATTTTAATAGTTTGTGTAATTTACTTTTAATTAAAAAAAAGAAAAAAAAAAGGAACAGAATATACATTTATTTAATTTTAATAATCTGATTTTCAGCAAACTTTAAAAAAGGGAGCAACCAGACCGAAAGAGTTGGAGTGGTTTGAGTGAATACTGATATTTTTTGACCAATTCTCACACAGATATTGATGAATGTACGGCACACATCGGCATCTGTGGCCCGGGAACCTGCTACAATACGCTGGGAAACTACACCTGTGTCTGTCCACCCGAATACATGCAGGTCAACGGAGGAAACAACTGCATGGGTAAGACCTCGCCATCTAGTGTTCTGGCTCTTAAAGGGATAGTTCACCCAAAAATGAAAATTAGCCCATGATTTACTCACCCTGAAGTCATCCTAGGTGAATATGACATTCTTCTTTCAGACGAATACAATCAGAGTTATATTAAAAAATGCCCTGACTCTTCCAAGCTTTATAATGGCAGTGAATGGGGTTTGTTTTTGGAAGTCCATCAAAGTGGATATAATAGATATTTATATCTTTATATATCATTATATCTTTTATAATGGATAGATGCACTTTTTTCATGGATAGATGCACTTTTATGATGGATAGATGCACTTTTATCATGGATAGATGCACTTTTATCATTGATAGATGCACTTTTATGATGGATAGATGCACTTTTATCATGGATAGATGCACTTTTATGATGGATAGATGCACTTTTATCATGGATAGATGCACTTTTATGATGGATTGATGCACTTTTATGATGGATAGATGCACTTTTATGATGGATTGATGCACTTTTATCATGGATAGATGCACTTTTATGATGGATAGATGCACTTTTATCATGGATAGATGCACTTTTATCATGGATAGATGCACTTTTATCATGGATAGATGCACTTTTATGATGGATTGATGCACTTCCAAAAACAAAAACCCATTCATTGTCATTATAAAGCTTGGAAGAGTCAGGACATTTTTTAATATAACTCTGATTGTATTCGTCTGAAAGAAGAAAGTCATCTACACCTAGGATGACTTGAGGATGAGTAAATCATGGGCTAATTTTACTTTTTGGGTGAACTATCCCTTTAATCGGATGTACTTTTGGATGTGCAGATATGAGGAAAAGCGTGTGTTATCGCAACTTCAACGACACCTGCGAGAACGAGCTGCCCTTCAACATGACCAAGAAGATGTGCTGTTGCTCGTATAACGTGGGCAAAGCCTGGAACAGACCGTGTGAGGCCTGTCCGACCCCGGCCACCAGTGAGTGTCTCTCAACGGGAAGATATACCTGAACCTGCTGCTAGTTTCAATATTCACACAGATCTGTGTATTTCTGTCTCCTGTAGCCGAGTACCAGCTTCTGTGTGGATATCTGGCTCCTGGTTTCATCATCGACTTCCACACTGGAAAACCTATCGGTGAGTGAGTTCGACCTGAACTTCACATTTCACGTGACTAGCTAGTTGATTTCTTCGACAATGTATCGTACTATGAAAGGTAAGCGAGTTACGCCATTGTACGGGAAACGCGCTCCTGATCACACAAACTTTTCCTCCGTCAGATATCGATGAGTGTCGCGAGATCTCGGGCCTCTGCGCTAACGGCGTGTGCATCAACCAGATCGGGAGCTTCCGCTGCGAGTGTCGCATGGGCTTCAGCTACAACAACATCCTGCTCATATGTGAAGGTACCGACGCTCCTGACGCATTTAACCAAAGATTGTTCACGTATTTCTCGACTCACGCCTTCTGGACTTTTTCCACCACAGATATCGACGAGTGCAATAGCGGCGACAACCTGTGCCAGCGCAACGCTAACTGCATCAACATCCCCGGGAGCTACCGCTGCGAGTGTTCAGCCGGATTCAAGCTGTCTCCCAGCGGAGCGTGTGTGGGTGAGTCTCCAGCTTTCAGCAGTAAAAACATTCAAAATCCAGAGGGGAATTTAGACTCTAGAATGTGTCATTATAGAATGCGCCATAATAAAATTATTTAAGCACTTATGATTTACTTAACGATTTCTGCAATTTTGCTCCCAATGCACCATAATAAAGTGCGCTACATTGTGTCATTTTAGAATGCACTAGAATGTGCCATAATAGAATGCACCGTTATAAAATGTGCCATAATAGAATGCGCTAGAATGCACCAGAATGCACCGTTATAAAATGCACCAGAACGCACCATTATAAGCTGCACCATAAAGCGCCGTAATAGAATGCACTAGAATGTGCCATTATAGAATGCACTATATTATAATGCACCATAATTCGCCATAATAGAATGCACTAGAATGTCTTTTTAGAATGCGCCATAATAGAATGCACCATAATAGAATGTACCATAATAGAATGCGCCATAATAGAATGCGCCATAATAGAATGCACCATAATAGAATGCACCATAATAGAATGTACCATAATAGAATGCACCATAATAGAATGCGCCATAATAGAATGCACCATAATAGAATGCACCATAATAGAATGCGCCATAATAGAATGTGCCATAATAGAATGCACCATAATAGAATGTACCATAATAGAATGCGCCATAATAGAATGCACCATAATAGAATGCACCATAATAGAATGTACCATAATAGAATGCACCATAATAGAATGTGCCATAATAGAATGCACCATAATAGAATGCGCCATAATAGAATGTGCCATAATGCGCCGTAATAGAATGCACCGTTATAAAATGCGCCTTAACAGAATGCGCTAGATAGTGTCATAATAAAATGCGGCAAAATAAATAAAACTAAATAAAATAATTTAAGCTGTTATAATTTACTAAATTGTTGCTGCACTTATGTGTAAAAATTTTCTCGCAAAACTCTTTATTTAACTGTAAAGTGTAAAATAGTACTACTAAAATATAACTTTTAAGATATTTTTTTATATAATTTAAAAACTATTATATTTATTTTAATTTTATATTTTTGGTTTTCCTTTTTTCTAATTTTATTGTTTGTATTTTTATTTTTATTTTTTTCTATTTAGCTTTAATTTATTTCCGTTTCAGTAATTTTAACTTATTGTATTTCAATTAGTTGCCAGGGTTTTTCATCTAATATTTATATTTTATTTGAGCTTTATTTCAGTTGCCAAAAACTGTCAAAAGCCTCATTTATTTTAGCCCTCATTATTTCAACTTAGTTTTAAAATAATCGTGTTCAACAGAGGAATTCGTGGTGAAAAGCTACATTACCCATGATGCTGTTCGGAAAATTCCACCAATCAGAGAGTCAAAATGCAACACATGCCAAAAAATCACTTTAGCTCCGCCCACTTCTGTGAAACACTGCGAGTGACGTAATTGTGTACGCTCTCAAAATACTTAAATGTTTTGAAAAAATACTTCCGGAACCAACGCCCGGCCAAAAAAATAATAAAATGACAAAGGCGCATAATGAATGACTAAAAATGAAACTGAAAATGAAAAATATGAATGCAAGTGAACTGCCTGTCCCTCAGACCGCAACGAGTGTCAGGAGATCCCGAACGTCTGCAGTCACGGTGAGTGTATCGACACTCAGGGCAGCTTCCGCTGTCTGTGCCACAACGGCTTCAAGACCACGCCGGACCAGACCATGTGCATGGGTGAGTGAGCGTTCACGTCGCGCTGCTTTTCCCGCCGGAAGCGCTCTGACACGGATCCTGACTGTGATGTCATTGTGTCCGGCAGATATCGACGAGTGTGACCGGCAGCCGTGTGGAAACGGCACGTGTAAGAACACCGTGGGCTCGTACAACTGCCTGTGCTTCCCCGGATTCGAGCTCACGCACAACAACGACTGCATGGGTGAGTCACACGCAGTCACACGCAGTCACACCAATCACAAAATCACACCAATCACAGCAATCACAAAATCACACCAATCACAGCAATCATAAAAATCACACCAATCACAAAATCACACCAATCACAGCAATCACAAAATCACAGCAATCACACCAATCACAGCCGTTACATTTACACTGCTGTTTGAAAATGAATTACATGGCCATAACATGTTGCCACCGGGGTTTGAAATGAACTTTTTTCACTCACTGGCCAATTTGGCTTCTAAATGTTTAAGTTACCGGCCATTTAGCGAGTCACGGCGCATTTTAAGATTAAACAACCAAAGAGAAAATATATTTTTGAATTTATTTTTTTAAATATTTTTTTACAAAAGATTTAATATAATAAATGCTCATGCTTTTAGCCTTTTCTTAAGATAAAATACCCTTTAAAATGCCAAAGATAGAATATATGTTTTGCTTTTATTTGATTAAATCTACATTTTCTGCATTTTTTAAGATAAAATGCACTTTATAAAATGCCAATGAGAAAATATATTTTTGCATAATCATATTTCATAACAATTTTTTTTTTTACTAAATATTTACTAAAAAAAGGCAGAAAACAAGTACATTTATTTTAAGACAAAATATATTTTTGCATTTATTTGATTAAATAATAATAAATGATCTTGCTTTCTGCCTTTTCATCAGCTAAAATGCCCCTTAAAATGCCAAAGAGAGAATATATTTTGGCATTAAGCATGTCTAATTGGAATAAGCAATTAAGAAGCAAAATCCAAAATGTAGGATTTTGAAATCTGAGATATTATGCTAAATGCTGTGCTTCTAATAGCAACTGTGGATTTAGCGTCAGACTGTGTGTAGATCATGAAAGCGGAGGGGTCAGAGTTCTGACAGGTGTGTGTGTGTGATTGACAGATATCGACGAGTGCAGTGTTCACTCCAGTCAGGTGTGCAGAAACGGCCAGTGCATCAACAGCATGGGCTCCTTCAAGTGTTTGTGTCTGGACGGGTATAACCTGACGCCGGACGGCAAGAACTGCGTCGGTAAGAGCCGATTAACCTCACCAGAGATCCCTGAAACCTTCCTATTGACCAACAAACCTTTCCAGTTCATCCTGCAGACTGACCGTAACAGAGTTAATTACACCTAAAGATCCATACAGTCCATCAGGGAAGAGCTAGCAGATCTCCAGAGGAAACACTGAGTTATAGTGTGACAAAATCAAAGTCTTATTATTTTAAAATAAGAGTCCCCACACAGCTATGTTTTTTTTGTTAGTATTTTGTTAATATTATTATTTTGTATAAATATAATATATAATATTATTTATAATTTTATATATATATATATATATATATATATATATATATATATATAATATTTCATGTCTTTTATGTTTTATGTATGTTGCCAGTAGGTAAATATTTACAAATAAAATACTATTTATTAAATTCATATTTTTTAATATTTATTCTTTATTTATAAATTTACACTCTGTAAATATTGATATTTTGCAAATGTTTTATTATTGTATTTAGCATAAATGAATGTTTTACATAAACATATAATATGCATATCAATTTTATTTATAAATATTTTTGTTAATAATAAATATGTTGCCATTTGTAACTATTTGATGTATATAAAGTGCTAGGTAAGTGGAACCTAGTGTAAAGGTATTAAATGTTATATAATAATCAGAAGCTTTATACTTTATATATACTATATATACAGTAGTCAGCATTTGAAGTGGATCAAAAAAGTTAATCAAAGTTGTCCTAAGACAAGAACGGGTATTGTTCAAAATTCATGTATAACTTTGATGAAAGGTTTTGATCCACTTTAAATGTTGACTACTGTATATACAGTGTGAAGTGTCTGATTATTGTGTAATGCGGTAAGCTAGTTTCGGAGTAGCTTCCCCACATGAGTGCGTGTTTAATCCGGTGTATATGTGTGTGACGGGATATCAGATATCAACGAGTGTGTGACGCTGCCGGGCGCCTGCCAGCCGGGAACATGCCAGAACCTGGACGGATCCTTCCGCTGCATCTGTCCTTCAGGATACGAGGTGCAGAACGACAAGTGTGTGGGTAAGAGTGATGTATTTACTAGCGGTGGAACGATTCGATACATATCACGATACTGAACTCACGATACGATATCATTGCGACACTCCAATACATATGACAAAAAATGTACTGTTGGTTAAAATGCTCATTTTGATACACTGTGAGTGTAAATGAATAGTCTGCTGGAAACTCAAAGCACAGGACAATAGAGACACCAGAATAACAATATTCATGATTCTGAAGCTGAAAATACTGAATTATTTTAGACGAATATGCTTGAACTCTGTCACTGACTAGATATATTTAAAATAATGTAGCACTTTTTACTGGTAACATCATCATTTGGCATTATCAGGACACACAAATATTCCCCCACTGCATTATTATACATTATATTCAACATTATATACAGTAGTTTAACGTCGTACTGACACTAAAACTCTAATGCACAGTCATTTTCATTTTGGGTGAACTAAACACAATACATATAGTTGCCTTTTTGTATTGTGATATATTGTGACACGATATATTGTTATTGTTATATTGTTGATATATTGTGACAGGATATATTGTTATATTGTTGATATATTGTGTCACGATATATTGTTATTGTTATATTGTTGATATATTGTGACAGGATATATTGTTATATTGGTGATATATTGTGACAGGATATATTGTTATATTGTTGATATTTTGTGACAGGATATATTGTTATTGTTATATTGTTGATATATTGTGACAGGATATATTGTTATATTGGTGATATATTGTGTCACAATATATTGTTATTGTTATATTGTTGATATATTGTGACAGGATATATTGTTATATTGTTGATATATTGTGTCACAATATATTGTTATTGTTATATTGTTGATATATTGTGACAGGATATATTGTTATATTGTTGATATATTGTGTCCCGATATATAGTTACAAGCCTCCTGCACACATGATCGTCTGCCATCGTGATCTGTGTGTTCTTCCACCTCTCTCTGTGCTCTTCTTCCTCAGACATCAACGAGTGCAACGTGGAGCCCAACATCTGTCAGTTCGGCTCGTGTAAGAACACGCCGGGAAGCTTCCAGTGCATCTGTCAGCCCGGATTCGTCCTGTCCGACAACGGGCGCCGCTGTTTCGGTAAGATCCCGCGCCCGTCCACACGTTCCTGTAAAACAGGACCGTTATAGATCTCTGAAATCCAAAGCCAGACTCCTGACATCTTATTAAATAGATCTGTGTGTGCTTTTTATTGCAGAAATCTGTCTTTGATCTGTTTTGTTTTTTGTTTTTTTACAAAAAATGTCTTCATGCCTTAAAATAGCTTGAATGTAACTCGACACCCTTGCCTCATTTAGTATGTGCGGTTCTATGAATATGCAAATGAGCCCCGCCTCCACTCACTCACTCAGCTCAGAGATCCACTGGTTGACGATCACACGTTGATCTGATTGGTTACAAGGTAGTTTGTGACGTCAGAAACACCAGCGATTTCAAAGAGTGTTTTTGAGACTGTCTTTGGTTCACTGCAGTTTAAAGGAGGAAATACTCAGCAATGGTGTCGACTTATGAATTTACACATGGTTTGTCTTAAAGCAGATTAAAAACACCACATAGACACATAAACAACATTAAAAGCTGGATTTTCACCACAAGGGGACTTAAAATAAAATTACAGACCACTTTTAATAATTTTAATAATGTATTACTAAGGGTTGGTATTAATGGTTTAGATGTCTTTTTATTGTTAGTTCATATCAGCTAATATAGTGTGTTACCAATGTTTCATACAATACATTTATAGCGGTTATTTTCTGTATGTAAAGTGTGGTGTTTTATTGGTTTATAATGAACATGAATGTGTGTTTTGATGCCCACAGACACGCGCGAGAGCTTCTGTTTCACGCGCTTTGAAGCGGGTAAATGCTCGGTGCCCAAACCACTGAACACCACTAAAGCCAAGTGTTGCTGCAGTCTGATGCCCGGAGAGGGATGGGGCGACCCCTGCGAACTGTGCCCGCGCGAGACCGAGGGTACGTCACATTACAGAGTATCAGAGTATACGCTTCAGAGTATACACTATACACTTCAGAGTATATACTACAGAGTATACACTTCAGAATATACACTATACACTTCAGAATATACACTTCAGAATATACACTACAGAGTATCAGAGTATACACTTCAGAGTATACGCTTCAGAATATACACTATACACTTCAGAGTATACACTTCAGAATATACATTACAGAGTATCAGAGTATACACTTCAGAGTATCAGACTATACACTTCAGACTATACACTTCAGAATATACACTACAGAGTATGCACTTCAGAATGTACACTTCATAGTATACACTTCAGAGTATACTCTTCATAGTATACACTACAGAATATACACTTCAGAATATGACATACAGTGAAACTAAGACCGAGTATACGACAAGACCGAGTTTGTCACAGTTCAAAGCAAGTCAAACCAAAATGTATTCAGACACCTTCAACATTTCTCACGCTATCACAGTTTATTCACTATAGTGTATTTGAACATTTTTTGCATGTCGAACTCTTCCAAGATAAATTTAAATGTACTTAGAAGATATTCTGATGTTTATTAAAACATGGAAACATGAAATGTTTGATTTCTGTGTGTGTGTGTTTGACATGTTTTTGTCCCTTCTCACCCGCAGCTGCGTTTCACACGTTGTGTCCCTACGGTCACGAGGCCGTCCCGAGCTCCGGAGGACGCGAGGGTGAGAAAACCTGCTCAACTTCTGCCAACTGAAGCACTTCTCCTTCCACCAACACTGGTGATATAACGTCATCTCTGCCTCCACAGACATGAACGAGTGTGTGGAGAACCCGGGAATCTGCGGAAACGGCCTGTGCATCAACACCGACGGCTCGTTCCGCTGCGAGTGTCCCTTCGGATACAACCTGGACTACACCGGCGTCAACTGCGTGGGTGAGTTCCCCTGCAAACTAATGTCCTAAACACACACGCATTTTCTCTCTCCTCGATCAAAGCGGGAAGGTTGTGATTGTCCACTTCACCTATCAACCAAATAAGTTATGTCTTGTGAAGCGCACCTTTGATGATGGTTCTTGGGCCGATGGTTGATTTGTCCTCTTCCCAGACACGGATGAGTGCTCCATCGGAAACCCTTGTGGAAACGGGACGTGCTCAAACGTTCCAGGCGGATTTGAGTGTTCCTGTCAGGAGGGATTTGAACCCGGACCCATGATGACCTGTGAAGGTACACTAGATATGAGCTAAAGTGTGTTTCACAATATATACTCTGAATAAAAACACAATTATGTGATAGATAGATAGATGGATGGATGGATAGATAGATGGATAGATACACAATAGATAGAAACACAATAGATAGATACAGATAGATAGATAGATAGACACACAGATAAATAGATACACAGAGCATAATTGTGAAGATATACTATACAACAACACAACAACTATATATAGATTATAGATTGCTCTCTGTCAGTATAGTTCACACTGTTGTTCATGTGTGTGTGTCAGACATCAACGAGTGCGCTGTGAACCCGCTCCTCTGCGCCTTCCGCTGCGTCAACACCTTCGGCTCGTACGAGTGCATGTGTCCCACGGGATACGTGCTGCGCGACGACAACCGCATGTGCCGAGGTGAGACCAGACTCCACTCCTGTTCACAGCACGGAAATATTCATATTCATATTCATACTCCTACTCTCTCTCCTCAGACCAGGACGAGTGCGCTGAAGGCCTCGATGACTGCGCGTCCAGAGGCATGGCCTGCAAAAACCAGATCGGCACCTTCATGTGCATCTGTCCACCGGGCATGACCCGTCGTCCTGATGGAGAAGGCTGCATGGGTGAGAAACCAGCGCGCGTGTGTGTGTGTGTGTGTGTGTGTGTGTGTGTGTGTGAGAGAGTGTGTCTGACATGCTAAGAGAGGAGCTCTAAAGATAGAATGAGGCCTCTATGTTGTCATCGGAAAAATATACGATAATTCAAGCGAACACACACTTACGATTTCCACCCAAAATGGGATTTAAAAATGCATGTCTACAGACTATATTACAGAAACTTGACACTTGACAACCACCCATGACACCTTAGCAACCATTTTGCAACATCTTAGCAACCGCATAGCAACAGCAACATTGTGGTGACAATTTCTGCATGAGCAAACGCTCACATTTTTCTTCAGAAAATGTAAAAATGTGGTTTGTTTTTATTGGAGTAACAGTGAATATGTAGTATTATTGTTAATATTGTATTTTGTCAAATTATATTTACTAGGGTAAATTGGAATGTGCATTTTAAGAATATTTATCAAATAAAATAATTTGATATTTGATACAATATTAATAACAAAATATAATAATAGTAATTCTTTTATATAAAAATTAACTAATGTATGATATATGAATATAATAGTAAATACAATATAAATCATATTTTATTTTATATAATTATTATTACTAAGTAACATTTTGAGCAATATTATGCAACTAAAATCTAGAATATTTTTATTTGATGTTGTCAGAACCATTTTCTATATTGTGTGCTTGATATAATTAAAAAGTTTAAGTAATTTAGTCACTTTTATAGAGTAAATGCATATAGTCTTCAGAAAATAAATGCAGTAACTATTGTATTTTGTCAAACTATATTTACTAGGGTAAATTTTTAATATAATTTTTGTAATAACAACAAATACAATTTATATAATAATAATTTAATATTTGATGGAATATTCATATAAAATAAATCACAGTAAATAAAATAAATATATTATATAAATATTATTATATTATTTATAAAATTATAATCATCATGATAATTTGTAATATTTTGAGCAATATTATACAATTAAAATCTCTAATATTTTATTTGATGTTACCTAAACCTTTTTCTGTATTGCTTGCTTGATATAATTCAAATTTCAAGTAATTTTGTCACTTTTACATAGTATACACATTGTGCATTAGCCAGCTCTCTTATTGCATAAGCCTCAGATCACTAGATCACCCTTCCCTCTCTCTCTCTCAGACCTGAACGAGTGTCGCAGTAAGCCTGGGATCTGTAAGAACGGCCGCTGTGTGAACACTGTGGGGAGTTACCGCTGCGAGTGTAACGAGGGCTTCGAGTCGAGCTCCACGGGCACTGAGTGCATCGGTAAGAACAAGCGGCCAATCAGAGCGCAGCTGACGGCGAAGGCTCACGCGTGTTCACGTGAAACTGAATCACCAGTTTTACATCCAATAGAATCAAATACAGTCAAACCAAAAATTATTCAGACACCAGATTAAATTTTTTTATACTTTTTTAACAGTAGATGCAGGACACTATAGTTAATTTATGTAAGTGAGGAGAGCAAAATAAAGTAAACGGTGACATATTACACCCAAAAATTCTTCATACAGTGACTACCAGTAACATTTATACTAATTCAGGATCAAAAATGATTCACACTTTGAGCTGACCATGTTTTGCTGAAGTGTTTTTTCTTTAATTGCTAATGCGACCTTTTTACACACAGACTGAACAAAATGAAGTAATCGGTTGAGCTAAACTGGTATTATCTAATTGTGTAGTTAAATTTAACAGCTGACAGATATTCAACATAATTCATGTGTGAGACAGTCTAACAGAAGGATGGACAAAACCAGTCAAAAATAAACTGAGTTCTTGTCATATTTTATTACTGAATGTGAGAAATGTTGAAGGTGTCTGGTTTGACGGTAGCCGATTCCTCCCGTCGTCTAACTGTTCTCGAACTCTTGTTGTCGTCAGATAACAGGAAGGGCTTCTGCTTCACGGAGGTCCTGCAGACGATGTGCCAGCAGTCGTCCACTAACCGAAACACCGTCACCAAGTCTGAGTGCTGCTGTAACGGGGGTCGAGGATGGGGCTCGCTGTGTGAGCTGTGTCCTCTGCCTGGCACCGTACAGTACAAGAAGATGTGTCCGCTCGGCCCGGGATACACCACTGACGGCAGAGGTCAGAGGTCGCAGACACAACACACTACTCTTCTGAGAAACTTCATACAACAGCAATGTGCAAAAGATGTTTAGTAGCCATTCCTTTGGTAGATTTGAAATGTACATGTGGATCTTTTTACCATATTGGATGTGTTTTGCAGACATCAATGAGTGTGAGGTGATGCCCAACCTGTGTAAGAACGGCCAGTGCATCAACAGTGTCGGCTCCTTCCGCTGCCATTGCAACGTGGGTTACACCAATGACTTCACTAGCACTTCCTGTGTCGGTACGTTGTCCTCGCTCACTGTAACCCATGTTAAGCCTGTTTTTTTTATGCAATATCAGCTAAATATTGTAATACTTCTTGCCTTTTCCCATTGATGCCTTTTAAATTAGATATGGACGAATGCTCTCAGTCGCCCAAACCGTGTAACTTCTTGTGCAAGAACACTGAAGGCAGTTACCTGTGCTCATGTCCCAGAGGATACATCCTACAGCCTGATGGGAAGACATGCAAAGGTTAGTTTATAATTAATGGGTACCATTCCTACTTGTCGGGATAACATCAGCTTATAAATCTAGTCCTGGTAATAATCCATCCCAATGACAAACCCAGTGTGCTAATATGAAATGCAGTCAAAAAAATTATTCAGACACCAGATATTATTTTTTTTAAAAATTTTTACTAGCGGGTGCAGGACACTATAGTTCATTTATGTAAGTGAGGATAGCAAAATAAAGTAAACTGTGACATATTATACCCAAAATTTCTTCATACAGTGACTATCATTGACATTTATAAACCAAAAATGATTCAGACACTTTGACCTGACCATGGTTTGCTGAAGTGGTTTTTTTTTAAATTGCTAATGCGACTTTTTTACACACAGACTGAACAAAATGAAGCATTGCTTGGTAATCGGTTGAGCTAAATTGGTAGTATCTAATTGTGTACTTAAATTTAACAATTAATTTGTGAGACAATCTAACAGAAGGATGGACAAAACCAACTGATGTGATAAGTTCTTGTCATATTTGAATACCATTTTCTAAACTATAGCGAATAAATTGTGATAATGTGTCTGAATAACTGAATAATTGACTGTATTACTAATTTTGTCCCAGATTTGGACGAGTGCTCAACCAAGCAACACAACTGTCAGTTCCTATGCGTCAACACGATCGGTGGTTTCACCTGTAAATGCCCCACGGGCTTCACGCAGCACCAGACGGCTTGCATAGGTGAGTGATATGAACTCAAAACCGCCCCGCTAACATGCCTAGCCTAGAGCCTAAATAATTGAGCAGGTCATTTGGAGCTAAAATTGCCCCCATGCTTCATCTCTTAGACAACAACGAATGCGGCAATCAGCCAAACGTGTGCGGTTCCCGCGCCTCCTGCCTGAACACTCCCGGCAGCTTCAACTGCGAGTGTCAGAAAGGCTTCTCTCTGGACGACACTGGACACAACTGTGATGGTTAGTTTCCCATTTTGGGCTCAGATTAAATATTTTTGCGCTTATGGTATTGGCACCAATCCTGCTAAGGGCCCATACTATGACCCCAATGTTTATTCATGAGATTGACCCTAGAACCAACCCGGATATATTAGAAGCACATGCCAACCTGAGATCAGTTTATGATCTTTGTTGTTTTTTCTTGGTTTCTTGCAGACGTTGATGAATGTGGCGGAAACCACCGGTGCCAACACGGTTGCCAGAACATGCTGGGAGGTTATCGCTGCGGCTGCCCGCAGGGTTACGTTCAACACTACCAATGGAACCAGTGTGTGGGTAAGTCCGTCTGCATGAATGATGCAACATAAAAGCAGTTTTTTCATTGCAGATTGCTAATTTCTATGTCTTCCTTCCACCCAGATGAGAATGAATGTGCCGGGAACCAACTCTGTGGGTCGGCGTCTTGCTATAACACTCTGGGCAGCTATAAGTGCGTGTGCCCATCAGGTTTCGACTTTGAGTCTTCTGCTGGCGGCTGCCAGGATGTTAATGAATGCTCCCAGGGCAATAACCCTTGCAGCTATGGCTGTTCCAACACAGATGGCGGATACTTGTGCGGATGTCCTGGAGGCTTCTACCGAGCAGGACAAGGGTGAGTATTTAGGCTAGGCTAAAGACTGTTCTCATTTGAACATTGCATGTTAAACTCTGGATTATCAGAGTTCGTTATGCCAGGAGTGTGCAATCCTGCTCCCAGAGGGACGCTTTTACACAGAGTTTCAGTCCAACCTTCACCAGCACACCTGTCTGGACGTTTCTAGCAACCCTACCTTCAGGAGCTGAAGTCTGTAATATGGTTCTTATTTAAAAATTGCAAGTTAACTCTGGATTACCAGAGTTTGCCTTAGTGCCAGGAGTGTCCAATCCTGCTCCCGCTTTTATGCAGAGTTTCAGTCCGACCTTCTACAGCACACATGTCTGGACATTTCTAGTAACCCTAAAAACCATCATTTAGTTGGTTCAGGAGCTAAAGTCTATAGGAAGGTTCTTTTTGAACATTGTAAGTTTACTTTATGCCAGAAGTGTCCAATCATGCTCCTGGAGGCCCGCTTTTATGCAAAGTTTCAGTCCAACCTTCTCCAGCACACATGCCTGGACTTTTCTAGTAACCCTAAATACCTTCATTAGCTAGTTCAGGAGCTAAACTCAGGTAATCCAGTTAACTCACAATGTTCAAATAAGAACCTTCCTACAGAGTTCATTTTATGTCTGAAGTGTCCAATGCTGCTCCCGGAGGGCCGCTTTTATACAGCGTTTCAGTCCAACCTTCTCCAGCACACATGTCTGGTATTGATCTTTGTAAGGGATTGGTTTGCAATCGACATCCCAAATCATTCCAAACGTGTTAAAGAAGGTTCAGGTCTCGCCTTGAAGTAGGCCAGACCAGACCTGTTAATTAGAAGGGGATGTCTACATACTTTTACAATGCAGTATAGATCCATTTGCTTGCCTGAAAGTGTGAGGTCCTGTAATAAATTCCAACCTTAAACCTTGTCGAGTCTTTAACCATTGTCCAAGTTTGATGACGCACAGATTGTCGAGCAGTAGTCCATTGTGGAGTCTGCACCAGCATGGTCTTAACATGGGTGCAAGCACCCTTCTGGACCATAAAATGGGATAATCTATTATCTTGTGGTCTCCATAGAGCAATGCAAGTAAAGACAGCATATTAAGTGCGCTATTTGGAGCAAGGAATAAACCAGGGGTGTCGATTCCTGCTCATGCAAAGCCACTGTCCTGAAGAGTTTAGCCCCAATTAAAAACCTGAGCCAAGATAATAAAGGTCTTCAGGATGACTACAAAATTCCCCCAAGTATGTTGGGACAAGTTGGAGCTAAACTCTGGACCTCTAGGACCAGGATTGGAAATCACTGGCTTAAACATAATATTAAAGCAAGTGTAATGTATCACCTTTTTCTTCTCTAGGCACTGCATCACAGGAGTGGGCTTCCAGGGTCAGTTCAGCTCTGAGGGAGCGGATGACGAAGAGTCACTCTCACCGGAGGCCTGCTATGAATGCAAGATCAATGGTGACCTGGGAAAGAAAGGCCGTCATAGGCGCAATGCTGGTGATAATGAGCTCAAGGTACTTTTAAGGGCCGTGGTTATGTTGCTAACACTATGGCCACATACACTCTGCTATCGCTTACCTTATCTCTAACCCCAAATTAAGATTATAAGAGTCTATCAAGAGTTTCAACCTGTTCTTTTCTGCCCTCAGGAGACGGTGAGCATGGCCAGCATGGATGTTCAGACCTCCATCCCCATGAACCTGAGTCTGGCGCAGTTACAAAACAAGGAACCCCTTCTTGAGTTGCTTCCAGCTCTGGAGCCGCTTGAGCACCGTGTGCGCTACGTCATAACGCACGGAAACCAGGGCGAACACTTCCGTATCCTGGAGCGCCGCGACGGGAAGAGCATTCTGCGGCTGGGCCGGAAACCACCCACTCCAGGTTTGTACCGCCTGGAGATCGCCAGCTTGCGTCTGTTTGGTCCCCGCAAACTTCAGGACCTGGAGGACCAGCATGACAGCGACTACTTGCTGGGCGAGATCGGTGATGCACTGCGCATCAAGCTGCACATCCACCTGCACTGAGACTGACCCTTGACCCCGTGCCCTTCACTGCAGGGCGTAAGCTCTGAGAAACTGTGTCCATTTACCGCCATGTTTCGGATTTGTTTTTATTT
The DNA here is from genome assembly GCF_951802725.1 of Rutilus rutilus. Classification (NCBI taxonomy): domain Eukaryota; kingdom Metazoa; phylum Chordata; class Actinopteri; order Cypriniformes; family Leuciscidae; genus Rutilus; species Rutilus rutilus. The sequence continues at coordinate 5,856,773 of NC_140222.1, read as the reverse complement.
GCCATCCTTTCATGTCAACGCCCAGTGATTCTACCAAGTTTGGTGGAAAATGTACACATACCATCTTAAATTAGCAGGAGTGCGTTAGCACTAGTATTAGCACCCACTTTTACAAGAGAGACAATCAGAAATATTAGTCGTGAGGACGATTTAATTTTAGTACGGCTGTAAAACTGTCAAACTATCATGAAATGACATTTCAGTCTTTAGTGCACATAAAACACTGCATTATAGATGATGAAGAAAAATATGACTTTTCACTCACCTCATTATCTCAATGCAAACTGGGGTCAAAGTTTATTCCATTCAGTATTTAGAGTCAAGTATTGTACTGTTAACGATGAAAAAAGAGGTCACACAAAAGGACTGTAGCAACTACGGCTATTTTTCAGGTTTAAATGAGAGTTGAGCGTTCAAACGGCTTATGGTTCTCGAAACTGATACTAAACATGTACTTTTAGGTTTCTGGGATTTTCTGGAGTGTTTGCATGAGCTGCCACATCACGTTACCTCATTTTACACACATATACGTACAGCAGTTAGGACAGGAGTGGTGCTAAACGCTCAATTTGCACTGGGGTTCCTCTGCGTTTTTAAATCAGGGAAATTTCATTCCAAAAATGGCAACACCCAAAGGGTTTTCGAATATGCATGTGATGTAGAACAAACATTCGAACATACAATTCGAACCATTTTCTTCTCCATACTTGTGTGCTCAGAGTGCTCTTGTCTTTGTATTTGGCAAAGACACAAACAGAGCAAACAGAGCATATATGAATGGAGAATTGAAAGCCTGCTGGGTAAACCAACCAGATGCCATTTTTGATTGCAGCTGGAGACGTGCGGTCTCAATGGTACACAAGGACTGTTTGGCAAGCTGTCCTCCGAAACACTCCAGATGTGGACATGCAAACACAACTTTTCAACTTCAGTGTGGGAACGGAAAAAAAAAACGACCCTCGTTTCTTAGTTTCTCAGTAAATCGCAAGGTGCTATGATTCCAACTTCCGTTGTACTACGAACATGCTTGATTTGTGGATTTCAAACGTGACATTTTTTTTTTCAAAGGTCTTTTGTGTTTTATTTTTTATTTTGTGTGATTGTCTTTTGTACTGTCTCAATGCTGAAAAAAAAAAATCAATACTATCAAAGCTTGTTGAAAATTTAAATTGTATATTTTAAAGTGAAATGTAGATTTCGTCTGTATTTCTTTTTGTGTATTCTTGAGCATCAAGACTGCCAAACCAAATATTTACTTGTAAACATTAGATAAATAGCCTTTAAGAGCTGTTGACTTTGTTTTTCCTCTGAAGACGGACAATTAATGATCACAGCGTCCTTAATTAACTGTCACTGAGCACTACGTGACAGACGTCACTGTTTACATGAGCCTGTCCATCGATCATCTGAACGCATAATTTGAATAATACTGTTGTTTATTGCGACGACCAGCAACATTGGACTGTTTTCAAAGCCTGTGCCCTGAATTTAATCTTCAGGACATTTGATTAAAACAAGTAATTTGGACAAATACAAGTTCTGGTGCTAGAATGATGAAATAGTTTCTTGAACATCAAAGTAACTGCACTGTACGACAGCCTGAGCTATATTTATGCATAACCATTTGTCTAACATGGGAACTTTGTATACTTTACATATCTTTTCTGTTTTTATTGATGCCACTACATGTAAAAGAGCGAATGTGCGTGACTGTACTGTATGTCAAAAATCAACAGCAAACTTGAAATAGTCATCAAGCTGGTGTTGAGTTACAAACTTCAGACCAAAGAAAGTGGACCAGGTCGCTCAGGATAATGTCAGTTCTGATGAATCTCAAAGTTGCATCGATAACGGCGTCTGTATGAATTTTTTGAGCCATAAAGATCCATGACGGAGAAACCTGAGCACCCAGAACACTGCTAATGAGTAATTCAAAATGCATTGTTTTTATACTGTTTTCGATTGGATGCATCCATCTGTCAGATCCGAGTGATCCGCACAATGTTTGTAAACATCTGTATGAAACAACAAATGGCAATAAAACATGGGTTATATTTTTAAACCTTTGTCTTTCTGTTCTCTGTGTGCAAAAGCCATTTTTAGCCAAGTTGAAGAGATTCAGCGAGTGCATCGAAGTAGAAATGGCTTATTGATCTCGGGGGAGTGGAAGGCACTTCGGTACACTTTGTCCTGAAGATACAGGAAGACATAAGTGAATAAACCCAGTTTTTATTTCAGACAAAAAGGAATTAGGAAAATATCCAATCTACTTACAAAACTCACAAAGCAATGCAGGCTCATCCGTTTCCTGGCACATTAGCACTCTTTGCACATCAAGTCCAAATGACAGCAACAAATTCACGTTAGCAAAAAGGGAACTCCAAATCTTGAGTCAGGATATAAAAATAAAGCTTTCACTAGTTTCTAACCCTCTCTTAGCTCACGACAGATTCAGAGAGCTCGGCAGAGCGGCAAACAAACAACCAAAGACATGAACACCTTAGAGATACGAGAACATATGGCTTATATACATATAGTCAAAGAAGACAAAAGGACAGGAAAGAGTCAAAAGGCAATAATACAAGGATTGACACTCAGTTGTGGAGTTTTAAAGGGTTTTTTGTTCCAAATCCTCAGAAATATAAAGCACAGAGTTTAGAGTGGATCTATCGAAGGCAGCAGGTATGTTGGACAATCCTAGGGCTTTCCAACAACGCTGAAGATGTTTTTAGCACAAGATTATCATGCTAAATAGACAAAAATCATACTTAATGGACCATAATCAGGGTAGATGGCATATTTTATTTGACACGAACAAAAATGAGGCTGTGAAGGTGGAAATGGTTTATAAAACACGAGTAGAACAAAGTGTAAATTGTTGGCAAAACCAATTCTTTCGTAATTTTTTTCATTCAAATGCAGTGATTAACAATTTAGCGACAGATTTTGGTGTAAATTATTCGTTCGACCATGGATTCATGAACAAATTTGATAAAAACTTAAGGCTCAATAGGTCTCACGTTCCTAAATCATGTAATCGTGTAATTATTTTACACAAATTCGTTTTTTACTTTTTTTTTTAGGTTACTTTTTTTTTGTCCACTGGAATTTTTTTTGTAAATACATAGTTATGTTTATACATATAAACCTACAGACAGAAATGCACTTTTACACGCCAACAGTTATCAACCAGTTGCCTTGAAGAAAGGTTTACCAATTAGTCAGTGAAGTAGATAAAGAATTTGTGAAAATAATGACTTTAAGAGAGAGAAAAATAAATGTTGTCAAAATTTTGATTGGTTGGTTACAGATTGGTTACACAATGCAGTCCAAATAGTAGATCTTCAAAAAGTCGAGATATGCTTGTGAATTCGACCAAAATATCTCAAGCCAATCCAGATCTTATTTTCTGCACTACATATACTCATAAAACAACTAATATTAAAGATATTGTATTACAGAATTGGTGTGTTCTTAAAGATGATCCAAAACTAAATGGGACATTTAATAGGGTACCAGTAATTGCTTATAAAAGGGCCAGTAATATAAAAAATAGAGCTGTAAAAGCTTGTCCTACAAAACAAACATCACAAAATAACTCTAGGTCAAACTCTATTTGGTAATTTCAAATGTGGTAATCGTCCATTTACAAAAATAATAATTAATAACGCTAATTAATAAAAATAATAACTTTTTTGAATCATCTTGGAAATAAGAGTCTCTCTCTCTCTCTCTCTCTCTCTCTCTCTCTCTCTATATATATATATATATATATATATATATATATATATATATATATTTATTTATTTATATATATATATATATATATATATATATATTTATTAAGAGTTTTATAACATGTAAGATGAAAAATGTGATTCATGATTCAATGTCCATGTAATAATATTTGTTGGTGAAAATCTTGTTCATTAAAAGAGAGGATAAGAGAACATAGAAGTGTAATAAATGGAAAGGATCGCAAGAGTCCTGTTTGCAAGACTTTTTTGTGAGTGTAACCATAAAATATAATATTATTTCTTTCTTGGTATTGAAAAGATAAAACAGAGTACAAGAGATGGAAACATTGATTATGTGAGGAAAAAACAAGAGGCTTTGAAGGTATGAATGAGGACTTTTGTCTTAAAGTTTCTGTGATGTTGTTTATTGTATGAATCTGTAGGGTTTGTTTTTTTTAATGGAAGATGTGACCTTGTTATTTGATGACTCAATGTTTTATAATGTAGAAATGCGTAAAACATGCAAATTTGATGAGGATGTGTTCTGATTGGGTGATTGTTTCATTTCGATAATTAACCCTTTTACCTATTAGTGTGACGGCTTGAGTGGAGCTTGTAAACTGTTTTTAAACTTTCTTTGTGTGAGTAACTCGAAATGTAGATGTTTTAAAATCTTCATGCATTGTGTCTGTTGTGTACCCTGAGGAAGGCCATTGAGCCGAAACGCGTTGGTATTTTTTTTTTTTAACTATTAAAAGTTCCTCTTAACACAAAAGTGTTACTGAATTCCCTTTTTGTACTTGTAAATACATTTTTATCAATGTTTCATTGGCTGAATGATCGATGGTGCGTCATCTATCCTTATTTTCAGTTGTGTTAAATCAAATATGCCACCTACTAAGGTCCATTGAGAAGATTAATCATCTTTTACAATTAAGATATATCTACATCAACAATGAAATATGTACAGTTGTCGACTTTGTGAAGGGTAGTAACAGTTCACAGTGAGTGTCGTGTTGGGCACCTTGAACCACTGACTTCATGCTCCGCGTGCATTCGTTGTAGACCTTGTAGACCGTCCTGAGGATGTAGCTACAGCGGTAGAAATGGACGACCCTGTTAATTAAGATGTGTTGGGGAAGTAGCGTACATTGATGCGCTTGGTATGCGCGACTTTCAAGGTGCTTTGGCGTAGTCGGCGCCATAAGCTACAGGTTGGGCTAAGGCTCTCTCGGTCATGTGACTACACCAAGGCATAGTCAAACTGGCCCCGCTCGAAGCCGTCCTTATGATCGGTCCAAGAGGAGGCGGGCATTCGGCTGTAGGGATCCAGCAATATCCGGAAGCAACGCACCAACAGGAAAATCAAAAACAGCATCAGGAGACCAACGAACGCGAAGGCCGTCCTTTGCTCGGAGTCTCCTCCAAAAGGTGGGCTGCTGGGAACCCCAGCGAACGAAGGCCCCGGCAAAAGCAGCTCATAGTCCAGTGTGGACACATCGCTCATCCTCCAGGGAGGGCGACGGCAGAACTTGCAAGCTGTCTGGAGGGTGGGTTGGACTGAGAGGTTGGCCAGATTGGTACAGTGACCTCGATGTGGACAACCGAGGCCAAAGTCAACCCTCCTGACACTTCTGTCCGCGTGACGGACACGCAAACTGACACAAGTGGAGCAATCCGGGACTTTGCTGCTCAAAACGACAGGCCTGTTTATTTCAGACCTGTCACATCTGATCTGACCCTCAAGTGGCACGGCGCAAGTCGATGGGACATGACACAACAGGCTGCCACGGTGGATAAAAACAGCAGCGCGTGCAGGGACTCGAGTCACACACTCGTTCCTCGTTGCTCTTCGCTGCAGGGCTAGGGATAATTGGATCCAGATGGGACAGGTGTTGTGCCCCACGTTGGGCGCCACTTTACACTAAAGCAAAATTTGCACCGACGGCAAGTTTCTCATTTCTGGCTTGTGCAGAAAGTGGCAGACAGAAGAATTTCAAGCTCCTTATCGGATCAGCAGGGCACTAGATCATCATGCGAGCATTAAATGAGCCGTTTGCAGAGCCAGTTTGATTAGTGAGCTGCTGTCTGTCCATTAGGTTGGTAAATCAGATGATCTGCTCCTTCTTGCTTGCCTCTGAATGCGTTTTCTCACACAGAAACGGCTTGCAAGGTTGGTACTATCGATCGGGTTGGGATCAGATGTAGGCGGACAGCACAGTCAAGGAAATGACGCCTTCGCAGTGTGTTTGGCCTCTGGTCTGTTGTACTTCAACCTGTTAACACACAATATACACATATTCAACATTTAATTCAGCTTAGTTGCAATGACTATTAACTGTTCCTAGCCACAACCTCAAAGTGAAGCAATATTATATGCTTTTCAGAACTTTTCAGTCCAAGAAGGACTGTCTACTTAATCTTAACACAAAATATATAAAATAAGTACATTTTTCATGTTTAGTTTTTTGGAAATCAAGTAAGAAATAATCAAGGCATGTTTTATATACAATTTATTACTTGTAAGTAACACTATTTAAATGAAAAAAAAAATTTAAATGCATATTAATCTAAACTGAAAATGTATTATAAATATTTGAACCATTTCAATTTATATCCATATAAATATATGTATTAGGAATATTAATACAAATGACACACATATTTTCTTTAAAACATCATACAAAATATTAAGTAAGCATGCGTTAGAGTCATTATTTTGAAATATCAATGTAAATATAAAACATTAACAATATATGAATAAATGAAATCAGTGTTATAATATTTTGAGTTAGTTTTGTATTTCGTTTATATTTTATTTATAACTTTCAGTCATTTTGTTGTGTTTTTGTCATTTTTATAAAACAAGTTTCAAGTTTTTGTTTTTATAAAATATGCCTATATCATTTTTATTTCAGTTTTAGTTATTTTAGTAGATCAAGTTAAACTAAATGAAAAAGAGAAATATTGCCATGGCATCTAGCTGAAATAAAATAAGTTTTTATATATTTTATATTTATTTTATTTCAAGCAACAACCACAACAAAAAAAATCCTTTTTATGGTTTTAGTTCCAGTTGAAGGTATAGCGGAGGATTTTTTACTTCCGGGTGGATCACCTATACTATTGGTCCTCCTAATTGTCAATCATTCTGGTGAATCAATCAAACTTATTCAAAAAGTGGAGAGGGCGGGTCTTATCTAAAATTCTGAAAGATCCTCCGCTATACCTTTAACTAAAATAACCCTGAGTGAAATAAGTCAACAAAGATTTCTCTTCAAAAATTTTATATTTCGGATATATGATATGCTATAAAAAGTCATATTTCCAGAAAAGACTTAAAGAGGGCAGAGGATATGAAAATCATATAGCAGGTTTTTCAGTACGGTGTTAATCATGTTAATGATGTGGAGGCTTTAGAAAGTCAATCATCAAATAGGATAGAGTGAATGAGTGTTTCAACGAATCCAATCAAAACTCCCATAATTACCCTGACATTCTGCGTAATGGTGAAACTGATTACAAAACGGTGATACCAGCAAAACTGTGTGTTGTAAATGTCGTCTTTATCCATCAGTGAGTCGTTTTAACGAAGCATTAGCCGACTGTTGGAGGAAACCAAACAACCATTCATGAATAATACGAGTTAGGCTGTCGCTAGTCTGGGATCACGGGATACGAAATGTCAGCAGACGATTATCTTAAAGCTGAACAGCGACGGCGTGATTAAAGCGATCGGACGAAGACGAGGGGGAAGATGGATGGTGGGCGCAGAAGTCGCTGGCGCTGAATGGACGTGTCTCAGTGTCATGATGGATGAGAGGAAGATGTGAAGATCTGTGTGGCGCGCAGACGACGGTCTCTCTCTCGGCCACTTCATCAACGGGACTTAAATCAATCAGGGCTTCATCAGACTCACTGAGCAGAGACAAACACTCAGAGAACACGTCATAATGGAAGAATAAATCATACAAAATACTACTACTAATAATAAAAATACATTAAAACATTTATTAATAAAATACTAGTAAAATATGCTATCAATTATATTGTTATTTTTATATTTATATTAATCAAATAAATAAAATTGCCCATAACAAATACTACCAATAAAATATGCAATTGTTATTAATTTTGTATTCATATAATTATTATTGTAATGAAATTAATAAATAAAATGCTAAAAATGTTATAATACATAATACATATTTTATTTATTCATTCAATACTACTATTGTAATAATAATTATTTATATAGAGAAGTATATTTTGAAATGAAGATATAAATTATTGTATTTTTATTAATTCATAATATAACGTGCTGTAAATTGTTTAATTATTAGCATTTAATTATTAAATATATAAACCTATATATATATATATATATATATATATATATATATATATATATATATATATATATATATATATATATATATATTCAATTATTACTTTATTCATTTCATCATAATTTGTATGTCATTATAAATAAATACATAGTACAAATAAACATGCTTTCATTTATTAATAGCATTTTTCATTATTAAATAAAAATATGCTTTAAAACTATGTGTATAAATGTTAATATTTACCAAAATTTACATGGTTATATTAATAATAATAATAATAATAATAATAATAATAATAATAATAATAATAATGAAGGAGTCTGAGAGTTCGATGACGAATGTTAAAGCTCATATTGAGACTTTTGTTACTTCTGAACCTCGAGATGAGAAATGTGAGAAAAGCTCTCCATGTGACCTTGAGGCACTGTTGAGATGTTAAAGCGTAGTGTTATGTGTGTGTTTTATACTTCATACGCCGGTGGGTTCAGCATTCGTGCTCGAGCAGATGGTGCCCCAGCAGGTCTCCGAAAATCACAGGTCACAAACAGAGGACATTAAACCCTCTCAACGACTTCCCTCTGAACTCGGCTCGACTGAACTCACTCAGAGACGAGCGCTTGAGGAATCGCCCGTCAGGACGTCCCAGCGTGTCTCCATGCATATCACAGAGAAGGACCTTTAACAACATTTATCAGGGCAGCAATGACTCTTTTTTCCAATAACAAGGCCGGTTGCCAGATCCTCAGGTTAGGCATCATGTTTTCCATTACGGCAGCAACTCGAGCCTGTGCGTGTTTGAGCAAGACTCTCGCTCATCCTTTTATTCTGCTGTTCCTCGCGTTCATAATGACCCTCAGTGAATCGGTGACGCGCCTCAGAGCCTCTGGGACGCTCATTTACTGCCGTTAGAGTCCGTGTCGAGGGCCAAACAAACTGCATTTCATTAACCAGCTCCTCGGGGAGGAAACGCCAGCGTGTTTTTGCTTTCATTTCAGCCTCCGAGGAAAACGACTGAAGCCGATCCCATTATTCACTGACCCCCGCTGGAGTCGTGACGCGCCGAACACACGGATTTGTCATTATTTGTCCCGAAAAGCCTCTCGAAAACTAATTAGAGGCCACAATCGGATGAGAAATGAAGGTGGTTGGCTTCAAACCGAACCGAAACGAGGGCTAAGAGAGAATCGGGTTAAATTCGGGTGTTTATCAAGATAAAGATTTGAACGAGAAGTGTAAAATTAAAAAATAAAAATGTATAAAATTGAGGGGAAAATGAAAAATATAATAAAAATATAATATAATATTAATAAAGTCAAATAAAAAGAATATGTAATAAAAAAAAAAAAAACTGAGCATAAAATATATAATCAAATGTAAAATAAAAATCACGTAAATAAAAATGTAAAATAAATGGCTAAATAATATAAAACCGAGCATAAAAACATAAAATTGTAGAAAAATAAGTAAAATAAAAATGCTGAATTTAAAACAGAACATAAAATATATAATAAAATGTAAAATAAAAATATAATTTATCATCTAAAAAAAACTAATTTAATAAATAAAATGTAAAATAATGAAATCAAACTCTTAGGGGCCGTTTACACGTCACCGTTTTCGTTCCGGCCGTTCATTTACACGTACATCCCTGAAAACGCAAACTTTTGAAAAAACGGGTTTCAAAGTACAAGTACAAAAAACGACATCTCCGCGTAAACTACAAAAACGTGAATCTCTGAAAACGGTGACGTCATGCACATGCGTATTACGGTATTAGACTCTTTTTTTTTGCAAATGAGAGGATACAGATATTAACAGTAAGAAATAAAGGGGGCATACGGACATCATCACAAGTGGTTATAAGTATTACACAAATCAACACAATATAACATTGTCATCATGAAAAATGAAAGGTTCCTTAAATCAGACTCGAGGATGAAGCTTGTTGTCGAAGCCTTTGAGTTCAAAGGATTTGACATTTTCTTAAAGGAAGTAAACCGGGACTTTATATCAGAGGAGAACATTATAAAATTGCGATTAAAGTGAATGTTTCTGGTTGTGTGAAGATGAAATTTCCCCAGAAGACAAAGTAATAATACAGTATCATCAAGATTAACATCCTTAGAATAAAAATCGAGACATAAAACATTTTAGATTATGTAATTTGTGTCTATAGACACTATAACGAGGATCGTTATGATCGTTTTCTGCTTTTAGCACATCCTTGTCGCATAAACGCTACCTTATGAATGAGATTTGCTGAAATCGTCCAACCAAGTGTGTGTTTATCAAGATAAAACGGGTCTGAAAAGAAGAAGCCATGTGCAGGTCTCAGGGAAATGCCTGGAAACAGACCTGATGCCATCCATCACAGCCCTTACTGGTGACATTCTTTGATTTTTCCTTTTATATTTCGGTTTGTCCGTGTTCATTCATCAATAACGGATCGCTATCGCCGCATCGGCAGGATTGTGGGAAACGTCCGGGTCACCTTGAGCTCGGGACAAACTCCAAGTGTCATGTGTGATGGAAAACCGTACTGTACTGCTCAAGCATCAAGATGTGTCCCTGATAATACAATACAGTGTCAAATAATGAAATATATATAAAATACAAAATACATTTATAGTAAAATGTAATAATAATGTAATAAGTTAAATGTAGGCTAAATAATGTGAATTAAAAAAAACTTAAAAAAAATGCAAAATCAAAGAAACTATGTAAAATAAAATTAATAATGTAATAAATTAAAATATATATGAAAAATATAATAAAATGTAAAAATAAAATATACAAAATAAAAAATGATTTATATAACATCAGAAATATTACAATATAAAATTTAACAAAAACAAAAGTAATATCTAATAAATATATCATAAGTCTCAATCTGATCACAACATTAAATATATTAAAGAGAAGTCCTATTTTATTTTCTATAGGTGATGCCACAGATATCTCGACTTGAGTGAGACAGGGTGATGTCTCGCATTGTTGAGACCAGAAGATCTTTTTCCCTTTTTCCATCTAATCTCATCGCTGTTCGAGAGAAACAACTGGGATATTGAAGCGGTCTCACTTTATTATTTAGATTTTCTATAATGCTGCGTTCACAGCGCACGCGAATTGAGCGTCAAATTCGCGTCTAGTTGGACACTTGAACATTTTGAATCCACTCGCGCGTATAAAGCGAGCGTTTGAAGCGAAATAGACGTGCATGCGTTCGAGGCGTAATTCTCCTTGTGGGGGGGGCAAGTGCTAGGCGGTGGTCTGTTTGCAAGATGGCTGATGTTGATCGAGCATTCATCGAGAGAGTCACCGCTCGTATTTGCTCCGGAGAGCAGAACAGCGGCATAGGGGTCGTCGTACTTGGGTCCACCGAGACCCTCGATCCGGAGGCGTACCCAGTTTGGCGAGTTTCACCACTTGACGTTTTTAGCGGTACTTCCACCTGTCCCGCGTCCAGTTTGATGACCTGTTGTCCCGCATGGGAGCGAGGATCGCCCTCACCCACCTAATCTGTCATTGACTCATTTATTTGTGTTTTGATGATAAATGGAGCCAGCCTCCAAACGTGATAATGCAAAAGTGACCTGTCCTGTGATTGTTTTTTTTCCTCACACAACACTGCCCAGACACAAACTATGTTCTTATACACTAAAGTATGTTGGTTGTCTTTACATTAGTATAATAATGTTTCATATAATCTGGATTTAGATATGGAATAAATAGCATTCAATACAAATTGAATATGTCTCATATATTGAAATCAAGTTTTTATGTGATAAAAGATTTGCTTAATTTTTACTTCACCACGTGACAGCAGCAAGCAGGCTCCTGATTGGTTAACGCGGCACGAACAGGCGCCAAAGTTCAGATTTTTCAACTCGGGCGTCAGACGCGAATTCGCTTCAAACGCGTGAATGCACAAAAAGCACCAAATAAAATCACTCGCGCGTATCGCACCAGACGCTCAATTCGCCTCTGAGGCGAAATCGCGTCCTTCGCGCCGCAGGACCTCCAGACGAGCGTAAACACGTCTTGACTTAACATGGAAATCACTCGCTCCAGACGCTCAATTCGCGTGCGGTGTGAACGCAGCAGATTTCCTTTTGCAGGAAAGACATTCTGAGCTCATTCTGAGATTATTTCTGACGGCAAACATTGTTGACGTGGCAAATCGAACACAGTTTGAGACACTGAAACAGAAGAACATGTTCAGCAAAGGCTCGCGTTGATCACCATCTAACCCTAATTCTGTCTATGAACAACAATAGACATTAAGAAGAGATTATGAGTTGTGATTTTCCTCTCTGTGGCTGTACATGTACACCGGGAACGCTTCCAAACTGTCCTACAATGGGTTTATTTCAGTTCACAGCCGTCATCTCTATATAATCCTCCTCTTGACAGCAGGAGACAGAAATCTCACCCCACGCGTTTGCTGAGTGGGCAAGAAGAAGTGAAGACGCCTCAAACTGCTGACCTTCCAGAAACACCAGGACAGGAGGGAGAGAAACTAGTTTGATATTCACGCGTCCGCTCGGGTGTGTGACGCCTGGAGGAATGGGGCTCGCAGGATAAAGAAAACGTGTCCATTAGCGTTTATACATGACATGTTAGCTTTAGCAGTCTCATATCCATCTCCATACCATCCAGCGAGGACGATTTGAGCACCGTTCGAGACACTATTGAGATCCGGATTTAGATTTAAGGAAATGTAGAAGTAATGTAATGTATGAAGTCAAATGTAAAAAAAAAAAATAATAATAATAATAATATTATATATATATATATATATATATATATATATATATATATATATATATATATATATATTAGGGGTGTGACGAGACGCTTACTCCACGAGACGAGACGAGACACGAGATTGGGTTCACGAGAACGAGACAAGACGAGATTTTTACACAATTTTTAAGAAATCCTCACTGATGAAATATGGAAAATAGTCTTTTATTCAACTGAAAATCACAAAATGCTAAACAATTTAGGTTCATTTTGAAATCAACTTGTAATGAATGTTATTTTACTTCTATTTTAATGAATTCTATGCAGTAAAGGACATGCAAACACTGCAAAATGTTTTGCTATAAACTCTACTGTCTGGCTTCTCCCCTGTACGATTTCACATGAGAAATCTAACTCCTTTCCACAAATCGAACATAAAGAAAAATAAAACAGTATAAATAAAATAAATATAAATAACTGAAATAACACTTTAAATGCAAACAGTAAGTGTTTATCCATAATCAAAGTACTGCTCTCTCAAAACTAGGCTACAAGTTCAAACAGAAACAAATTTTTTTTTTCAAGCATGAAAAAGAGATAAAATTAACTACACAGAACAGACTAAGATTTTGGTCATGTTCTTTTTCAAGAATATAAGCATGTCGACGATTTCTGGCAGCATTTGAGACCTTTGGGCAGTAGCTAACTAGGGCTGCACGATAGCCTATGAGGAAAAGCTGCGATGTGCGATAACATTGTTTAATATTGCGATGTCGATATTAGGGATGTGCACGAATATTCGAATTTTCGAATATTCGATCTGTAATTATTATTCGAAAAATAAAATACTATTCGAATTTTATAGAATTTATGAAGCCGTAAATACTTTGCGGGTCGTAAATGCAGTGAATCCCTGATAAATCCCAAGCACTAACTCGCAGTTATAATTAAATGCACTGGGTGGCACTGTGGCGCATGTTTAACAAGTTGTTTGTATTTTATCATAATGTCGTCGTCTGCCTCGCGAAGTTTGGAATTACTAGTCGAAAATGAGGTTACTAAATGATTTTACAAAATGGAATTACTTATGATCAAATTAATTTATTAATCTGGAGTTATAATATCACCACAATGAGAAATCACATGAAATCCAAACAGCAGTCGACTGAGGAAAGACAGCTGTCTATTATTGCATCACGACTGCAGGTAAGCGCAGCTGTAGTGCGAGTGATCCGAGATGATAACTTATCTAATAGTAAAATGATATTGATGTATATTCTTCCTTTAAGTTTTCTTTGAGAGAGAGGTTTAAGAACAGAAAACGCAAGGTGCTGTTAGAAACTTAGAACTAGAAGAACCGCGTTATCTTTGTTTCTCTGAAACGTCTGTCAGCGCAGCGCGTTTTCTCACTCGAGCATAAATTCCTCGCGGCGTCCCTCCATGTGGATAGGCCTATTATTGTTTTTCTCAACATAAACGTGAAACAATATAAACACGATAATCATATGCTGACTCGAGTGTATGTGTACGTCCTGTACGATAACTGGCGCAATCTGCTACTCTGCTTTATTAGGCGTTTTTTTCCGTTCGCGCTGCTTGAGCATATATCCTTTTGTTCTTATATTTTTTTGTTTACACATAGGCCTACTGTTTAATGTTTTCAATTAAAAGAAAACTTTAACACATGTTGTAAGCTTTTTGTATATATTGCCTAATCATAAGCTTCTTCAGAAATGGTGACAAAACGTTAAAAAAAAATTACCTTAAAAAATAACTTATTTTTCGTTAAACGTCATTTAAATAAACGAATATTCGAATATTCGAATTTTATGAGGCCGAATATTCGAATGCAATATTTTTGAAAAATGCCCATCCCTAGTCGATATGACTTGTGATATGTGAATCTTAGCTATACTGTTCCCATGTCTTAGTGCTTTAATAGGTTCTTTGCGTGATAGGTCAAATGTTTATTACCTGCCTGGTTCAGATTACACTATTTTAGCGCGATTTTGGCACGATCCGTTTCGTGGAGATTCGTAAAGGACAACGGGCGTCGGGACGCACGATTCGATCGTTTCATTTCGAATAGTGTGTCATAGTGGGCGACAACCTACGCGTCTGCGATGCTCCAGGACATCATGACAGAAAGACTAGCATGTTTAACTTTAACGGTCCTCCACGATGGGTTGAGTGAGAGCGAGAGTGAGTGTGCGTGAGTGAGTGAGAGTGCGAGCAACAGTGAGCGTGTGTGTGTGTGTGTGTGTGTGTGTGTGTGTGTGTGTGTGTGTGTGTGTGTGTGTGTGTGTGTGTGTTCGCGAGTGAGTGAGCGAGGGACAGTGAGTGTGTGTGTGTGTGTGTGTGTGCGTGGAGTGTGTGTGTGATTGGCCCGGCACACAAATGATTTAAAAGTGGCAGGGGCATCTTCAATAGGCTACTAATTTCACCCTCACGCTCCATCACACTGACATCACAACAACTCACGAGACAAAGTTTTACCTCGACGAGAAATCTCGTCGCGTTTTAATCTCGCGAGATCTCGTAACACGAGATCTCGTCACACCCCTAATATATATATATATATATATATATATATATATATATATATATATATATATATATATATATATATATATATATATATATATATATATAAAGAGTTTATAATATTAGAAATTATAAAATTAAAAAATTAAAAACGATATATAAAATTGAACGTAAATAAATTATAAAATCAAAAAATAATATAAAAAAAGTAAATTGTCATATAAAAGGCATAAAATAGAATGTTAATAAATTGTAATATATACACATATATAAATAATACTTTTTTAAAGTAAAAATAAAAAAATACGCAAATTAAAATACATATAAAGTAAAAATGTAATAAAATGTAAAGAAATATATAATTTGTAATAAATTATATATAAAATATAACGTAAATTTAAAAAAAATTAATTATTTAATTATAAAAATGTAATATAAATATACTTTTTTTTAAAGTAAAATTATTATTTTTTAAATGCAAATAGTAAAAAAAAAAATTATAAAATGTAAAGAAAATATAATTTGTAAATACAAGTAACTCAATTTTTTTTTTTTTTAAGATGTATAAAATTGAACGAAAACATAATAAATTGCAAAAATAAAAGGTATATGTAATGTAATAAAATGTAACATTTATAATATATTAGAAATAGCAGCCTCATACGTCTCCATACAACAAGGTTATTAAAGTTGACAAAAACAAGAGTTCTCCGCGGTATCACTGAAGAATTATTAGCGTAATTCAACAACAGCGGCGTGACTCTGAGCCGCTGCGCAGCATAATGACACGGATACCTCAGACCCAGCTGGCTGTCCGTGAAAACAGCCGTGTAATTTTCCCTTAAGTGCCCGTGTCACCAATATCTGTCAGAAGCAGGACCTCTATACAGACGGCCTGCTGCTGATGGGAACGATTTTAAGAGCTTCGGTCCTCAGTGTCAAACACACACGTCTCTCCTGCTGCCGAGACAAGCACAAATATAGACACGCTCCACAACTGCTCATTTAAACCAAATGAGGGAAAAAGATGGCTTTGAACTCCTGTGCCTGTACAGCAATACAGGAATAGAGGATAAGAAATAGTGTACACTCACATACAGTGAGGAAAATAAGTATTTGAACACACTGCTATTTTGCAAGTTCTCCCACTTAGAAATCATGGAGGGGTCTGAAATTGTCATCGTAGGTGCATGTCCACTGTGAGAGACATAATCTAAAAAAAAAATATCCAGAAATCACAATGTATGATTTTTTTAACTATTTATTTGTATGATACAGCTGCAAATAAGTATTTGAACACCTGAGAAAATCAATGTTAATATTTGGTACAGTAGCCTTTGTTTGCAATTACAGAGGTCAAACGTTTCCTGTAGTTTTTCACCAGGTTTGCACACACTGCAGGAGGGATTTTGGCCCTCTCCTCCACACAGATCTTCTCTAGATCAGTCAGGTTTCTGGGCTGTCGCTAAAAAACACGGAGTTTGAGCTCCCTCCAAAGATTCTCTTTTGGGTTTAGGTCTGGAGACTGGCTAGGCCACACCAGAACCTTGATATGCTTCTTACAGAGCCACTGTAAGAAGCATATCATCCTGTTATCCTGGCTGTGTGCTTCGGGTCATTGTCATGTTGGAAGACCCAGCCTCGACCCATCTTCAATACTCTAACTGAGGGAAGGAGGTTGTTCCCCAAAATCTCGCAATACATGGCCCCGGTCATCCTCTCCTTAATACAGTGCAGTCGCCCTGTCCCATGTGCAGAAAAACACCCCCAAAGCATGATGCTACCACCCCCAGGCTTCACAGTAGGGATGGTGTTCTTGGGATGGTACTCATCATTCTTCTTCCTCCAAACACGTTTAGTGGAATTATGACCAAAAAGTTCTATTTTGGTCTCATCTGACCACATGACTTTCTCCCATGACTCCTCTGGATCATCCAAATGGTCATTGGCAAACTTAAGACGGGCCTTGACATGTGCTGGTTTAAGCAGGGGAACCTTCCGTGCCATGCATGATTTCAAACCATGACGTCTTAGTGTATTACCAACAGTAACCTTGGAAACGGTGGTCCCAGCTCTTTTCAGGTCATTGACCAGCTCCTCCCGTGTAGTTCTGGGCTGATTTCTCACCTTTCTTAGGATCGAGACCCCACGAGGTGAGATCTTGCATGGAGCCCCAGTCCGAGGGAGATTGACAGTCATGTTTAGCTTCTTCCATTTTCTAATGATTGCTTCAACAGTGGACCTTTTTTCACCAAGCTGCTTGGCAGTTTCCCCGTAGCCCTTTCCAGCCTTGTGGAGGTGTACAATTTTGTCTCTAGTGTCTTTGGACAGCTCTTTGGTCTTGGCCATGTTAGTAGTTGGATTCTTACTGATTGTATGGGGTGGACAGGTGTCTTTATGCAGCTAACGACCTCAAACAGGTGCATCTAATTTAGGATAATAAATGGAGGTGGACATTTTAAAGGCAGACTAACAGGTCTTTGAGGGTCAGAATTCTAGCTGATAGACAGGTGTTCAAATACTTATTTGCAGCTGTATCATACAAATAAATAGTTAAAAAAATCATATATTGTGATTTCTGGATTTTTTTTTTAGATTATGTCTCTCACAGTGGACATGCATATATATACACACACACACACACACACACACACATATATTAGGGGTGTATTGGTTCAAATTGCTCATGGTTCGTAAATAAAAATAAAGTTTTCAGGTCCTTATTAAAGTTACAAAAGATATTCAATCAAGAGCAGTGAGTGATTTCAAAAGAAAGTTCAAAAGAACAGCATTTATGTGAAATAGAATCTTTAGTAACATTATAAATGTCTTTACTGTCACTTATGATATATATATATATATATATATATATATATAATGCTGTTCTTTTGAACTTTCTATTCATCAAAGAATCCAATTTTTTTTTTACATTAATAATCATAAATGTTTCTTGAGCATCAAATCATATATATATATATATATATATATATATATATATATATATATATATATATATATATACACACAGTAGTCAACATTTGAAGTGGACCAAAAAAGATATACATTAATCTTATACCAACTTTGATGAACTTTTTTGATCCACTTCAAATGTTAACTACTATATATATATATATATATATATATATATATATATATATATATATATATATATATATATATATATATATATATATATATTAGTGCGGTCAAAGTTAACGCGTTAATAACGCAAAATCATATTCACTGCACTAATTTTTTTACGCGCAATTAACGCAGCGCGTGTTTTCTGTTTGACCCGTGGCCCAACCCCTAGTTGGAGAAATAGAGATACACAGTGTTGGCAACTTCGCGACATTGCAGACCACTTTAGCGATTTTTTCCCCTTCAAAAAAGCACCCAAACCTTCTCTCTCTCTCTCTCTCTCTCTCTGCAGAGAGAAGCAGTGCTTTAATTCAGTTAAACACATATTAATGTTGCTTCTCTAATTTTACATGCAAGTATAGCCGAAATCACAGCACAGATATTGTCTTTATCTTATGTGTATTTGATTTCATCAGACGATGACTCGATTATCAGGATTTTTGTGCAGATTAACATCTTGGAAGGGAGAGCTGGTTATGTCTTAATGGGTCATGTTTCAGTAGGGTGACCATATTTTAGTTTTCAGAAAAGAGGACGGGGGCGTGGTTGATGGGTGGGGCGTGGTTTGGGGAGGTGTGGTTAAGGGGTGGAGGCGTGGTTGGGGGGGCGTGAATGCATAAAAAAAAAACACTTCACAAATGCATTCACAACCTTGCAACTATGTTATTGTACTTTAATACATAAAGTAATACATCCTTTCCATTCAAAGTTTGGCCTGCAACAATGGAATACATAAAAAAAAAAACACCTTTTACATGACACTATTTCTTTTCATGGCCATAGATTAAATTTTGCTGTTAGCTACTTACATCTTATCTCGCACTTGACCGTAAACTGAAGCGTCGAGTCACGCTGCTAAAATTCTGTGAACGTAAAGTCCGCCTACTTTGATTTGATTGGTCATTTCAAAATATCTGACATTTACGAGCAGTGACAGACCAATGAGGCTGAGATGAACACACACACACACACACACACACACACACACACACACACACACACACACACACACAGGCCTCTATATTCTGATGTGCTCTCTGCTTGCCGCTGTGGATTGAGGAATGCGCTGATTATAACAAGATGGGGCGAAGCCGGTTTCATATGTTTGAGTGCAAAGGCAAGCGTGTATTTAAAGTACAGTCTTAATGGCCCAGTGTAAAATAATGAAAACCAGGACATTTTCATCACTTTATAAAAAACAGCCAGGACAGGACGTGAAAACAGGACATGTCCTGGGAAAACAGGACGTTTGCTCACCCTGGTTTCAGTCACTATTTCATATTCATTCCGTTGTTTGACAACAGAAACCGTCAAATATACCAATGAAAACAGTTTTATTGAGAATTTAGCTTCATCAAAATGGGCACAGAGAGAGACAAACTAATGTAATAATAAATAATAAATGTACATTTAGCATTTTCAGAAGAGCTGCCCTGTCATGCAAAAATCTAAACATGTTTGTGTTAGTAAATTGCTCAGTGCAAAGAAAGTGAAGTAATGGGAACCTGGTATTTGTTCTATTTACATGTGTCTAATAGACATGAACAAGTTCTTTCAAAAACATCTATGACCTTTGAAACATGTCTCGTCTTCATGCTCTATGTTGACTATGGTTTCAATAATAAACATACATTTGCATAAAGCATCCACATTTATCCATGCCCATGTTGATTAGAGTATTACAAGCTTGAAAATTATTAATTTAAGGTACATTTAGAACAAATAAAAAATGTGCGGTTAATTGCGATTAATCGCAAGTTAACTCATGGCAATCATGCGATTAATCGCAAGTTAACTCATGGCAATCATGCGATTAATCGCAAGTTAACTCATGGCAATCATGCGATTAATCGCAAGTTAACTCATGGCAATCATGCGATTAATCGCAAGTTAACTCATGGCAATCATGCGATTAATCGCAATTTCATTTTATATATATATATATATGGAAAGGAGTGACTGAATCGTTATTTCAAATGATTAGTTCAAAGCACTTATTTATTTAGCAACAAAACAAGTCGCTGCCTTTATGAATGTGAGTCAGTGAATCGTTCACTCAACCAATTCGTTCAAACAAGTGTTTAAAATGAAATAGCCTAAGTGAGCGAGCCATTGAATTGCACACTCCCAAAATGTTAATTGTTAAAAAATATATGTGGGTCTTTTCTTCTCAAAAAAATCCATGTTTAAACATAATTCTGTGAAAATACTGACATTTAGATAAAAATCTTGCATATGGAGTATCGTGAAGTAAAACTTTGTAAGGACTGCTGGATCTAGATCAGTCTACATCAGTAAAGCATTAGACGAGATGACAGAGGAGTTGGTGTCAGCACTCCTGACGTCTTTAATTCACATCCCAAATCAAAGCATGAATTATTGAGCCGCCGGAGCGGATGATGGACGGAGGGAATGGCAGTGAGTGAGCGGGTCGGACAGCACTGGGCCTTAGTGGACCTGAACAAACGAGGGCGAGTTGTGGAAACAAAAAACTTTTGAACTACTTTACTACATAAACTTATATTCACAGTAAATGCTACTAATAAAACTACACGCTTAAAATCAAAAACACTGTGATGAACAGCGACTAAAGAGATTTTTTTTAAGTACTTTAATAAAAAGAAAGAAAGATGTGCACCACAAAATAATGGCAAGGAAAATAATTTTGTTTCATGAACGAATACTCTTTTAAACTGATTATTTTTGGTATATCGAAAAATCCAGCACAATGTGAATGGTGTGATTCACACACACACACACACACACACACAAAATGAGTCATTTAAACTGGTTCTTTTTAGTGATGTGAATCAAATGCATGCAGTGCAACCGGTTCTTTTAAGTGACTTAAAACATACAATGCAATCAGTGTAGTACGATTCAGACAAAATAAGTCATTTAAATCGGTTAGTTTTAGTGAATCAACGTACGGATTCACACAAATTGAGTCATTTAAATCGTTTCTTTTTAGTGAATCATAATATACAGTGCAATCAGTGTAGTACGATTCACACAAAATGAGTCATATAAATCGGTTCTTTTTAGTGAATCAACATACGATTCACACAAAATGAGTAATTTAAATAGGTTATTTTTAGTGAATCAAAATATACAGTGCAATCAGTGTAGTACGATTCACACAAAATGAGTCATTTAAATCGGTTAGTTTTAGTGAATCAACGTACGATTCACACAAATTGAGTCATTTAAATCGGTTAGTTTTAGTGAATCAACGTACGAGTCACACAAATTGAGTCATTTAAATCGGTTCTTTTTAGTGAATCAAAATATACAGTGCAATCAGTGTAGTACGATTCACACAAAATGAGTCATATAAATCGGTTCTTTTTAGTGAATCAACGTACTATTCACACAAAATGAGTCATTTAAATCGGTTCTTTTTAGTGAATCAACATACGATTCACACAAAATTAGTCATTTAAATCGGTTAGTTTTAGTGAATCAACGTACGATTCACACAAATTGAGTCATTTAAATCGGTTAGTTTTAGTGAATCAACGTACGATTCACACAAATTGAGTCATTTAAATCGGTTCTTTTTAGTGAATCAAAATATACAGTTCAATCAGTGTAGTACGATTCACACAAAATGAGTCATATAAATCGGTTCTTTTTAGTGAATCAACGTACTATTCACACAAAATGAGTCATTTAAATCGGTTCTTTTTAGTGAATCAACATACGATTCATACAAAATGAGTCATTTAAATCGGTTCTTTTTAGTGAATCAACACATACAGTGCATTCAGTGTTCAATTCACAAACAATTTACTTTTTTGAGCCGGTCCTTTAAATGAGTCATTAAAAAAATAATCTCAAGCTCACAAGGTAATGTTTATATAATAACTGAACAACTGAATCAAAAGCGAATTATGTAAAAATTTATATTTTTGTAATGTACCAAGTCTAAAAAGTTTCCCAGTATAAGCAACAGCATTAGCAAGGAGACACCTTTCATATAATTGCAAAATCGACATGCAAATTCAATAAATGCTCAAACGAATTAGAACCGAATCAAATTCGAACAGAACGCAATCAGGAAATCCAGTGTGTAGTTCTTGTTCCAGCAGGGTCAGAGGTCACAGGGCTGATTGTGGGACAGAGTCGCCTGAGGTGAGCTGACAAACAAGTGCACGCAACTGAATACTGAACAGCACTCACTCCGCAGGGAGAGACATCAGCAAATATGAGATGAAAAGTGTGTGACGCCGTCGGGAGGGCAAGATGGAGGCGCCGGAGGAGATAAAACGATTCCAGGCAAATCTTGACAATGGGAGATCCCAGCGCAGATGTACAGGAGCACAGCTATTAAGAACGGATTATTAAATCACCACAGATGGAAAAGAAAATGCTGATTCCAGGCAAACGCAACAATCACTTTGCCAGCGCCCTGAAAGCTCAAATTCATCTTTCAACAGAGGCAAGAAAAAAGCTGGAGAAAGAGGCGGCAGTGCTGGGGGCAAAGAACAGGACAAGGGTAAAACTAATATCCAGCTTTTCCAAATCCTGTTGCCTTACCAATATATCCCAAACTAAAGAAGAAAACGTCTGGAGGAACATATACAGGGACTGGCTTGAAAAAAATTACAATAACAAAAGGTTTTGCCAATGTTCATATTACGTTATGAAAACATTATTTCGTATATAATTATTCGTTAAAAGATGGCGATCCCGATTCAAACTCCCACTCGATCTTATTCCTAAATGACAACGATTCTCTTGTGTCTATTAAACATTTGACAAAATCATACCGGAATAATTCAGATCTGCGTTTGATCCAGAGAGAGTCATGTATTGTACAAGTATGAAACTGCTTCACATACAGCCTTTTCAACCACACAGTATTGTTATTTTTGTGTTACAAATATTCACATTAACACAGAAGAACTGGGTATAAACACTGACGTCTATGGTAACGATCAAAATAGAGTAAATCACCTTTTGAAAGCAACTTGGCGCTTCAAATAATGATTGTATCAATTGCATTGTTACACCAGAAGGTGGCGACAAGTTACTGTTAAAAACATGCGTTTATCATTGAATCATTCGAGAGTCTCGTTCAAAAAACCCTGATTCATTCGGTAATGAAACAATTAAGTATTTATGAGCAAGTCATTGAAACCAATTACTTAAAAGTCCCCTTGTGGGGAAAATCCATTTTTAATGTTGTTTATGTTCTATATGGTGTTTTTAATAAGACAAACCATGTGTAAATTCTAAGTCGACACCATTGCTGAGTATTTTCTCCTAAAAACTAGTCTCAAAAACACGCTTTGAAATCGCTGGTGTTTCTGACGTCACAAACTACCTTGTAACCAATCAGATCAACGTGTGATCGTCAACCAGTGGATCTCTGAGCTGAGTGAGTGGAGGTGGGTTTCATTTGCATATTCGTTGAACCGCGAATACTAAATGAGGCAAGAGTTACATTCAAGCTATTTTAAGGTATGAAGACATTTTTTTCAAGGAAAAGACGTTTAAATGTCATATTGGTGATCAAAGATGAGTTTTAAGGGATCAAATTATTGACTACAGGGGGACTTTAAATAATTCATCCAGATATAATAAACATTTTAAATAGACTGTAGCAATTATCATTTTGTCAGAACACGTCACGTCAACACACAACAAATTACATGTCATTAAAAACCAGATAAATTAAAGACCAGATAACTTTAAGCGAATATTCTATTAACATTACAGGAAAAACGTTTGTTCATAACTCTGAGAGAACGTTCTGAGAACGTTACGTTAACTGGGTAGTTTGCTTCCTAATCTAAGTCTTCTAATAATCCTGCCTGCCATTGTAAGAATAGCCGTTTGTTCCTCTTTTGTAAGTTGCTTCGGATAAAAAGCATCTGCTAAATGCATAAATGTAAATTATAACCTAAACAAACTGAAATAATCAATCCCAGTCCTGTGTGGATTATCAAACGCTTTCAGAGTCGGCGGTGATAAATGTCTTCATCTGAACTCTGCAAACCACTGCCAGCTGTAATACGCAAATGGAAATGTGAATATAAGTGCATTAACTAATGAAAAAGTATTCAAATGTGATTAAATTCACATCGCTCGTCTGATCAGGCCTAAAGATGTGCATTATCATACGGCTACGCCCCATCCGTCACATCAAGCTAATTTTCGAGTGTAATTGCCTGACGCCATAATTAATTTCGACTGAAGCGTGTACTATTTTTGCACCGAAAACCTCATGAATTGTTTCTGCCATGTACTTGCTGACTAAGATTAATAACGCTGAACTTTACAGCAATGCTTTATGGATATGGGAGACGGACCTAATTGAATAGGAGCAGATCAGCAGCAAAAGTTTCCATAATGTGAAAAATGATCCTAGATCAGAGTGAAGTATCTGAGCTATAATATCTCCATTATATCAACTAGGCTTATGTTTTATAGTCCTATTTCATTAAAAGCAGATTAATGCATTGTTTTAGAAGACTTTTTATACTTGGTTCCAAGCCATACTTTATAATTCATCAATTTAGGTTTGATATAGAGCTACAAGTAGGCTGAATTTCATAACATACTGATTATATCTCAAGGTCTTTAATATATAATCATAATGTGTATGGTGTGAGAAAAGATGTAAATTTTTGATGAAGGGCATTATCATCAAATGTAGAAATGTGCCATCAAATGTGCCTTTAAAATGTAGAAATACCCTGAAATGAGATATTACCTTGATTTAATTGTATTGAAAATGACATAGTATTTGTATTAATGCAAAAGAATATGATCATGGAACTGAACGAAAAAAGTGCTGTGTTGGAAACATGCTAGTATACCATGGTACTCCAAAGTGGGGGAAAAATACTATGGTACTGCTATAGTACATGTCCAGAAAAATATGGTAGTTTTATATATTATATGACTAATATGATCACCATAGTAAGGTGATAATCATGATAACTAGAAGATATGGGATGGTAACACATGTGCCCATGGCATTTTTGTACCAAAAAAAACGAGGTAATATATGGTACGTACAAAAACATACACAAAGTACTATAAGTATTTCAAAGAGAACAAGGTACTACCATAGTAAATGTCCAACAAACATGGTACTTTTTACTACTTTCCTGTTAAAACGTGCTATATCGACCACCTTTAAGCAAATACATCCAGTAATCTTGACTGCCATAAGTTTAAATTCAATTTTTGGACTCTATATGACCGAATAAATTAAAGTTTCTCATATTTCTTCTAATATATTTAGTTCGTATTCTGCGTAAAATAACTGATATTTCATCTTTACTCTCGTATATGCCGTTCAAAACGCTTTACACATCTACATCCCCCTCAGATATTTATTAATACAGATTAAAATGACATTTAAAATGTAAAAACTCACCTGTGTGGTGTTAAGTCTAATCTGTGAGGAGAATCGCCTCATCTGCGTCTGGCGCGAAACTTGGGCGCGTTTAGCCACTGCGCGTTCACGCTGCCGCTCCAACTGATAGCGCGCGAGCAGGCGCGCGACCCGCTCTTAAAGAACCCGCACGCACTACAGAAACCAATCACAGAGGAAAAGAGGGATTTCTTTCATTATTATTTATTTACCGAGATTGACTTGTATCTAGCAAGGTGAATGTGGTAGCCTATTTTATAAATACCTAATCATTAATGAATCATGAACAAATAGAATGATTAACAAGGACAATTCTATTTACTTTAGTTAATAAAATAATTAATAAAATAATCGGTTTATTTAAAAATAACTTTGAATATTTTTTTATTAAGATTAGCAAAATAATCGGAATAAATAAATAACTATACATTATTTTTACAGGCCTATATTAATAACACATATTAATTTAACATAAATACAACATGTTATATATAGAGATATAGCAGCTTATATATAGAAATATAATGTTTGTAATATTTAATATGTTTTATTAAAAAAATTCTGGTATTGTGACAGTTTCAACCACAAATGTAATGTTTTTTAACATCACAACAAAAACAAAAACAAAAAAAAAAACGATTAACTAAAGATTTATTTATTTAAAGAGTCACCGGCATCAGGGGTTCATGTGAAGTGTCATAAAAATTATGTTTTGACTGCTCAGAAATAACAACATAACACATCCCTCTGTGATCAGTGTGGCCCCCCATCTGTTCATGACAGCATCGGCCATCTGCTGCCAACAATAAACCACATTCGCCTATTACATAACATGGATCTTTCCCAAATGACTAAATTTAAACAAATATGATGCTAGGTTAAAAAAAAAACAAAAAAAAAAACATGTAAATTAGTAGCATTAATATTTTAGGCCTGCTACTTAGTAAGTGATTTCTGAGAAAGGTAAATATTTGAAATCACCAAAACAAACACGCGTCTACCCAAAAGGATCACGCCCCTATCTTAATAGCTCCGCCCCCAAATTTACAAACATGCTATGCAACCAGACTATAAAAAGATATGGACGTAGTGTCCGTGACATCACCCGTAGTGTTTCTGAAGAGCATTTTTGAAGCCTAAAGTGGGCGGAGCAGGCCGTCGCCATATTGGCAGCGCGTCACTCCCGGGCCGTTGTGGATACTGTCACCGGTTGCAGTCTCTTTTCTTCTGTAGTCACTCCGAAGTCCGAAGTCTTTTGCATTTTACAACGGGTGAATCTCATCACTGGTGATTGTCGTTTGAACCTTTCTGGATCCGCCATCAAATTAATACATTTTAATTATATCAAGTGCTGTGAGAAAAGGCTATACATCTCCACCTCCAACATCCTCACACTCATAGCCGACTAGCCGAGACTCCTTTATGTGTACAGATGTGACGTAATGACGCAAAGACATGCTCGAATTTCCCGCGGAAATCCACCAGTACCACTGGAATTAAAAACATTATTACGAGCTTACCGTTTTGAATCTAGCTAAGGCAAGCAGATAGTTTTGAACACTGGCTGGTTATGTACTTGCTCAAAAATTTATTTTGGATCATTTTTAACCTAAAAAAGTTACGGACTGGAGCTTTAACATGTGAGTCTATGGGATTGACTCTCTTTTTCAGCCTGTCTCTAGTGGCCAGTCAATGAATTGCAGTTTAAGTCACGGTTGTATGCGACACACGAGTGGACACGCCCCCTTACTGTTGATTGGATACAAGTGTGTTCTGGATCCACTTTCAACAGAATTTCTCAGAAATCGCTTACTGCACCTTTAAAAAAATCTATTTTTCTGGAAAGATTCCATGGATTTTAAAGGTTCTTCATGGAACCATTCAATGCCAGTAAAGAACCTTTATTTTTAAGAGAGTGTGTTGAATTTTCCTCAGGTTTCCAGTCTGACCGAAGGCCCTTTGAATCTATAGGTCTTAACCTTCCAGAACACAGCGAATCATCCAACCGAAGGTGGCGACTCGACCATCTGTGCTACAACACTCTCTGCCAGCCCTGACTTGTGCCAGTGTGAACCCTGGCTCTCCCGCGGGTCATCGTGTCCGCAGACAGAGTGATCTGACTCAGAAACCCTCGCTGAAACCATCTATAATGAGGTGTATTGGCAAGCTCGCGACTAATCTCCTTAAATCAACTTGTCAGTTTGTCTTGTCATTCATTTTTCTCTGATACCGTTGAAAACACGAATTACTCGAGCGCTAATTAACAGTTTCTCATAAATCTTCCAAACCTGTCATGTAAGTTGATATAGCCTACTGTGTGTGTTGTTTTTTTTCTGAGGAGAGATCAAAATGTTCTGCATTGAAAGTTGCTGACAAGCAAGCTCGGAATTGATTCATTATGCATATGATTTAAAATTTAATTTCTGCTGGGTCAAAGTCCAACTAAAAAAACTTTTCAGACATGTACAAAGAATTCCATGGTGTTTTGAACATATACCACAATCACACTAAAATGCACTTGCTCTTGTAATAATATAGCCTAAGGAAAAAGCGTGCACTATAGTTCACTATTTGAGTGGACAGCCGTTTTTTGTAGTGGTGTTTTAAACCATCAAGTGCAGTCATTCAATCCCATAATGCACCTCAATAACGGTTTGCATGCACTGTGAGCACCGCGCCGAATAAATTCCCGCGTCTTGCCAGAAAATGGGGTTAACGCGCATTTCCGTCGCACTCGACGTCTGAATTCGTCGTTTATATTCACCCATTCATTGGCTTTGTCTGACATCGCCCTAAATAGAGCACTTTTGGAGGGGATTTGTAGTGGTGTGCGAAATCCATAAGGGATGTTATTGAGTGCACCCTTCTGTATTTTGGACTACAATTGTGGATTACCCTAATAAAGCTGTGTTTAATCTGGCAACCCTGTCCTGTAATGTGATTTGGGCAATAATCTATTAGGATTTAAAGTCCCCCTGTAGTCAATAATTGTATCCCTTAAAACTCATCTTTGATCACCAAAATTACATATTTTAAAGTTTTTTCCTCGGAAAATAGCTTGAATGTAACTCGACACCCTTGCCTCATTTAGTATAGGCCTACGCGGTTCTGTGAATATGCAAATTAGTTTGTGACGTCAGAAACACCAGCGATTTCAAACCGTGTTTTTGAGACTGGGTGCTTCTCAATTCTTATTTTTTTGAAATATGCAAGATGTGTGGTTTAAACTGCAAAGGTAAAGTATAAGTTAAAATGATTGTGACCGATGTGAAAGGGGAGGAGAATTTATACGTGCGTCACGATTAGTCGATAAAACACGTCCGCAAAGGATAGAAATGGTGTTGACTTATGAATTTACACATGGTTTGTCTTAAAGCATATTAAAAACACCACATAGACATATAAACAACATTAAAAGCTGGATGTTCACCACAGGGGGACATTAATGGTTTTAACAGAAGGCAACAAATTACCAGTAGAGAGCCACAGAGACCATGACAGTTTCCATTAAAACCAATACAATTCCCATTATAACCATTAAAAATTCTATAAGAGTTTTATTGTTGTTGTTTTTTCAGCAGGGCAACTCCAACCTGTAAGAATTTCATTTATTTTTGTAACAAATTCATACAAATGAAGATCTTTTTAATGAAATCTGAGAGTCCCTCCATTGACAGTTACGCAACTACCAGTTTCAAGCCATTTAAAGGTAGTAAAAACATCATAGGCCTACAAGAAGCCCACGTGACTCCAGTGGTTTAACCTCAGTGACAGGACATTTGTTTGAAGAAAAAACAAAACAAAAAAAAAACACAATTTACCAATTTATTAACAAAATATCAATCTCCACCACGTGTTCACGCAACATCTGCTCTCGCGTCACGCAGGTTTGGAACGACATGAAGATATCACAGAATTTTTGCGTGAACTATCCCTTTAAAATGATGCCTCGTTAGGTTTCTAAACAGAATGTGTGTGACGGACCGTCCCTCGGAGGAAACACTTCAGCGTGTTGCTCGTTAAAAAGAGAAAGCGGAGTGTCGGGTGAAAGCATGTGAGCCGATCGAATCAATAATCTCCATAATGAGATCCGTGGGGCGTCATTACCGCACATGCCTCTTCTTCCATAACGAGCGAAAAACACGCCTCGTTAACCTTTACAGTTTACAGTTACATATGCACGGTATCTGGGTTTTTTCTTTAAGAAGGGGGAATCCGTTCAATGGAAAGGTCATATCTCAGACAGTTGTTTCTCCTGTACAGTTAGATTACACAAATCTAAAATCAAAAGTCAGTTTGTAACTAAGCAAGACTGTCAGCCATATCGCTCTCTCACTGTTCAGATGATGAGGGCTGGACCAGAACATGTTGACAGGCGAAGGGAAGTCTCTCAACGGGTCACTTCCTCTGCATGTGAGCAATAATGAACAATAAACAACTCAATCACCTCTGTTTCTTCTTTGTTATTTTATAGGCCAACTTAGACGTTTGACAGCCTCGCCCTTTCAAAATGTGTTAACAAAAGCTTTTAGGTTTGACCCCTGACTCAGCTAGCAAAAATATAATCTTAGAATGTTTTGCTAACCTTTCCATTAGGTTATGAAAACATTATTTGCGAATGGCTTATGAACATTCAAAACGTCCAATTTTTTTAAAGTAAGAACAGGTTATCATGGTTTAGCCCATGTGACCGTTAGATGAACATTCCATTCTATAATCTTGAAAATGTTTTTTCTGAACGTTCAAAACGTCCAGTTTCTTCATGTTCTAAGATGATTTTCTGGGTTATGCAAAAAAGGTGTCAAATTTTGACTTTGACAAAAAAACAGTAAGGACGTTTCTTTAAAATGTTTTATGCAAACATTACAAGAACATTCAGCAAACATTATTAAAATATAAGGACGTTCCAAGAATTTTGTTCTAAGAATGTTTTTTCTCTCAACATTTACGAGAACATTCATCAAGTACAAATTACATCGTGACATTCCATGAATGATTCCAAAGTGATTCCATTGTGATAACATTATGAAAACATTCAGCAAATAATAATAACAAGGACGTTCCAAGAATATTGTTCTAAGAATATTTTTTTCTCAACATTACAAGAGCCAGCCAACCGCTAAAAACAGAAACACAGGCTCATCCGGACTACTGAAGTCAGCAGTGTTATATGCTTGCTAGAAAACGGCTTTTCTTCTTGGAAGTTTGGTATTTTGGCGAGCTCATAAATTATAAAAAATCAGTCAAATCAATATTTTGTGTACAGTTATTTATTTTTTTCATCCAGTATCGTGGACTATTTGTGATTATTGTTTTGTACATTGCTGGATTATAAGACAACAAACAGGTACGATTTTAAAACAGTTTCATCTCAAATCAATATCTCTTATCTCCATAATTATGTGGGATAATGTAGGCTACATCCAGCCAGTTGTTATCTCCAAATAAACCCCTGATGCTAGACCTAATCCCCTGTTGGGGGTTTATTCTGAGAAACATTATCCCTTACTTTATAAGAACCTTCCATAAACATTATTTTAAGAACGTTTTGTCCTAACATTTACCTTTTAAAGAACAATAGTGAAAGTTATGGGAACATGCTGTTAGCTGGGTTGCACTTAGAAAATTAACATGGTTTTACTACAGTAACTGGTTTAACTGTGATTTTGTAGTAAAAACCATAGAAACTAACAAGGTTTTACAGCAAGCGCTTGTATGGATTTGTAGTGAAACTGTAATAAACACAAAACTAACTACCTGTGACTAGCATGCTAACTCGCCAAATGACCATTCCTCTTCAAGCTGTTGTCAATATGACATTGGCCCAATATTAGAGTGAGTCTGTCTAGCCTAACTGAAAATACAACCAACCAAGATGTTGTAGCCTAGAGAAAATCCAAACTTTGTTTTTGGAAATTCGCTCTTCATGACACCTGCAGCGCATCTGAACATCTTCAACGTTTCTAACGCAGGGGTTTCATATCCAGAGCGTCCTGCGGTGTCTTTGAGCTGTGGGAAACAGAGTCTCAGCTCTGAGCTCGCTGAATTGAGTTGGACTAATGGTCACTCATTTCCCTGTTTCCAGAAGGCCAGCAGGTATCGATCAATATCCCATAGACATCCATCAATCCCAATATTCCAATGGGAATGGTTTTATTATGAGCGAAACAGCCAGGCGATAAACACATTATGTCTCTCAATGACCTTGGGAATTGAGTTTGGAGGATTTATTGAGCCGGAGAACGAAAACAAGGCGCTCGTTTTGAAGCCCGGCTCCATCGAATATGCATAATATTATTAATATTGCATGAATGCTTAATGGACGCAAACAGTCGATCCGTAGGCTACCAGCATTAACAAAAAATTGCTTGGTACGAGGTTTGTAATATGTAAAAATTTAATTAGATTGCTTGCATTACGCAAAAGTTTAACGTAGCCTATCTATCTTTCAATTTTTGGGTCCCTCGATATCAAACACGTTTGCGTCACGACTTGATTAAAAGCATCTATAGGCGTATAAAGGCGTTTTACTCTCCAAACTTTACACAGTCCAGTGAATTAATTAAATGACATTGTCTTCATTATTACCGTCACTGAGAGCATTATAATGAACGAACGAACGTGTCGCTCACATGTGAATTTCCCGCGAACTCACTTATGGATTTTATTGACTAATTATTGACTTTTGTTCATGAGAGTGTCGTGGCCACGGGATCCCTTGGGTTTAAAGGACACGTTGGGATCTCCCGAACGAAAGTTCAGAGCGATTTTAAGATTGCAAAGAAGAAGTCTTTAATTAGCAGAAATAACCTGGACGTTAGGCATTAATATTAAAATTAGAGAGAGTTATAAATAAAGAGAGAGGGTTGAGTTTAATATTTTTGTCTGGGTTTTACATTTCCTCTGGCTTGCTAAATTCTCCCCCTCCTCTTCTCCATCTTGCTATCTATCATGCGATATGACTTTAATATGCTTTACGGCAGATTTGAGCTCATTTATCATGTAGGGCAGGACCTTGCAGATTTCATAGGCCAGTAGCGATGCTCATCTCGGGCTGCAGCGATTCTAATGCGAATATTTATCCCAACAGACGCGCCGTTGCGCGATCCGTCACCCTATTCATTTACAGAGGCGCGCGAACACATGCACAGACTCAGTAGATATTCATAAAGTCCTGATGACATTTACGCCTCAAGTGTGAGCGTCAGTTGGAGCTACGGAGGGCAATGCATATACACTGTAACCTGTTCTAACTTGTTCTAAGTTCTAATTGACTTTACTTAATTGTAAACATCTAGCCTAATCTGTACTATTGGCATATGTTGGGTTTGTGTTCAGGCGAAAGCTTCAGGTTAATCGCTGCTGCTCCTCAAGTGTCTCTTTATGACTGAAGCTGTGCATAGTGGCTTTAGCAGTCAAACAGCTGGGAATGTTTTTTTGTTTTCCAGCAGTTTTATTACTTTAAATGATGTTTGACATTACTGTAATGCAAATATTAAAATATGAGGAAGCAAATTTTAAACGGATGGTTTATTATGCTTAGTGCCGGCCTTGCCAAAACTGTTTCCATTCCAATAACTAGGTGAGTATAGCCTATATAGTTTGGAGACGAACTTTAAGGTTGGCTTGACAAAATCTTGTCTGAAAGTTTGAAAAAATTCAAGCTTTTCAAAGTAAATAAAATGTTAACATGTTCTAACACATTGTTAACATGTTTCAACAAGTTATTAACATGTTTTAGAATGATTTAGCACATTGCTAGCATGGTTTAGCTTGTTGCTAGCATGGTTTAACGTGTTGCAAGCGTTTCTTAATATGTTGCTAGCATGATTTTGTACAGTGTTAACATTTACATTTAGTCATTTAGCAGACACTTTTGTCCAAAGCGACTTACAAATTAGGACTAAATTAAGCGAGTCATCGTGAAGAGGCAAGAAACAACGCAAAGAAGTGCTCAAAATACGAAGTTCAGGCATTGTTCAGAGCATAAGCCCGATAAGCGAGGATTTAAAGGAAAAAGGAAAAAGGAAGTGACAAAGGAAAAATGTTAACATGTTCCTAGAATAATTAGCACATTGCTAACATATTGCTATCATGATTTAGTATGGTGTTAACATGTATCTAGCACATTGTCGACATTTTAGCATGTTGCTAGCACGCTTATAGCAAGATTTAGCACATTGCTAGCATGTTCAAACATGTTGCTAGCATGATTTAACACGTTTCTAACATGTTTTTAGCATGGCTTAACACAATTGCCAGCATGTTTTGGCAATTTTTTTGCATGATTTAGAACATTGCTAACATGTTTCTATAGTTTAACACATTTGCCAGTAAAGTTTTGGCAACTTTTTAGCACTTAGCACATTGCTAACCTGTTTTTAGCATGGTTTAACATATTGCTAGCATGATTTAGCACATTTTTGCCATGTTTTTGCATGTGGCTTGATGGATAGATAGGTAGGCTAGATAGATAGATAGATCGATAGATAGGTTGATATGTTGATAAATAGATAGATTGATAGATAGATATTTAAATGAAAACATCTTCATTCTCTTTTCATCTTCTCAATGTTCCCGTCCATGTCGATAAACACTTGCTTGTTCAATGAACCACATCTTGATTTAATGTAACCTGGAGATTCGTCATAAAAATAACGTCAATTATTACAGCCGGGTAACAGCCAAGAGAGACTCTTCTGTAACTGTTTCCCCAACCTCTGGTCTTCTGATTTACACCCATAGATTAGCTGTCACTTCCACAGAGCAAACAAACGCCTCAGAAGGCGTGAGTAACTGCCCTGGGGGTAGATGGGAAGATATATATAGGGCTGGACTGGGCATGCTCACATCTACACCCACTTCCCACAAGGTTTGCCACCCCATTAGGCTTGTTTTTCCAGACACTCAAGCCTAATTTCCCGTCTCTTGTTGGTTTCTTGGATCAGGCTTTTCCTGGAGTCGTCTAATCCAATCTCAGAGTTCCTAAGGGATTTTCAGAACAGGCTACACAAAATGCTCACACACCACCCATAGAAGCTAACTTTACCTTTAAACTACTTTAAATTGAGTTGCTATGTAACTTTATTTCAGTTATCTAGTTTTTGACTAGTAGCTTAGCTTACAGTGTAGCAAACTAACCCAGCTCACAAAAATATGTTCTAATAACGTTCCTGTTAAGTTATGAAAACTTTGTTTCTCTTAACGTTCAAAAAAAAAAAAAAAGAAAGAAATGTAACGTACTTTCTTGGTTATGCAAACATTCTATTCTATTGATCATTCTTCAAACATTATGGGAACGTTAATTTTGAATGATTTCTAAACATTTTGAAAAAAGTAGTAACGTTTAGTAAGTAGTAACGAACGTTCCATGAACGATGTTTGAATAATGTTTTTGTGCTAACGTTTTGAGAACATTCTTAAAAACTATCAATATTACAGTAAAACTATATTTTTATAAACATTTCTACACCATTATTTTCAGTAGATTTTTTTTTTTTTTTTTACAATGCTAGCATGTTTTAACATGTTGCTAGCATGATTTAGTACGTGGCTAGTATGTTTCTAGAATTATCACCTTGCAAGAATGTTTTTAGCGTGATTTAGCTCATTGCTAACATGTTTTAGCATGTTGCTAATATGATTCATAATTTATTATTTACATGAATAAGCTCTGTAAAACCCATATTTTCCCTCGTTTTAAGAGTGTGTGAAGTTAACAAAAGCTCAATTACTACATTGTGTAAAAATGAAATCTTGATTTCGATGTTGAAATCTATTTTAAGGCATGAAGAAATTTATTTAATTTTTTTAAGGAAAAATACATTTAAATATGACTGACCACAGGGGGATTTTAAGAAAACAAAATGCCTTTATGAGTCAAAGTTCCAACATTTTATGATGATAAATCTTGCTAAACATTTCCTGAGATAAGTGTGTATGTACTGAAGAAACTAAAGAAAGTAAAACATCAATCTGTGATTGTCTTGAGGAAGTGTTCCCATGCTGACGACAGTTTCGACAACCTAAGAAGTTGTTTGCGTGGTTTCAAGGTTGAGCTTGAATTTACACCAGCAGAAATCGCCCCCAGTCTAAAGCCCTGACAGAAACCAGTCGTCCTCCGCATTAAACTCGTGACAAATTGCCATCCTGAAAGCCACTAACAGGAGAACCGCAGGCAGAGGACCTACTGATCAATAGAAACCGGATTTGCCATTGTTTTCGTCCTCCAAAACACATCCATAGATCCTCATAAAGAATCTGCCGCTGGGATGGAGCGATCGTTCATTTCATTCGAGTGAGGATACGCCAACGCAGCCCTAGACGACCCGCTCATGAGAAGATTGTATGCCGATCCACAGTGGAAACTGCTGAAATACCCGTCGATTTGCCACTAATTTGTTGTCTTTGAGTAATTGCAGGCCTCCTTGACCTTTGACCTTCCTTAAATAAACTTAAATCAGACTAATTGCTTGGTAAAGTAACAATAAGACACATGATTTGAGTCTTTGCATGCCATCGAAAGTAATTATTTGCTTTCTGCAATATGCAAAAGGACTCACGAAGCAGCCTAAAGGTCTAATAAATGAGCACTGGAGGGGTCTCATTAGCAAGCCGCTAACTGAATGCTAATGCTGCAGCTCATTTGCATATGTGCGTTTGCGAGCGCATGTTCCTGACAGGTCTGTGAAGAGACATTGGGTTTGTTTGGAACGTGTGCAGCAATACAACCAGAGCACACTGCGTGAATACTGTATCCCACAATGCAGAGCGCTTGATCTTACAAAAGGAAAATGTATGTGTAAAAATATAACTTTTGCTGGTCCAATCAAATGTTATGTCAAAAAGAAGTTGAAATCACATTTAATACTGCTTCGGCTTCATTTGTTGCACTGGAAATGGCATGACACAGTATACATACTACATACCGGAAAAATAGTATTGTAGTATGCAATTCTGAACCCGTATTTAACTGTACAGTCAAAAGTCAAGAAATTAACACAAATGGAAGGTTGCGGTATACATAGTACATACTGCTAGAATAGTATGTAATACTAGTCACAGTGTACATAGTATAGTAGTTTGCTATTCTGAACCAGCATTTAAACATACAGGCAAAAGTCAAGACATTAACAAACCAAATTTGCTTTAAAATAGTGGTTCACAGTATTTGTAGTATACATACTATATACTGCAAGAATAGTGTGTAGTACCAGTAACAGTTTACATAATAGTGTGGTTGAGTGCTATTCTGAACCAGCATTTACAGCCAAAGGTCAATACATTTTTAAACAAAATTTGCTCAAAAATGGCACGTCACAGTATAAATACTACATACTGAAAGAGTAGTATGTAGGCTACAGTAGTACTAGTCACAGAATACATAATTGTATGGTAGGATGCTATTCTGAACCAGTATCTAAACAAACATTAAAGTCAAGACATTAACAAACAAAATATACTTAAAAATGGCAGGTGACAGTATTTGTAATATACATACTATATAATGAAAGAAAAGTATATAGTATTTGTCACAGTATGCATAATACGGTGGTATATGGTATAATGCTATTCGACAGCATTTAAACAAACAGATCAAATCAAATTTGCTTAAAAATGGCA
This sequence comes from Rutilus rutilus, assembly GCF_951802725.1. Classification (NCBI taxonomy): domain Eukaryota; kingdom Metazoa; phylum Chordata; class Actinopteri; order Cypriniformes; family Leuciscidae; genus Rutilus; species Rutilus rutilus. The sequence continues at coordinate 5,819,244 of NC_140222.1, read as the reverse complement.
GGTCGCAGTATACATACTGAAAGATTAGTATGTACAGCAGTACTAGTCACAGTATACATAATATTATGGTAGTATGCTATTCTTGAACACAACCATAAGTCAAAACAGTAAAAAAAATTGCTTAAAAATGGCACGTCACAGTATATGTACTATACATACTGCAAGAATATTATGTAGTACTAGTCACAGTATTCTAGAATGCTATTCTGAACCTGTATTTATTCGTACAGACAAAAATCAAAACGTTTTTAAAAAAAGTTCAAAATGGCAAGTCACAGTATTTGTACTATACATACAAGTATACTGCAAGTAAAGTATGAAAATAATAGTATGCTAGAATGCTATTCTGAAACAGTATCTAAACAAACAGCCAAAAGTCAAAGACATTAACAAACAATATTTGCTTAAAAATGGCAGGTCACAGTATTTGAACTTTACATACCCTATAATGAAAGAATAGTATGTAGTATTTGTCACAGTATACATAATAATGTAGTATGGTATGATGCTTTTCTGAAACAGCATTTAAACAAACAGGCAAAGGTCAAGACATTTTTAAATTAAATTAGCTTAAAAATGGCAGATCTGTCGCAGTATACATACTACATACTAAATGATTAGTATGTAAAGCAGAACTAGTCACAGTATACATAATATTATGGTAGTATGCTATTCTTAAATTGACAATTGACAAAATTGCTTAAAAATGGCAGGTCGCAGTATGCATACTAAAAAATGAGTATGTAAAGCAGTACTAGTCACAGTATACATAATATTATGGTAGTATGCTATTCTTAAATTAACAAAATTGCTTAAAAATGGCAGGTCGCAGTATGCATACTGAAAGATTAGTATGTAAAGCAGTACTAGTCACAGTATACGTAATATTATGGTAGTATGCTATTCTTAAATTGACAAAATTGCTTAAAAATGGCAGGTCGCAGTATGCATACTGAAAGATTAGTATGTAAAGCAGTACTAGTCACAGTATACGTAATATTATGGTAGTATGCTATTCTTAAATTGACAAAATTGCTTAAAAATGGCAGGTCGCAGTATGCATACTACATACTAAAAGATTAGTATACAGCAGTACTAGTCACAGTATACATAATCTTATGGTAGTATGCTATTATTAAATTGACAAAATTGCTTTAAAAAATGGCAGGTCGCAGTATACATACTACATACTGAAAGATTAGTATGTACAGCAGTACTAGTCACAATATACATAATATTATGGTAGTATGCTATTCTTAAACACAACCAAAAGTCAAAACAGTAAACAAAATTTCTTAAAAATGGCACGTCACAGTACTATATACTAAATACTGCAAGAATAGTGTATTACTAGTCACAGTATTCTAGAATGCTATTCTGAACCTGTATTTATTCGAACAGACAAAAATCAAGACGTTTTTAAACAAAGTTCAAAATGGCAAGTCACAGTATTTGTACTATACATACAAGTATACTGCAAGTAAAGTATGAAAATAATAGTATGCTAGAATGCTATTCTGAAACAGTATCTAAACAAACAGCCAAAAGTCAAAGACATTAACAAACAATATTTGCTTAAAAATGGCAGGTCACAGTATTTGAACTTTACATACCCTATAATGAAAGAATAGTATGTAGTATTTGTCACAGTATACATAATAATGTAGTATGGTATGATGCTATTCTGAAACAGCATTTAAACAAACAGGCAAAGGTCAAGACATTTTTAAATTAAATTAGCTTAAAAATGGCAGATCTGTCGCAGTATACATACTACATACTAAATGATTAGTATGTAAAGCAGAACTAGTCACAGTATACATAATATTATGGTAGTATGCTATTCTTAAATTGACAATTGACAAAATTGCTTAAAAATGGCAGGTCGCAGTATGCATACTAAAAAATGAGTATGTAAAGCAGTACTAGTCACAGTATACATAATATTATGGTAGTATGCTATTCTTAAATTAACAAAATTGCTTAAAAATGGCAGGTCGCAGTATGCATACTGAAAGATTAGTATGTAAAGCAGTACTAGTCACAGTATACGTAATATTATGGTAGTATGCTATTCTTAAATTGACAAAATTGCTTAAAAATGGCAGGTCGCAGTATGCATACTGAAAGATTAGTATGTAAAGCAGTACTAGTCACAGTATACGTAATATTATGGTAGTATGCTATTCTTAAATTGACAAAATTGCTTAAAAATGGCAGGTCGCAGTATGCATACTACATACTAAAAGATTAGTATGTACAGCAGTACTAGTCACAGTATACATAATCTTATGGTAGTATGCTATTATTAAATTGACAAAATTGCTTAAAAAAATGGCAGGTCGCAGTATACATACTACATACTGAAAGATTAGTATGTACAGCAGTACTAGTCACAATATACATAATATTATGGTAGTATGCTATTCTTAAACACAACCAAAAGTCAAAACAGTAAACAAAATTTCTTAAAAATGGCACGTCACAGTATATGTACTATATACTAAATACTGCAAGAATAGCGTAATACTAGTCACAGTATTCTAGAATGCTATTCTGAACCTGTATTTATTCGAACAGACAAAAATCAAGACGTTTTTAAACAAAGTTAAAAATGGCAGGTCACAGTATTTGTACTATACAAGTTTACAACAATAGTATCAAAAGAATAGTATGCTAGAATGCTGTTCTGAACCAGTATTTAAACAAATTTTGCATATAGTGTCTTATATCTTTTAGAATAATACTCATGTTCATACTCAACTCACAATAAATCTCATGTTCTGAGGTGGATATTGTATATTTTCTGTAGGCTTGACGGGTCAGAACATACTATCCATCTGCAGATGTAGGAAAACTTCAGGACAAGTGCACACCTCAGCGGTCTCCTCAAGCAAAGGAGATCCATCACGAAACAGATGCGCTTGTCACAGAATGAATGAATGAATGAATGGATGAACGAATAGGAAAACCTGTTTATCAGGCTTCCTCCACGTTTCCAGAGCCCAGGCAATAAATCTGACCGCGTCGAAACGGCGCGCCCACGTTCATGGACAAGCGCGGCACGTTGGTGAGAATCAACCCACAGAAACCTGAAGAGAACAATTCTCTGAAACACATTACATAACAGCATTTTCTCACTCTAAATAGCCAAATACTGCCAGCTAAATTAGCTGCTAAAGTGAATTAGCAGTGTACATTCTAGTCCGATGTAAGTTTAGGCTAGCTTACTGTTAACAAATTTTAACACTAGTTGTCAGATTTCAAATTATAACTTGTCGAACTACAAGCTACTCGATTAACAGTAGTTTAAATAGAGTCAAGCAACCCTTTAAACGGTAGTTAGCCACACTTAAAAGTGACTTACAAAAACGTGCTAACTGCAATAATGCTACAAACAAAAACTAGGCCTAGCTATACACCTTAATTTCAGCTAGCTAGTTTTTGTAAGTAGCGATATACCTTCATTTCAGTTTGCTATTTTTTGTAGGTAGCGATGTACACTTAAATTTCAGCTAGCTAGTTTTTGTAAGTAGCTATACACACCTGATTGAAATAAATCAACATATCAGCACATCTTTCATGGTGAGTGGTGAAGCATGGAATAATTTTAATAATATACATTTCATGTTTTTGATCCAGATAATCAAGCTCTACATCAACCAGCGACTCCCATATACGATACTCGACATACTGTAATTTTTTAAAGACGAGCTGCTATTTTAGCCCCACATGAGGCGGAAATTAATAAAAGACTATTTGATGGCTTAATAAATCCGTTGAACTCTTCCAAACTCTTCCGACCTTAAAGATATAGTCTGTAATTGATAAAACTACACAAACTGGCAATCAGGATCAAATCATTAATAAATATGTTGAACTGCTATTGGCGGCCAGTGAGTTTCAAGTCGGTGGGGAGGTCTGGTTATCTTCAGATTCAATCCAATATAAATAAAGTACTTTTATTATAATTATTATTAAACATCGTTACTAATAGCTGTGTAGAATGGCACTTGATAACCACTCGACATAATCTTCCAGAACAGTTAGACAAACAGTACACAAAAAAAAAAAAATGAGTCTCTCAGTCTTTCAGACTGATGGGGTTTTCGGTCCAATGGCGCGAGTCCAACCGTCGGCCATTTTGTCTCACACTCGAACAACCCCGCGGTCGAGTCAGGGTTCGTGAAAGGGCTCTGGAAGAACACAGGGGCGGAGTTATGTAAAACAAGTGGATGTGTGTGGCTCCGCCCCTAGCTAAGCCCCGCCCCCTGAGTCCCTCTGTAGAACCGTCTTTACAGGATCTGCTCAGTGCTGGATGCAGAGATGTCTAAGAGTCTCCAAGCGGCGTAGGGGTTCAACTCGTCCTGATCTCGACACAACGCCCAAACGTACATCATCCTCAGGACCTTATCCTGTGAAACAGGCAAACGCAATGAATGGATGAACTTCATGTACGTACGTACGATCACACCGGTGTGATCAGAACGGTCAGTGCATCAACTGCTGAATTCAACTCAGAGCTTGTCATATATCACAACTATTCAGTGTTTTCAACAACATAATGTTTATTTAAGGTTTAAATACACATAAGTACAAGTAAAACAATGAATGTGAGTTTGTAAAATACACACAGATGTCTATAGAAGCGCCAATAATGATCCTTTCCATTATAATTAGACGACATGTTTTATTCATATCAGATATCATTGTGTAAGTAACTTTAAAGTTTACTCTATTCTTCTCCCAGTTCACCGGCCACTTACTTTCATGTATTTTGGGAGAAGTGGATGTATTGACGTGTTGTAAATCCAACAGATCCGATTATCTGAACAGCGGCACAAACTAACGCATATACAGCTCAACTAACGCGATTGTTTTAAAGATGTGTGAACAACAAAACACATCCACTTGCACATGTTTGACAATCAGAATATCAGATTTCATGCTATAGCTAGCAAATTTGTGAATATTTTGAATAAAAAAGGTAAAAATGACATAAAAGCAGATCATTATTCATTCAGCACTATTGTGGCTGCGGTGTGTCACGTCACGTGACAAGCAATGACACGTCACCATTTATCACCAATAAAGTGGCACGTACTAGGGGTGGCACGGTACATGAAAAAACATCCAAACCGTTTGGTTCGCTTGTCTCGGTTCGGTGCGTGTGTGCGTCGCACGGTTCGACGCATGCGCATTGTAGCCTCGTGCCCGTGCTAATACAATGCTAAATCATAAATCAGATGTATGTAGGACAACATTACGATGTCCAGCAATCGATCTAAATAGTGCACTGGGTTTACTTAGACATTTAACGAGATCTACTCCACTATGTTGTTTTTTCATGCGAATAAATACATAGGTCGACTGTTTCACAAATGTAGCCTAATTTAATAGTCCAGTGGCAGAACTCTTGCCAAGCGTGTCATAGGTTCATCAAAACCGATTATGTTTATCAGTGGTTGTATATCAAGCAGGGACAGATTTGTGTGAATTTTGCTTTGTGATTTCACCGGAACGAATAGAGAGTCTCCTCAACGGATTGAAGCGCGCGTCTGAGTGAAGACTGCGGCGTGTGAACACTGTATCAGCGCCACTGATCGCAGCGGCAACAAGCACTTTGATCACTTGATTAAAAAAACACATTTCAGCGCTAGATTGCTTCTTATTTAACAAGCGAACGAAACGAATAATTTGCTAGTTAACTGGAGATGCTTTATTTATTTGTATTGGTACATCCGTGCCGCGAGATGTTTCAAAAGTGGTGGGGACAATATCGACCGTGGGGACATGTCCCACCCGCAAATTACGCCTATGATGACGAGACACGAGGAGAAATTGACAAAGAACTGTCCGACACAGCCCACGTAGCTCTCACTGCAGATGATGGACCTCCAGGGTCACTGAACGCTTCCTCACGGTGACCGCTCACTCACTATATTACTTCAAAATGGGAAATGAGAAGCTGCGTTTTGCAAACACGCCCCATTTATGAAATGAATCAATTAATAATTAGATAATTAAGCTATATATCATATGCTGAAGTACATTTTTGGAGTGTTAAAGATTAAAAGAAAAAAATAACAACAAGAACCGTACAGAACCGAAAACCGTGACCCTAAAACCGTGATACGAACCGAACCGTGGGTTTTGTGAACCGTGCCACCCCTAGCACGTACTAAATAACGTTCGCCTTGAAAAACTCACACTGGGGGGTCAGCTAGAATATTTTAGGCTTACGTGTGAAAGGGTTAAAGCCATCTTCAGTGTTGGAAATAAAAGAGCGTTTCTAATATCCACGACTGTCTGAACTCAATGACTCGAGGGCAGCGGACTGCCATAATTAACCACAAGCTTCTAATGTAAAAACATCCCTGGTGTGTCGTTTCAGTCGGCCTTTTAACAGATTTATACCCTGAGAACTGTACAGTCACGACGGCTCAGAGTGAGATCACTGGAGGTGAATCACAACCTTCGAATGCGCTAATGTCTAGGAGTCGCTTACTCACCGGGTCTCCCTCCACGACTTCACCCTTCATGTTACGGATGACCATCACGAGCTGAGCCTGGAAGGTGATGATGAGAACGGGACCTTGTTCCATCATCTTCCCCATCGCCAGCTTCAGAGAAAACAAAACGGGAGTTATTTCATACAGTCAAACCAAAAATTATTCAGACCCCAGATGTAATTTGTGATTTTTTTTTATTTAAAGCAGGACACCATAGTTCATTTGTGTAAATGAGGATAGCAAAATAAAGTAAACTGTGACATACTATACCCAAAAATTCTTCATACAGTGACTACCAGTAACATTTATAAACCAAAAATGATTCAGACACTTTGAGCTGATCATGTTCTGCTGAAGTGTTTTTTCTTCTTAACTGCAGACTGAACAAAATGAAGCATTGCTTGGTAACTGGTTGAGCTAAACTGGTATTATCTAATTGTGTAGTTAAATTTAACAGCTGACAGATATTCAACATAATTAATGTGTGAGACAGTCTAACAGAAGGACGGACAAAACCAGTCAAATATCAACTTGGCATATTTTAATACCATTTCTATAGCGAACAAACTGTGATAATGTGAGAAATGTTGAAGGTGTCTGAATAGATTTTGGTTTGACTGTATGTCATAATGGAATCAGATGCTCTCACGTCTGATGATTCTGCATTATACGTCCATCCGCAGGCTCTGATGGAGTTACTGAGCCATTAAGATGCAGCAGACGGATATCATGTGTCTTTTTTCCTTCGGTACTCACATCAATGTTATCAATGTCCAGGATCTTGGAGTGAAACTGGAGGCCCATGGCTTTGGCCTGCTGGATGGGGTGAGCCAGCTGACTGTACGTCTGAAACCAGAACCAGTGTTAGAGCGTCAAGTAAAAAACCCCAAAATGAAAATTAGCCCATGATTTACTCACCCTCAAGCCATCCTAGGTGTATATGACATTCTTCTTTCAGACGAACACAATCAGAGTTATATTAAAACATTTCCTGGCTCTTCCAAGCTTTATAATGACAGTGAATGGCTGTTTCTGTTTTGTAGTCCATAAAAGTGCATCTATCCATGATAAAAGTGCATCTATCCATCATAAAAGTGCATCTGTCCATCATAAAAGTGCATCTATCCATGATAAAAGTGCATCTATCCATCATAAAAGTGCATCTATCCATCATAAAAGTGCATTTATGATGGATAGATGCACTTTTATGATGGATAGATGCACTTTTATGATGGATAGATGCACTTTTATCATGGACAGATGCACTTTTATAATGGATAGATGCACTTTTATAATGGATAGATGCACTTTTATAATGGACAGATGCACTTTGATGAACTTCCAAAAACAAAACCCATTCACTGTCATTATAAAGCTTGGAAGAGTCAGGAATTTTTTTTTATATAACTCTGATTGTATTCGTCTGAAAGAAGAATGTCATATACACCTAGGATGACTTCAGGGTGAGTAAATCATGGGCTAATTTTCATTTTTGGGTGAACTATCCCTTTAACAGCCAAATCACGTCTAGAAAACAGCAGGGATGTTTTTCCCCGGGACACTCACGGCCTCGTAGCACCAGTCTTTCAGCACATCCAGTTCTCCCTGGATCATGGCCTACAAACAGAGCGCATGTTCAGCGTTAATGTTCTTTCAATGTTTTCGGAGCGATGTACGCTGGGATCTTTGTCCCTCACCTCTAGGATGTTGGGAATGATGTCTCTCTCGCACAGCTTGAGGAAGGAATCCTTGTCGAAATTCGGATCCACCTTCAGGATCTCAGTCAGAACCTCCGACATCTCGGTTTTGGAGAACAAACCGCCTGAGAAGAGCAGAGAACGGTTATGATGAGGGAGATCTATCTATCTATCTGTCTGTCTATCTAACTAACTAACTATCTATCTAACTGTCTGTCTATCTATCTATCTATCTATTTATCCGTCTATCTATCCGTCTATCTATCCGTCTATCTATCCATCCATCCATCCATCTATCTATCTATCTATCTATCTATCTATCTATCTATCTATCTATCTATCTATCTATCTATCTATCTATCTATCTATCTATCTATCTATCTATCTATCTATCTATCTATCTATCTATCTATCCATCCATCCATCCATCTAACTGTCTGTCCGTCTATCTATCTATGTCTATCTATCTAACTGTCTGTCTATCTATCTATCTAACTGTCTGTCTATCTATCTAACTGTCTGTCTATCCATCCATCTATCCATCTATCTATCTATCTATCTATCTATCTATCTATCTATCTATCTATCTATCTATCTATCTATCTATCTATCTATCTATCTATCTATCTATCTATCTATCTATCTATCCATCTATCCATCCATCTAACTGTCTGTCCGTCTATCTATCTATGTCTATCTATCTAACTGTCTGTCTATCTATCTATCTAACTGTCTGTCTATCTATCTATCTAACTGTCTGTCTATCTATCTATCTAACTGTCTGTCTATCTATCTATCTATCTAACTAACTGTCTGTCTATCTATCTGTCCGTCTATCTATCTATCTATCTATGTCTATCTATCTAACTGTCTGTCTGTCTATCTATCTATCTATCTATCTATCTATCTGTCTATCTATCTATCCATCCATCCTTCTATCCATCCATCCATCCACCCACCCATCTATCTACCTTTCCGTCTAACTGTCTGTCTTTCTGTCTATCTGTCTGTCTATCCATCCATCCATCCATCCATCTACCTGTCCGTCTAACTGTCTGTCTGTCTATCTGTCCGTCTATATCTATCCATCCATCTAATTGTCTGTCTGTCTATCCATCCATCCGTCCATCTATCTATCTATCTATCTATCTCTATACATCTATCTATCTGTCCGTCCGTCTGTCCATCCATCCATCCATCCATCCATCCGTCCATCTATCTATCTCTATACATCTATCTATCCGTCCATCCATCCATCCATCCATCCATCCGTCCATCTCTCTCTATACATCTATCTATCTGTCCGTCCATCCATCCATCCATCTATAAGAAAAAGTAAGCATAAATGCAGTGGTGTCTCTACCGATGATGTCGGTCATCTTGTCAGTGACGGCGCGTGACGCTCTGACGAAGGCGTTGTCACTCTCATCGTACTTCATCTTCATCTCAAAGAACCCTGAGAGAAGAAAAGCACAGACAGCACACACTGTCAGCACAACAACCCCACGCTAAAGCAAACATCTCACATCATGGTGTGAGCAACACGCAGCCTTTCCTCTGGAAAAGCACTTGATCATGAAGGGAGCAGGAGCCGACGGTGCTCGTTACTGAGCCTCATTATCACTGCGCTTAACGAGGCTCTAATTGATGCAGTGAACTCTTCAATTACCAACTAACATCCAGAGCCGCTCCAGAACAGAAGTGAACATGCAGATCTCTGCGCCATCTATTGGTCAATCATGTGCACTGCAGATCAACTCACTGTTAAAAACCACATTGTTGTCCTTGAAGTCCTTCCACTGCTGATACCATTTAGAGTCCTTGTGAAGCACGACTCCCATCGCCTCCCTTCAAGAGAAAACCACTACGTTAAGATGTTATTCATCTGAGATATTCATGTCTTTCTTTCTTCAGTCGAAAAGAAATGAAGGTTTTTGAGGAAAACGTTCCAGGATTTTTCTCCATATAGTGACTTCAATGGGGTCCAAAAGTTTAAAGGTCCAAATGTGAGTTTCAGTGCAGCTTCAAAGTCTCGACACGATCCCAGCCGAAGAATAAGAGTCTTATCTAGACAAACCATCGCTCATTTAATTAAAAAATAAACATTTATATACTTTTAACCACAAATGCTCGTCTTGCACTGGCTGTGATGCGACACACATTACTTAATCACGTTGAAAGGTCAAGCGTGATGTAGGAGAAAGAACCGACCTAGTGTTTACAATGCGAACGTGCAAAGATTAAGTCAAACGGCATTTACAAAAAAAAATTAAAGATAAAGCAAGATGGAGTTTTTCGCTCTACATTTTCCACCTACATCAGGTTACTGTCTGAACTTTCCAACGTTATTACGTAATGTGTGAAGTCGTGGACGTGCGAGACGAGCATTTGTGGTTAAAAGAATATAAATGTTTATTTTGTTTTATAAAATGGCCGCTGGTTTGTCTAGATAAGACTCTTATTCCTCGGCTGGATCGTGTCGAGACTTTGAAGCTGCACTGAAACTCACATCTGGACCTTCGACCTGTTGGACCCCATTGAAGTCACTATATGGAGAAAAATCCTGGAATGTGTTCCTCAAAAACCTTCATTTCTTTTCGACTGAAGAAAGAAAGACATGGACAAAACACTAAAAAAGTAATTTAAATGATCTAGAGTAATATACTTAATGTATACAATGTTACACTTGACGTTGAATTTTACATTCATTTAATATACAACATACATACATTCTTCTTAAAATAAACATCTCAACGTCATATTAGACCTACTCGTTGGCCTCGAAGACTCTGTCTTCAGCACCGGCTGTCTTGGATGAGAAATCGCTCCTCTTCCTCAGTCTGCTGGGCGGCCGGTACGGGCCGCTCTGTCCGAGTTCACCGATCTCTTTCTTCACGCTCTCCACACCCTGAACACAGCGAAGATCAAGAGGCGTAAGAGCTGAAACTATCGACATATTCAGAACAGGGTGCATTTCATCCACTTTTCACAACATAGAAACATCAGAAAACTCATCGCTTATGATATAAACAGCATTTGATTTGACAACTAGAGATGCACCGATGAATCGGCCAATAATCGGTATCAACGATAAAAGCTAGGCCTATTATTTTTATATCGGCCGATCAGTGCAGATTATATCCTGTCAATCAAAAGGGTGTGAAACGTGTGTGTGTGTGTGAAGAAGATCTCTCGTGTGTTGAATTTAGGTTAACGCGACAATAACGCTTTAACAGAGTAAAATAGTGACGTTAATGCAGACTTATTTGACCCTGTGAATCACCCGTAGTTCAAGCCAAGGGTTGCCAGATCTACGTTTTTTCCCCACATCAAACATTATTTTTAGCTCCTCTCATCCAATAATCACAAAGAGCTTGTGCTCTGTTACTTCTGAAAAGAAACTAAGTCTTAGCTTTCACATTCTCACCATTTTATCATGAAATTCACACAATAAATGGTGTTTTGACGCTCTTAAATGTGACGTTAGATTGCTATAGCGCTTCAGTTCAAGAGTCTTTTCTTCCACTTGAATACAAGTTATATCTAGAAAAACATGCATGAACATCAGAAGGTATGTTGAAAGACACAGAATAACTTACCGAAATCTGTATTGTGTCTCATTTAATCACTCAATCTGTGTTTCAACCGCAGAAAGAAGTCAATAAAACAGCTTGAGAACAACATCACTTAAAGTTATCCAGTGTTCAGTTCAGTCGTTAGTTAGCTATAAAAACACTAGAGAAGAGCTTATTTACTGTTAATTATATACGTATGTTTGAATAAATTTGCCATGAAAAAGTGTCATAAAAACTACCCGAGTTGCATTCAAACATTTCAGCTTTATTAGAGTGTAAATATTATATCTGGAAATAAATAGCAGTTGAATATTAATAGCTCTGTTGTTGATAGTAATCTCTAATATTACAGTGTACCAAATGAGAGGGTTCCCTGTATAGTTTGCAGCATTATTTGGGAGAGATTTCTTTTCTATCGGGCAATATCATTCTGAATGATCGGCGGGGAAATTTAGTATCAGTGCATCTCAATTGACAGAAACCCAAGACTCATGAGTGTAGGGACCTGTGAGATCGCCCGAAACGCTCCGGTCTTTCCCAGTTTTTCCCCGCCCTTAGACACCGTCTCTGCCGAGTGTTTGGCTGTTTTAGCAGCCTCCTCCATGCCTTCCTTGATCTTCTTTCCGATGTCCGAGCGGCCCACTTCTTCCAGACCCTGAGGAGAAACACACACAATCAGAATGCATTTTCTAAGAGAATTATGTCCAGTTAATCCCTGCGTTACATATATGAACTACAGTCAAACCAAAAATGATTCAGACACCAGACATATTTTTTACTAGTGTGTGCAGGACACTATAGTTCATTTATGTAAGTGAGGAGAGCAAAATAAAGTAAACTATGACATATTATACCCAAAAATTCTTCATACAGTGACTATGAAGTAACATTTATAAACCAAAAATGATTCAGACACTTTGAGCTGATCATGTTTTGCTGAAGTGTGTTTTCTTTAATTGCTAATGCTCTTTTTACACACAGACTGAACAAAATGAAGCATTGCTTGGTGATTGGTTGAGCTAAATTGGTATTATCTAATTGTGTAGTTAAATTTAACATAATTTGTGAGACAGTCTAACAGAAGGATGGACAAAACCAGTGAAATATCAACTGATTTGATAGCTCTGAGTTCGGAACTCTGATATTTTATTACCTTTTTATAAACTATAGCAAATAAACTGTGATAATGTGAGAAATGCTGAAGGTGTCTGAATAAATTTTGGTTTGACAGCACAATAACCCAACATTCATCACATTACTAGCATACTCTGAGCAGTTATGCAAGTCACTGCAGTAAAAAAAAAAAAAAAAAAGTGTTTTCCACACAAAATCAGAACAAAATGTCATCCTTCACAGAACATGGCAATTCTGCAGCGTAAACACTCTGCAGAAATGTAACGTTCAGCACTTATGCAAATGAAAACACTACATATAAATATAAATGTCCTCTGAAATGAGACAAAGTGCATGTCAAGATGTTCTGGAAACGGCAGTAATTCCCACACACCTCCTTCACGGTCTCTGATAGCGTCCCCAGAGTTTTCTTAAACACTTCAGAGGTTTTGACTGTTTCAGACTCTATGGTTTTCTGGAAGAAGCAACAAAAACACAATTCAGCACAATTACACAAGGGGACATTCAGTTGTTTTATAACCACAGCAAGGTAAATATTAGGGCTGTCAATGTTAATGCATAATTGCGTCATTAACATAATTCACATCATGCAGTTAGATGATCTTAGAAGTCATGAAGGGGTTTCGATTGCAACGGTGTCTGTTTTATATGGTTCTATATGTTTTTTATCTCTGTATTTATTTATTTTTATTTATTTTTTATTGAGAAACACTTTGGACAACTCATGTTGCATTAAACTGCGCTATATAAGAATGAATAAATAGAAATTGAAAAATTACATTAGAAGTCAGTAATCAGCGATCAGATCATTCTAAGCCGCTGAACTGAATAAAATGCATAATTGCCTCATTTACATAATGCACGTCACGCAGTTTAAGCCGCTAATCCCCGGGAAAGTCTGCAGTCCAACGATCCAGTAAGTGAATTCATTCAAACAATCAGCGACAATGTAAAGAAACCCCGGCTGATTACATCAGATATGATAGAGAGAACAGCGACTCTCAGCCAGTTTTCAGAGAATTGTTCATTTCAAGTGTGTGTTTAGCTTTAAAACACGAGCGCTGTCGTTGTTTCTGAAGAGCGCGAGTCCTCACGCATCGCGCTGTGTGAAATACAGACTGAACCGAACATCGCTGTATGGAAACCAGATAATACGCAAATAATTTTTTTTTTTACTTTGATTTCAAACTTCTTTACTTTGCTACTAAAGTTTTGATGGATGCAGATTGTAATCAAGGTAAAGACGATTGCGGTGACGTAATAGCACGCTCGAGTCCGTTATATTGATGCGCAAACAAACCGTGATTAGCGTTGAATTTCCAACTTCGATGTGATGCCTTGAAAAAATATAGATATTCGATACCATGAGGAAAACTGCCATATATAACACCATTCAGATATTTTGTTATCTCATATTTTTTTGTTGATAATTTGGGTAATTTTAATTGTAGCCTAACAGATTACACATAGCACAGCACAAAAAAGACAAGTAAACAGTCAGTAACAAAATAAGAACAAATAAAGTAATTGCAAACAACAGCACAAATAAATGCAGTAGAATAAAGAGACAAATGAAATAAGCACGGTTTTAAGTTTTTCAGGTGGGTCTAACAGTACTATTCAGGTAATACAGAAATTAAAGTGATCAAATGTAAAATAACACTGGGCCGTTTTCGTCATAAAAATTAACACATGCATTTAAAGTTACAAAAGTTATTCAGCCAGTGCCCATGTGACCAGCGTTGGCCAATAGTGAGCCGGCGTTCTGACGTAGAACCAGGAGGCGCTGCACTGTGTTTACAACGTCAACAGCGTAGGAGAATGACGTGGAAGAGAAGAGATTGTTGAATAAAGTCGTTATTTTGGGGGGTTTTTTGTACACAAAAAGTATTCTTGTCGCTTCATAGCATTAAGGTTAGCCCACTGTAGTCACTTGGACTATTTTAACAATGTCTTTACTAACTTTCTGGGCCTTGAAAGTTGCAATGACGTTGCTGCCTATCTGTGATCAGAAACCTCTCGGATTTCATCAATAATATCTTCATCTGTGTTATGAAAATGAACGAAGGTCTTACGGGTTTGGAACGACATGAGGATGAATAATTAATGACAGATATTTCATTTTTGGGTGAACTACAACTTCTCAACTATTCCAGTTACAAAATTCACTGTATTTACCTGAATAAGCCATGAAAAAAAAGTAATTTTTGTTTGTAAAGGAGGCTTTATGAGAGCGACACTTATATAGATCAGTTTCTGTGCGAGTGTGAAACCTGCGAGAATGACTAAAATAACGCGCAATACAAGCACCATTTAACCGGAGCGAATGAGACGAGTGAGTGAGAGGAGGCGGGTGTGTGTCAGCTCGCCCGTCGGAGAGAAGAGAGAGTGAACGCGCAGCTGGAATCGGTGTATCGACACTGCAGAAAAGGAGTATTGGAACCGTTTCAGATATTTCAGTAATATTTTTGACAACACTATTCAGGATAATGTTCTTATTTGTCATGTGTATGTTGCTGTGTTTTGTAATTCTGAATGGATCCGTTGACTGCAGGTATATATGCAGTCATGTCCAGGTGGTTGGTTTAGGTTTTTTTTGTCTAAAATGTAAACCAGCTCTTTGCTTTTGCAGTGTACGCACACTATAGACCATATGCGCCGCCATTTTTAGAATATTGTCTTTGAACTTCCGGTTTTGCGGTCACTCTGTATATTTCTATGGCATTGCTGTCCAGGAGCAATTAGCTTTTGAAGTGGATTTACTTAATGTAAAGTTAAAGGGATACTCCACTTTTTTTTGGAAATAGGCTCATTTTACAACTCCCCCAGAGTTAAACAGTTGAGTTTTACCGTTTTCGAATCCATTCAGCCGATCTCCGGGTCTGGCGGTACCACTTTTAGCATAGCTTAGCATAGATCATTGAATCGGACAAGACCATTAGCATCTCTCTCAAAAAAATGACCAAAGATTTTCGATATTTTTCCTATTTAAAACTTGACTCTTCTGTAGTTACATTGTGTACTAAGACCGACGGAAAATGTAAAGTTGTGATTTTCTAGGCTGATATGGCTAGGAACTATACTCTCATTCCTGCGTAATAATCAAGAAACTTTGCTGCCGTACCATGAGTCCAGCAGGCGTAATGATATGACGCAGCGCCTGAAAATAGGTCTAATAGGTTAGACAAACTTAGTCCCGGTCACGTTGGAAGTTACTGAGCTGGGGACTATTTTCAGGCGCTGCGTCATATCATTACGCCTGCTGGACTCATGGTACGGCAGCAAAGTTTCCTATTTCCAAAAAAAGTGGAGTATCCCTTTAACGAAAGATATCATGAGGATTGTAATGTTTAAAGCAGATGTCTTAACAAATGTCAGTAGACCGGGAAGATTTTAAAACGAGCCGTTCATTCATAAATACGCAAGATCGCTGTGAAAATACAGACCGGAAGTCAAAAGACAACGAGCGCAGCGCTGAAAAGGGGCGGAGCTACATAAGGTCTATACACTGTGAATTCTGTAATGTTTGCCGCTGTAATGTTTTTGTGTTTTCATGGGTGCATAAATGTATGAATTATATGGACTCATAATATCATTTAGCTAATAAAATGTCCTTTTTTGGAAAAACATCTAAATTTACCTAAAAAAAACGAACAAAAAACGTGCAGAAAATACAGTTTTGTGAGATTCGCCCTTCAATCTGAAGGTTGACTTTGCTGGATATAGCAAATGATGACAAAATAAATGCGTTAAACCAGATAAATGGTGTATGCTCAATTTCACAATACGTGTTTTAATATACTGACAGCCCTAGTTAATTAAAATGCAACATAAAACACTCGTACATCGTACGTACATATTTCCTCCTGGCTTGCTTGAGGGCTTCAGATTCTTCTAGTTTTTTGGCCTCCTCGCGAAACTTCTTGATGTTCTCCTTCATCTCGGTGTTCTTGCCCAGTTCCTGCTTGAGATTGTCCAGAAACTCTCCCAGGAAGCCCTTCCGACCTCCGCTGGACATAAACCTGGCCTGCACATCATCACACGCGTGTGAAAAACATGGAAAAAATCCCAAATCTCCCATAAAAAACAACACTGACGTGCCACACTCACCTGTGCCGTACTGGCCGCCGGGCCACATATCCTATACGTGTGAGCTCTGTCGTATAACGCTGCATACTGACGAGTGACTAACAGTGCAGGACTTCTCCTGACACAAAGCTGAGCACAAAAACATGCATAATAATACAGTCATTTCATAATTATGAAGAAAAAACGCCAGAAAGACATGCTCAGGTGTGTTATCTGATGCTGATGTCACTTACAAACAAGATATTATACATGCATTATTCATATTCCATAAACTCAGATGGCACTCAAAATAACACCATGGTATTTCCATAGTACATGACTAAAAACCATGGTAATATACTATGGGATTTTATGATTAAGGGGTATAAACACAATAATGAATACCTGCTTGGTGCTTTTTTTGTGATTTACACATAAACAATGTCATTTTAGAAAGTTTTATTAGTTATGTTATAATATTTAATGCTCCATCAAGGCCAGAATCATGTTTCATCAGCATGACTAGAGAATCTTTTTACATTTCTACACTAAACACATGATAGTTCTAGAGAATCAAACGCGCGCTCGTGTTGCTTTAATGGCGAACAGTGCGCTAACCGTGAAGATATTGATCGCGCTGTTGATAACCGCTTATTAAAAGGTTAAAATGAGAAACTCACCTGGTAACACTGACACAAGGAGGCCGCCATCTTGGAAGCGCTGCGAGTGACCCGTTTGGCTGCTGACCTTGCGACGCAATTCCGGGGGAGGAGCCAGGCCAGGGAACAGCCAATCAACAGACGCCAAATATATATTTTAATAATATTACATATATATATATATATATATATATATTTTTTTTTGCATTTTTATTAAATTTGATTTGTTGTACTACATTAATCTAATAAGACCAAAACAGGTGATATGATTGCAATGTAATGCCTCAAATAATACAATAATTTTAACTCATCTTTTGTATTTTCCCATTCAAATACATAAAATATGTATATAAGTGCTTTAGTTTTTATTCATAAATTTAGGAATGAGCCCTCAGGCACAGCAATACAGAATAATTTATCAGAGTTTGTCATGAGTTATTTACATAATTGTAAATAATACAACAGTCATGTAGTATCAATGATTTTATTGATTTTATTAAAACACCTCTTTACCGCACAGTAACACTATAGACACTTTGTTTTCAGTTTACCTATTTTGTATCAACTTTAAAGTTTTAAAAGCAAATCTTGACTGTGATTAACAACATACAAATTGTAAATCAGCTTTCGCTGGTGCTTGCAACACCAAGGTCATGGGTTCGATTTGCAGGGAAAGCAAGAACTGAGAACTGCTAAGAATGTGAAATGTGTACCTTAAAATGCAATGATTGACTCAAATAATAATAATAATAATACAATAACCTAGAACCATAAACCACCATGGGACATCCCAATAGCCCTTATTATGAATGAATACAATTACACTTGTATTAAGGGGGCCGCACACCGGACGCGCAGCTCAGCGCCGCGCCGCGCCACGTCTAGGACCACTCTCACCTGAAAATCCGATAACATCAGCCATTTTCTGATTTCTGTAAATAAATATAAAACTAAATGTATATTGCAGCACAGGGTGAAGTCTGTATATACATTAACTACGAATTGAGACACATAAATGTAAATTTAATATAAAACTATGTAAATGGCGCTCTGTGGCGCGGCAGGATTTTGAACACAGTCCTGAGCCGTTGCTGGGCGCCGCGGACAGACGCCGAAAGGCGCCGCCGGTGTGTGTACTCTCATGATAGAGAATAATGTGTTTGAATTTAAAAGACGTGGCGCTGCGCGGCGCGTCCGGTGTGCGACCCCCTTTAATGTTGCAAGTTCAAACAACAGGCCTTCTCCAAACCCCGCCCCCAAAAACATATCAGCCAACCGTATGTGAGTATGCAAAACGACTGACAGGCAGAGAGTGTTCTGATTGGTTTAAGCAAGAATTCCGTCACAGAGACATGAGATTTCTCACATGCACTTTAGTGGGGGAAAAAATCCCCCAACCAGCAGCTTTAAAACTCATCAGCTGAGTTTTTAACATGATCAATATTCATAGATGAGTTATTTCCGATCATAACGTTTTGCGCGTTCTCAATGTGGATGCATGACGATTGTGGCTGCCAAGAGCCGTGTGGCTGAAACATTGCTCCATTTAACGGAGTTGGTGCAGAAGGAGCATAAAACATGTTATTCTGCCGCATTTCGCTTTCTAGCTTCAGTCGCGCTAATTTTTCAGTCTCTCGCTGTAGTTCCGCATTTCTGTCGTTCTCCTCTTTTAGTCTCTTTCGTTCCTCGTGTAGTTTCTTCTTACGCTGTTCGATTAGCCAAACCTTCCTTTGTTTTTCCACTTTGTCTGGTGCGATGGCCCTCAAGGCGTTGCGTTCAAACATCCTGCTGCTTTCTTCGAGAGGGTACTTCGTCCGAAGCACCAACGGAAAACTTTTGCGCGGCAAACTGTTCTCGCGAGGAAGCAGCGGAATAACAGAGTTAAATTTGTGATGGTTTTCCAGCGAATTCACCATCGCTGAATCAGCGGTGGTCGCGCTGAGGTTGGATTGGAAGTTCTGCGTGAGCAGCAGCAGCGTAAACGCAGAGTTCTCGATGGCGTCCTCAATGCATCCTAACATCGACCTTCCCGGTTGGGCGAAGTCGTCGTAAAATGTCGCACCAGACACAGAGATTATAAGTTCGAGTTTGTCTCGTAGTCTTCGCGCCTCGTCCGCGTCTTCAGCTTCGTGGAGGATCACAAAGGCGTAAAATGTTTCTTCTACGTCGCTTTGGCTCGCTTCTGGAGAGCAAAAACTGTTAGCTTGAATTGGTGGTTTGCGATCGTTAGCGTTAGCATCGTTTGGTCCGGACGAAAATCCAATTTTGGGGTTTTGGGATGTAAAAAGTTGGGAGCTTCTGGTTTGGTCTAGACACTGTGTTGGATTTGTCGCGTGATTGACTTCTGCTGTCTGTAGTTGGTTGTACGTGTGAATATTCGTAGTTGGTTGTCGTAGTTGGTCTTGATTGGTTGTACGTTCGCTATTTGTTGGCGTGTGCAAACTCAACGGCTTATTGGCCATATTGGATTCTGAAGCAGTTGGCGAGCTAATTTCGAGACTATACGAACTACGGCCCGAACTTAATTGCTGAGTCACCAAATGGCTACTGTTTTGCTTAGATGCGTCTGGGGACGTCAGTTGGTAAGTAGTAAGTTCAGTGGTGGATTGATCGATAGCATCAGGACCGCAGACTTGCTTAACTTCCTCCTCGATGTCTAAAGAACTCAAACCAGCCGTTCTGCACGACGCAAGAGCCGCACGGTACGCTTGATCTCGTAGCGACTCGTCGCACAATCTCTCCTGCACCAAAATAGCGAAAATTCTTGCGATATCCAGTAACGTTTTGGCATCTGTTGGCTCAAAACCGGCAATATGGCCGCCGTTCAAACGTTCTCCGTGCAGTTTGAGCATTTCAGCCAAGTAGTTTCCAATGCTGCTGTCGGCGTTAGCTGTTAGCTTAGCATGCGCATCGAAATTCCGCTTCAGGAGAATCAAGCACATGGCGTACACCAGCTCCTCAGGCTGTTTGTGGCCGTTCTCGGGCCGTTCGCGACCCATTTTGAAGGTCAGGCTGAACCATCGCTCCTGCCCAGCTTGGGAGAGGACCTCAAACGCCTTGGCGAGATTCGCGAATCCTCCGTCCATAAGCTGTACTCCATCTTCTGCCATTGTTTACGCAAGAACTGGCGATCATATGTGAATATATGCACTCATATGGCATGTTCAAGTCATTCCATTCAATTTGAAGTCACTTAGGCGAGCATGAGCTTCTGAATGCTGAAAGACAAAGTAAAAGTTGTTGATTATGAGTGAATTTGAATATTTCAATATCAATATTTCATAGACTATCAACATATTTGAACACTTTCAAGCTGAATATTTCATGCACCAAAAGTATAATTAATGTTGTACAATAAAATAAAATATTAAAGAAAAAATTCAAGATGACTATCTGTCCCTTAAATCCTCAAGCCAGTTATAGCAGGATTGATTCTAATCAGTTGTTGTTGAAGTTTTTTAATCATTCATTAGCTAGATAAAATCGTTATGAAAGTGATTCCAACAATATTAATTATCTGTGTTATAGCTGTGGTGTGTGTGGACTTTGCTATTCTTTAATATTAAGAATGATGTTTAAAACTATGTCTTTATCTGTATCTTTAGTGATTGTCCTTGGTATGAAGACCCAAAAATAATCCTAATACGTGTTTAATGACTC
This sequence comes from Rutilus rutilus, assembly GCF_951802725.1. Lineage (NCBI taxonomy): Eukaryota > Metazoa > Chordata > Actinopteri > Cypriniformes > Leuciscidae > Rutilus > Rutilus rutilus. The sequence continues at coordinate 5,797,939 of NC_140222.1, read as the reverse complement.
ATCGAGTCTTTATAATGGCTATTAGCCGTGACGTTGACAAAATAATTAATAAATAACCCAGGACACAGGGAACGTTTTCAGAACTTTAGCTAACGAATTCTCTCGAAATTATAAACAAATGTTCTTCCAGTAACGTCCAGCAAGTTATAATATCTGGTCTTTAATAATGTTATCAAAACTTTAGTACAAAACATTAAATACATTGTTCATGGAACATTATTATTTCCTGAAACGTTTTAGGTGGACGTTCATACCGTTGTAAACGTTACTACTGTACTTCAAAGTAATGTTTGAAGAGTGATAAAATGTCATGTAACCTTAACGTTCGCATTACCGTGAAAATGTAAAACTGAACGCTCACAGAAAATTCAGAAATTACGTTTTTTCTTAACTCTAGTTCTTTGAACATATTTTTGTCAGCTGGGTAATTCATATTATAAATATTATAATGAAACACAGACAACGTGTGACTTACCTTTGTAATAGTTCTGCATTAATTCAGAAGCAGGAACTGGCCAACAAAACTTAACGTTACACATTCGCAGAAGAAACAGCGAATCTGTTTAACTTGATTGTAAAACACGAAAAAGCTTATTTCCCGGTTGTTTTATATCTAAAGCATTATGTGATACTGATGTTTTTAAGACTGAATGTTTTACTTTTCCCTTTCTCGTGAAATGCGGAAGAAGGTAAACACCGTGTGGACTTTGTAGGGCAACAAGCAGTTGAAGATGACCAAAAGATGGCAGTAAAAAATTACTGGGTAAATTGACACTACTGTTCTTGAATAACACATCCGTTGATCTAGGCTAATGAACATACTTATACCTTATTTAGCATACATTTTAAAATATGTATGACTCATAGATTATAAAAGTCCCTTTTATTTGAATTTAAGAAGAGGCTTTTATATTTTTATTTGTTCTTGTATGAAGAATTGTATTGTATTTCTGTGTATTTTTTATGTATTAAGTACTGATTGCGTATTAACAATGGGGAATAATCATGCCTTTTAATAATATCAACTTTTAATATCCATATTTGAACAACAAAACATTTTGTCAAGATTCATTAGTCAGTATTCACAAGACCCAATTATTACGTTAAATGTAAATTTATTTATTATTTATTTTACCTGTAAATTCATAATAAACGAATCAGCAGGTCAATGTTAATAATACATTAATTATAAATAAGAAAGGTATCTTAAGTATGCTCTTATTATATCACAGTGGCTAGCAAATTGCGCGAGATTACAGCAGAAGCCAAAGGAGCCAAGCATGTGGGATAACGAGAACAGGGTTTCGCGCGCTCAGCCTACGCGCGAAAGTGACGTGCAGCCCAACCAATCAGCGGGAGGATCAGAACTCCTCTCCCCCAATCAGGAGCGCGCCGTGCCCGCGACAGGAGGGAAAACACGTTGTTGAACACTTTTATTGATTCGAGTCCCAGTTTCAGTGCGTTTCGCGGCAGGATTAAACTGTAACAAAAGTGCAACATTTTCACACTTTTATCACATTTATTGAATTAAAATCACGTCTTCTGTTTCCAAGAAGAAGATTACAGGTAAAGAGCCGCATTTAAAATCTCTTTCGGTCTATATTTAAATGTATTGTCTGTTAAACCGTGCGCACGCGCCTTATTTTACTGTATAAATAATAAGAAATTTGCATATTTATCTCGTGCATGTTAATATTTATGTAACCTATGGCGTTTTAAAATGTTTCTGTCATTGCATACTACACTAATTTATTTGTTATCATACTCAGACCCCAAATGAAGTCTAAGTATCCTTAATTTCTGTGGTCAATTGGGTTTTTGCAATTAAATAAGTCAAAATGTTTCTTATTAATATCTTGTATGCTGAAATAAGTAACCATAACAAACCAAAACAAGCCAGGAAAGTGTTTGTGAATGTCTAACTCGAGTAATGCAGGACTTAAGAATGGGGTACTAATGCATTAACCAATTTTATACCATTTAAAATGATAAATGTGTAATAATTTGACACACATTCTGTAGTTCTTAGTTTAGATTTGACATTTAGGGGTCTGTTTTTGATACAAGACCACCCACATCATGGCCAGTACACAACCCCTCATTTAAATGAACTCGATTCGCACTATCTAATCCCCGTTTAAACGGATTGATTTCTGCTAATAAAAATTATAGCTAGACTTGTATAAGAAGTTTAGGTATCATTCCAACTTCCTGTTTTGTTTTTAAGTCGACAAAATAAAGATGTTATTTGACCCGATGCAGTACCTTTGAGTGACAGTTGGGGGCATTTCCGCCAACAACAGGCGAGGTTTGATGTCAACAAGGTTTTCTAAAGCTATTATTTAAGCTTGCACACGTAGAATGGAAAATAATCTCTCCCGTCCATTTAAAATTGAATTTGGAATTTGTTTTGTTTTTTTGGGCATGCACCATGGTAATACCATGTTTTTGGACAATTACCATGTTAAAACCATTTTTTGGCCATTTACCGTGGTAATACCATGTTTTTTGGGCAATTATTTTGGTAATACCATGTTTTTGGGGCATCTCCCATGGTAATACCATATTTTTTTGGTGGCATGTACTATGGTAATACCATGTTTTTGGACAATTGCCATGTTAAAACCTTTTTTTGGCCATTTACTGTGGTAATACCATGTTTTTTGGGCAATTATTTTGGTAATACCATGTTTTTGGGGCATCTCCCATGGTAATACCATATTTTTTTGGTGGCATGTACTATGGTAATACCATGTTTTTGGACAATTGCCATGTTAAAACCGTTTTTTTGGGGGGGGCATTTACCGTGGTAATACCATGTTTTTTGGCCAATTATTTTGGTAATACCATGTTTTTGGGGCATCTACCATGGTAATACCATATTTTTTGGGGGCATGTACTATGGTAATACCATGTTTTTTTTTTGGCCATTTACCATGGTAATACCGTGTTTTTCCATCGGTAGCCTTTGGCGTATCTTTGAAATACCCCTTGCATATGAATATTGTAAGTGTAATCATTTAGTATTATAATGTATGCGTAGTCTGGTTTAAAAAAAATTATGATTGTAAATTGGAAAACTTCGGAAAATATTGGTGAAATGTTGTGGGAATGCTCATAAATCAAAGAACCTTGGATTTGACCTTTCAATGGCATCACTTTACCAAGCTAACGCCCGTTTTGTAAGTGTAAGTCTTAAAGAAATGTAGACTGTTTCAAAGAAGCAGTTGTAAAACCGCCAGAGGAGCCGAACGAGGAAAAAGCTGCCCGTGTTGTTCACGTCACTGTGAAACGAACACCTTTTTCCTGCTCGTTTGAAGCTCCTGGCTTCGGGCCATTGTCTGAGCTATAAAAAGGAAGGTGTGGAAACAATCTCACTTTCTGATGTCACTTGTCCCAGGTTTGCCGCCATGTGGATCCAGGTGCGCACTATGGATGGCAAGGACACCCATCGGGTCGACTCCCTGTCCAAGCTCACCAAGGTGGACGAGCTGCGAGTGAAGATCACCGAACTCTTCAACGTCGAACCCGATAGGCAACGACTCTTTTACAGGGGCAAACAGGTGACGTGTGCCATTCGAAGCCGTTTTACTTTCCATAATGTGACGAATTTGCTTAAATCATAGTAATTTACAGTCAATAAATGTTTTTAGAGAAATCATATTGGTTATTTTGCATAATTAGGCCCAATTGTAAGGTTGAATTGACTTGGAGAAACTTGGGTGAAAAATGGGCGTGGCTTGGTTTTATCTGTCAAACTGATTGGATGGTGAAAAATTAACCATTATTTTGTGTGTTCTTAAACACATTCACAAGAGCGAATGTGTAAAACTTGTTAAACCACATTTTTACACAAGTAAAATAAATTTGCGTTGATTTCTCGTGAAATAATTCTTGCGCAAATTGTCACATTCACTAAGCAAACCAAAGTAAAAAATTGCTTTGATTCTACAGTAAACGGATCGTATCTTTTGGTTACTTCGCTAAATTTGTCTCTTGTAGCCTATGTTTAAATCATACACACTTAATGAGTTTAATTTTATAATGAACAAAGTTCTTACGTACAACTTTTTAATATTCAAAACAATTAGATTAATAAGTTTGTCAAGTCTAACTTTATGTTGGCTTGAGAAAGTATCTTATAAAGTTTGAGATTTCTTTAAGTTTGAAGTATTTCTTTAAGTTTGAGGTGTATTTCTTTAAGTTTGAGGTATTTCTTTAAGTTTGAGGTATTTCTTTAAGTTTGAGGTGTATTTCTTTAGGTTTGAGGTATTTCTGAGGTAGTTCTTTAAGTTTTAAGTATTTGTTTGTTACGCTATGCTCTGAAATCATTTGTAAAATGTCGAATCTGTGTAAATCGTTCATATTTTACACATTTGCACTGTCATAACGTTGTTTTAACATTAATTTAACTCGTCCACTTCTTCGTTGGCCACGATAGATGGAAGACGGTCACACCCTCTTCGACTATAACGTGGGCTTGAACGATATCGTTCAGCTTCTGGTACGGCAGGCGCTCCCGTCGGCGGCGCTCCCGAAGGACAAAGAGGCCGAACTCTCCGACTCGGACTCCGGCTGCGGATCGGCCCAGAGCGAGTCCGATAAAGGATCCACGCATGGCGAGAGCGACGGCCAGAACGCTGGAACCTCAGTCCAGACCGACGCACTGGACCTCGTCGACCCGGGCTTTGGGTTTTACAAGGTGAGATGGGCGGGAAAATGAGCTTCTAATAAGTCAAAGCCGTTCTTGCGCAAATTGTTGCATCCGATAATCAAATCAAATTTGATAATTGTCGATTCTACTATAAATGTCTCATTGGCCGTTTTCTTTCTGTTGTTTCGCTCATAAAGTTTCTCACATATTTTAAGTATTTATCTTCAAACTTAATGATTTTGATTGTATAACGAACAAAGTTCAAATTTGTATAATCATATATTGTTCATAACCATCGTTTGGTTAAAAACTAACGTGTAATGTTTGTAAACGACTCATTTCTTTACCAGAACAAATTTGTTTCATTTCCTCACCAAATTGTTCTTGCGCAAATTGTTGCGTTCGATGAGTAACTCGTATTATTATTATTATTTTTCTTTTGGAAATCGTCAAAGTTGTGTTATCGGCCTTAAAGCATTCGTAAATCCATTCTTGTATAAGAGCTAATGTGTGATGTTTGTTAAAGTACTTTTTATTCAAGTTAACAACGAATTTGCTTATGAAACTATTCTTGCGCAAACTGGCATGTTTAAGTAACTCAAATAAAAATCGTGTCAATTCCACTATAGGCTTTGTTAACACTCTTTGTTCACTCGCATAGTTTGTCTTCTGTATATTTAAATGTATGATCTGCAAACATAATTATTTTAATTGCATAATGACAAAATGTTCATTTTATTTAACGATGTTTTTATATTACAATACAGTTCAAATGTTTCATGTAAATTTCTAAAAGATATTTACTCAATGTTTTGTTACACTAGTCTCTAAAATTGTGTAAATCTTTCAAATTGTTCGTAAAACGCAAGAACTAATGCGTGATGTTTGTAAAATCCCTTTTTTTAACGCAAGATGTATAATTCGTTTAATAACAGAAACGACAGATTTGCACTTTGCTCAGGAAACTATTCAAGCAAATCAGAACAATCTTGTCGGTTCCACTGAATGTCTTGCTGGCCTTTTTCTTTCTGTTGGATGTTCGAAACGTAACATTTGAACATATTTTTTTTCCTCAGATAAACGAGTTTGTAGATGCTCGAGACTTGAACATGGGCGCCTGGTTCGAGGCGCAGATCGTCAACGTTACGAAAACAGCAAAGGCTTCAGAGGAAGATGGAGGAACTGATGGGGAAGAGGAGATCATTTACCATGTCAAATACGAAGAGTAAGTCTCTATTTTGGAGTAAAAGAATATAACACTGATAAACATAAAATAAAACAATAAAAATATTGTTTAAAACAAAATAATGGCAAGAAACCTTTGGTGGGCTGCACGCAAAAACTAACATGCGTACCAGTGTAGTCTGATCCACCGACGAATGACTCTTTATAAAAAAATCAATAGCTTGTGAATCAGAATCCAATCTGGAAATCTTTAACCGATACACAGTGAACGAGTTACGAACAGTTCAAGTGATGCATGAGTTACAAACTCGCAAGCCAGTTAATTTAAATCAATCCAACAACTTTTAGACAATGTTTCTATTCAGAAAATATATTAATGGACATTTTTAAAAAGGTAAGAAGTGTAGAATTTCTAACAAATATTAAATTGAAAGATTCTATGTAAATGTTGTTAATGTTGTTACTATTGGTATACTAGTGTTAAATTATTGTAAACAATGTTAGGAATTGATTGTAGTCATAATTATTTTTTAAATTGAAACACGGTTGATTGCCATGAATATAGCCACTGCCGCTGATACGGCGTTAAATCATAAATAAATACAACAATAAATACAACAACTGATTTGTTGGATTTATTGTTGGATTTATTTATGATTTTCAGTCAAATGTTTTTACAGAAAATAGTAGGGCTGCACAATATATCTTATCATATATTATCGGAATATAAATTATCAAAATATCGCGATATGCATATAGCAACGGCTTGCAATAACTGGGGTCATGAACAAAAGACAGAATATCACTCACTGCTCTCGGCTGAATAACTTTTGTAGCTTTAATAAGAATCAGTTTATATTTCAATCATACAGTGAAAACTAAGCAGTGTTTTATTTCTACATTTGATTATTCAGTTTCTGTGTTGTTAAATAATCCTGATGAAGGCCTTCCTGAAACCCTAAACCCCGTGGTTCACACTGATGTTCACTTTCAGAAGTTGTAGGGATGTTTTCTTGTCACAAAAAGAATGTGAAACGCGTATGTAGGTTATATCATTTTAAATATATTTTAAAGATAATTTAAGTTTATTTTACACACTTTAAGCATAATCGAATCGCATATCTCATTTTTCTTCAATATCATGCTTCAATACAAAAATAGTATTTAGCGTAATTATGCCCATTTGTGAGGTTGAATTGACTTTGAGGGGAAATTTTGGGGCTAAAACTGTAAGATGAATAAATGTTTGACTGTCTTTTCCAAACAGGAAGAAATTGTTTTCCCTCCAATTCTAACAGATTCATGCACCTGTTAACATCAAGTTTCAGTCCTTCCTTTCATCTGTGTTTTAAACTGTTGATCAAAGGCCGTCTGTTTAAGCGTCCCACACCATCTGAATGCTAATCACGCGCGCCTGTGCTCTGTGCAGTTACCCTGAGAACGGCGTGGTGCAGCTGCGCGGGAAAGACGTTCGTCCGCGAGCGCGAACCGTGTACCAGTGGCACCAGCTGGAGCAGGGCATGATCGTGATGGTCAACTACAACCCGGACGAGCCCAAAGAGCGCGGCTACTGGTACGACGCCCAGATCCAGAGGAAGAGGGAGACGCGCACCCAGCGCGAGGTGTTCGGCAAGATCCTGCTCGGGTAGGGTGACGTTTTAGCCTTCAAAGACAACTTTGCTTGTGCTTCCTGAGAGCCAAGCTTTTGGCCAGAGCTTGCAGACGAATGGTCAGTTTGTACGTTGTCGAATTCGTGTGAATCGATCATAGTGTTCATAAATGCAAGAATGAATGTGTCAAATTTGTCAAACCACTTTTTGTGTATAACAAATGTGCGTTGACTGCGCATGAAACAATTCTTGCACGAATTCTCACGTTCATTGAGCAAAAAAAAAAGCCTCGGTTCTACTGTAAATGTCTTGATGGACATTTTATATTTAAATCATTCATTTATAATGAAAGTTCTTCGTAGTTTTTTTATTTTTTTTATCGTGCAATTTTAAAGTTATTTTTTCTTAATTTTTTTAGCTTTTAAGACTATTTAAAAAAATTATACATTTTTAGTTACACTAGGCTCTAAAATTGTTCATAAAATTTCTATATAAACGAGTTTTCCGCTACACTCTTATTTTTTTCTCCGTTGGTTTGTTCAAGTTGTTTCTTTTATATTTGAGTAGTTAGCATTTAAGGATTTTAATGTCTATAAACAGTTCGCTTTCAAAATGCAAATAAAAACATTAGTAAATGATTGAATTGGTGTAAATTTGTTGTGATGGGCAAATCAAAATAAAGTGTCCGTTATAATTAACTTAGTAAGTTATGATGCAATTTTGTTTATATGTAATATTTAAAAAATCGAATACATTTAAAAAAACAAGAATCGGTTTTCAGAAAATTTTTTGCGTTGATTACTTGTGAAACCATTCTTGCGCAAATTCGCATTTAATAAGCAAATAACATTACAAAATTACTTATTCCACTGTAAACTTCTTGCTGCCATTTTCTTTTTGTTGGTTTGCTCACAAAGTTCCTCTTAAATTATTTACAAAATTAAGTATTTTAATTGTGTAATAGTTCATTATAGTAAACATAATATAGTAATATAAACAATTATATAGATTAGTTACACTAAGATCTTAAATCCTTTGTAAATCACTTTTTACGCAAAGTGTTGCATTCATTTAGCAGAACAAATTTGCGTTAATTGCTCATGAAACCATTCTCGCGCAAAAAGTCACTTTCAAAAAGCAAATAAAAACATTAGTAAATGATTGAATTGGTGTGAATTTGTCGTGATGGGCAAATCAAATAGGCTAAAAATAGTGTCCATTTCACTGTAAATGTCTTGCTGGCCATTTTGTTGGTTTGATCACAAAGTTTGTCCGCAATTTCTACAGGGAAGCCGGGGATTCTCTCAACGACTGTCGCATCATGTTCGTGACTGAAATCTACAAGATTGAAGAGCCAGGATGTTCAGATGGTCCAGGAGCCTCTTCCGACAGCCCTCTCAAGAGTGAGTTTGGCTTTAGTACTGCTTTGATTTTTACCATATTCATACAATTCAGTCTCAATTTGTACGGGCGCAAATGTTAAAGGGTTAGTTCACCCAAAAATGAGATAAAGAAAGTCATAGGATGGCTTGTTATGGGATAATTCACCATTTTTGGGTGAACTAATGCTTTAAAGTGCCTCGTTTTTTGTCAAATCAGGGTCAAACGGACCCGAATGCAAGGTGTGCAAAGACGACCTGAAGAAGAACTGCCGCGTGTGCAACTGTCACGTGTGTGGCGTGAAGCAGGACCCCGACAAACAGCTGCTGTGCGACGAATGCGACATGGCGTTTCACATCTACTGCCTGAACCCACCGCTCACCAAAATCCCCGCCGACGAGGACTGGTGAATGAGTTTACCGTCACTAATTGCAAATCGAATAAAAATATAGTCGATTCCACTATATATAGGGTTGAGTATCGTTTGAATTTTAATGATTTCGATTATGCTTATCGATTCCTAATTTCAATTCCAGTAAGGTAAAAAAAAAACTTGGATATCATTCACATTTAGTCTTTGATAAAACATTTAATTGTAAATAATTATCATGAACAAAAATCACCAGGCTAAAGAACACTTACACAAGGAACTTTTGAGTTTAAAACAACTAGTCTAATATACATTTCAAGCATTATTAAAGACGAGTAAACACTCAGTAATTGCTAATTTATTTGTTCTTTTTTAAATCACAGCAAATAGATACAACTGAACAAAGATACGATTGAAATTAAGTGTTAAGATTTTTAGGTATTCAGGTACAGAAACTATATTTAAAGTGCAAAGTTATTCATTCAAGAACGAGTGAATTTTCTGTCTTTTGTTGTTTGATCAGTGTTGTTATAGAGACGGCATCAGGAATATTAGGCTGCTGTCACTTTAAGAGCTGCACGGATCCAATATGCTGATACACACGCCTGCAGTACCACTGAAAACCGCATGAGAGTCGTCTCTCGTTTGAATAGTTTAAAGTCACATTGAAATGCTCACAAAGGAATCGATAAGATGAATCGAAATTAAAAATTTATAACAAGTATCCGATTCCTGACCTCAAATATTCACTAGATTTTTGATTTTCCCAACCCTAACTATAAATGTCTTTTTTCTCGCAGGTATTGTCCAGAATGCCGTAACGACGCCAGCGAGGTGGTTCTGGCTGGAGAGAAGCTGAAGGAAAGCAAGAAGAAGGCCAAGATGGCATCTGCGAGCTCTTCCAGTCAGAGGGACTGGGGGAAGGTGCGTTTCAGCCCAACAAGTTTGCAAATGGAGTCGTTCAGATGATGTATTTATGAGCCTGGTGTCTTGTTTTGTAGGGAATGGCGTGTGTCGGCCGCACCAAACAGTGCACCATCGTTCCCTCCAACCATCACGGGCCCGTTCCTGGAGTTCCAGTGGGAACGCTCTGGAAGTTCAGAGTGCAGGTGGGCATCTCTGATAGATAAATATGTATTTATTTAATGTTTAGGCCTCTTATGTGGACAGTATGGAGTACCTCAAGGCTCAGTACTAGGACCGTTGCTTTTCACCCTGCACATGCTCTTCTTGAGAGAGATCATTAGGAAACGTGGTGTTATTTTTCACTGTTAAGGTCCGTGCACACGTCCTTTTCTTCATACGTCATTACGCTATTTCTACGTCATTGCACTCATTGTTTTCAATCCGATCAAGTGTTTACATGTCCTCTCAATCGGATAAGAAAAGGAATAAACCACCCCTTTCAATCCGATCGAAATTTAATTCTGATCGAGCTCAAGGTGTTTAAACGAAGGCTTTTCAGTCCGATTAAGCCGTCAGTCTGATTACTAATGGATTATATGGTTGCATGTAAACATAGGCACTGAAATCCTGAAGTAAACTTTGAATCGCTCGGGATAATCCCACAGCAAACTCTCCTTCCTCTACGCAATCTCAGGATTGTTGGATGGACCCAATATTTCCTCTTCTTTTTCTTTTTAAGAAGAGAGATGGACAACGAGATAATCCTCACTGCTTGAAGACTCCATTTTGTATTGTTTTGTGCATTTTCTTTTTCCGCAACTGATTAATTAAGCATTGTACCCCGTGTGCAAGGTTTCTGTGCGCGATTCATTTTTAGGATGACAAACACGAACACGGACTTCTTCACTCCCTGGCGGATGGATCTGTAAGAATTGAGAAATTAGAAAATGCCGGGCAGTCTGGTTGAAGAGTGACCAGACCCTGAGAGGACAAAGGACCTTAACATTTGAACTCCTCCTTGTGCACTATTGAGACGAAAGTCTCACCTCAGAGTCATCCTAATCTACATCTCTTTCCCTCATCCCCCCTCTCCTTCTCCCCGATGCGAAGATCACCAAAACTCACCCAAGAATATATGGTTTAATGTGAATGATCAACATCGAGTATTATACATATTTAGTATCATTTGAAATGTCTCATTGCGACTGGTACAAATGTCTAATTTCCAAATAAGTAAAACAAAAGATAAGGTTTTTAAGAGTTTAGGGATACCTGGCAATATTAACGCGATTTTTGTGTTTGTGTTGGTCAGGTGAGTGAATCTGGCGTCCACAGGCCTCACGTCGCTGGGATTCACGGCAGAAGTAACGACGGCGCTTACTCTCTGGTGCTCGCCGGAGGCTACGAAGATGACGTGGTATGTCTGTGAACACTCGCCCCAAACCATCCCTCAGGTAGTCCTTCCCTTCCCCCGTTTACCTGTGACGTTTTCCTCATTCCAGGACGATGGTAACGAGTTCACGTACACGGGCTCCGGGGGTCGCGACCTCTCAGGGAACAAGAGAACGGCAGAGCAGTCCTGCGATCAGAAGCTCACCAACATGAACAGGTCAGAAACACAGATGACGATCGTAACGACTAGGGATTATAACAACATAACGCCATTCTTTGTGCGTATACTATTCTGTGTTATTAGCCGCTTTCCGACCGGAGGAACCTTTTTACAGTTCCTAGAACTATTGGCTAAAGTACCCGGATGTTCCTGCGGTGCGAACACGCCGACTAGGAACGACTTTAGTTCTAGGAACTCCATTTGGAGGAACTAATTTAGCTCCTACTTCAGAGTAGGGTCTAAACCAGCACTATAGGAATTACCCGTGACGTTAGTGTACGCTGATGACCGAACGCACGCAAAACACCAGCACCTGCCATTTTTAAAACAGCTATATGTAAACACACAGATTATATATTTACTCCAGAAACTAGATACAAACATGGAAAACAGTGATAGATGGGCCTCTAAACCTTTATGCTGAAGAGAAAATTCAACGCAACTTTGAGAGGACCAAGCCAAACATGATTATGTATTTCTGCTCAGCTAGCAACACTGGACATCAACCACACGGCATAGGCTAATAACCTTTTTTTCATATACTGTCTACTTTCTATAACAGTTCTATCTAATAAGATATTAAACAGTACTGTTAGACAGATCGTTAACTAATGAACACAGAGAATGCGAGCACTGTTTGCTTTGGCGTTCTCAGCGCGTCAAAATAAAGGTCCGTCGCTCCGTCAAAATAAGTCGCCGTGCTTGCATCACTCCCTTACCCCTCCTACCAGTTCCTATGGCCACTTGGCCAGTGCGAACGCAAACAGCAAAATCGAGTTTGGGGAGAGTAGTTCATAGAACTGTTTAGAAGTGGACAGTTCCTATAACTAAGTTCCTGTAACTACTTTGTCGGAAAGCGGCTATTGTTAAACCCCACAAAAGGCACAAAAACACTATAAAGCATAAACTTTTCTATATTACTGCACTATATTATAATTGTTCTAAAGCCATTCCATAGTTTAACCACTATTAACCACTCATAGTAAGAGTTGTTTTTTTGAGTGACACACACAAAAGTAAAGACTCATAACTCCAAAACTATAGCAAAGAGCACCAAAAGGTAGGTATCGTTTAATAGAAAATATAAAAAAAAAGCTTCTAAGCTTTAAAATGACACCTATTTAGTTTTGTTCCATTCAGTGGTTGCTTAGTAATTGGATTATGAATAATTGTTTTGTTTTTTTTACACTTTGGGTTTAAGGGGTTAATGTGAAATGGAAATGATTATTGAAGTTGTTAAATTTAAGTTCCCGTAAACGCTTCCCTAAGCTGCGGATGTCAGTCATTCAGCATTTAAACTGTGTGTAGCGATCACTTCCTATTATTATTATTATTATTATTATTATTATTATTATTATAATACTTGTTCTATAGATAAAGGTCTATCTATGGTTTCGCATAAAATGTGCATGTAACTCTTTTTTTTTTTTTTTTATATATATATTTTCCTTTATTCACAGTAACTGACATTTAAAACTGTTAAAAGAAAAGGCTCAATAAACTATTGCATTGCAACGCATCAATATCTCTTCCCTTTTTGGCCTTAATTGCATCAGCAGAAAAGATTATGTGTTGTGTTGTGTGTATATAAATGTGATTGTTATTATAGGGCTCTTGCTCTGAACTGTAACGCGGCGGTGAACGAGAAGGAAGGCGCGGAGGCTAAAGACTGGAAAGCTGGGAAACCTGTGAGAGTCGTGCGAAGCTCCAAGGGACGCAAACACAGCAAATTCAGTCCTGAAGACGGAAACCGATACGACGGCATTTACAAGGTGAGCCATTTACCAGTGATGGGCAGCTCATTTATTCGTAGGCCTGTATTTATTTTATTTATTTTTATTTTTTGCTTATTTTTTTTATATTCATACATTCACATGCCTGTTTATTTATTTGTTTTACCGGTATTCGCTTGTATTTTATTTATTTTTTTATTTATATTTATTCATCCATCCACAATCCTGTATTTATTTTATTTAGGATTTATCTATATTTGATTCATTTCTGATTTGATTTATTTATTTTATGATTTGATTTGATTTATTTTATTTTTCTGGTAAATTTAACAATAAAATAATTAAATAACAATGAAATGACAAGGCCTTTCCAGGCCTTTATTAATTTATTTAGTTATTCCTATATAAATATTTATACTTTTTATATATTTTTTCTCTTAATCAATAATTCCCAGGACTCTATTTTATTTTATTTTTTTTTCATTTCACAGGCATGCATTTCACTTCCTTCCCTTCTTCCTCCTCTTCTTTCTTGGCATTCATTCATTTTATTTATTTATTTATTTATTTATTTGAGTCAGTCATTGAGTCAGTCATTGAGTCAGTCAGTTTATTAATTATAAATATGTATATGTATATGGCCTGTATATGTTCATTCAGTTATTTATATTTAATTAGGTGGTGAAGTACTGGCCAGAGAAGGGCAAGTCCGGCTTCCTCGTTTGGAGATACTTGCTGAAGCGAAACGATGACGAACCGGCGCCTTGGACCCGCGACGGAAAAGAGCGTATTAAGAAACTGGGGCTCACCATGCAGGTACTGTCACGTTTCGCCCCAAATCACACGCCTGTTAGTTTCTCTCTGTGAGATTCATTCATTAAAGGGATAGTTCACCCAAAAATTTTAATTAGCCCATGATTTACTCACCCTCAAATCAGTGCATCTATCCATGGTAAAAGTGCATATATCCATGGTAAAAGTGCATATATCCATGGTAAAAGTGCACCTGTCCATGATAAAAGTGCATATATCCATGGTAAAAGTGCATATATCCATGGTAAAAGTGCACCTGTCCATGATAAAAGTGCATATATCCATGGTAAAAGTGTACCTGTCCATGATAAAAGTGCTCCACAGGCTCCGGGGGGGGGTTAATAAAGGCCTTCTGAAGTGAAGCGATGCGTTTGTGTAAGAAAAATATCCATATTTATCATATTTATCATATTTTATCGACTAAAATAACTAGCTTCCAGCTGACGGCCGTACGCAAGTCGACTTGCGGCAAAAGAGCTACACTTGACGATGTATGACGTATGTAGAGTAGCGTGAGCTTTGACGCCTCTCGCGGTTCAAACAAACAGGACTGGGCAACCGCTTGCGTCATTACGTTGTGCGTCAAGTTCAAGTGTTGCTCTTTTGGTGCAAGTCGACTTGCGTACGGCCGTCTGCTGGAAGTCACCCGCCCGATCCGCTGTTTATCCGCGGCTGTAACCGTCAACCGCGCATCTCTAACACCTAGGATGGCTTGAGGGCGAGTAATCATGAGCTAATTATTATTATTTTCTTTTTTTGAAATGTAACCCTTTAACCCTGGTTCTCTCGCCCTGCAGTATCCTGAGGGTTATCTGGAAGCCGTGGCTGCGAAAGAAAAGGAGAAAGAGAACAAAATGGAAGAGGAAGTTGAAGAAACGCCCACCAAGGGCAAGAGAAAGCGGAAATCCCAGACCGGTAGGTGAAAACGTCCCGGTGTGACCCTCACCAGGCCTAAAGATCTTTCTGTTTACAATCCGTAACATCCTCGTTTTCCCCGATCGTAGTGGACGAGAAGAGTTCTCCGGCCAAAGGCACGCCCAAGAAGATGAAGGTGGAGGCGTACAAACTGAGCAAAGAGCAGAAGGCCTTGATCAAGGACGATGAGCTGAACAAGAAGTTTTGGGACGAAGCCATGCAGTCTCTGAGCCTCGGACCTGTACGTACTCATTATTTAGCCGTGCGTGACCTGTCGTTTAAGCTGCTGGGAGGATTATTGTGAGTTTAATGTCTTCATTTCGCACTGTAGCGCTTCCTGAATAAAGTGGAGGAAGTTTTCCTGTGCATCTGCTGCCAAGAGGTCGTCTATCAGCCCATCACCACAGAATGCCAACACAACGTCTGCCGGGTGAGAGACCTCAACCACAGACGAGCGCTCAATGTGCAGTCACTGAGTGTCACTTTCATTTATCAGATGGGCCTGATAATCAATCTTTGATTTACTTTAATTCTAATTTCATGTATTTTTTTAGAATTTTTCATTTTCTTTCTTTCTTTTCTTCCTTCCTTTCTTTTTCTTTTTTTTTGTTTTCCTTCCTTTCTTTTTTTCTTTCTTTCTTTCTTCTTTTTTTTCTTCCTTCCTTTCTTTTTTCCTTTCTTTTTCTTTTTTTTGTTTTCCTTTCTTTCTTTCTTTCTTTCTTTCTTTCTTTCTTTCTTTCTTTCTTTCTTTCTTTCTTTCTTTCTTTCTTTCTTTCTTCTTTTTTTTCTTCCTTCCTTTCTTTTTTCCTTTCTTTTTCTTTTTTTTGTTTTCCTTTCTTTCTTTCTTTCTTTCTTTCTTTCTTTCTTTCTTTCTTTCTTCTTTTTTTTCTTCCTTCCTTTCTTTTTCTTTTTTTTTGTTTTTTTTTCTTTCTTTCTTTCTTTCTTTCTTTCTTTCTTTCTTTCTTTCTTTCTTTCTTTCTTTTTTTCTTTCTTTCTTTCTTTCTTTCTTCTTTTTTTTCTTCCTTCCTTTCTTTTTTCCTTTCTTTCCTTTCTTTTTCTTTTTTTTGTTTTCCTTTCTTTCTTTCTTTCTTTCTTTCTTTCTTTCTTTCTTTCTTCTTTTTTTTCTTCCTTCCTTTCTTTTTTCCTTTCTTTTTTTTTTTTTTTTTTCTTTCTTTCTTTCTTTCTTTCTTTCTTTCTTTCCTTCAAAAAATGTAATTGGGCTCACACTCATTTATTTGTAATTTTTTTTAATTAAGATAAAATAATAAACAAATTAGCTTGATTTACTTCTATCATGGCCTCTTATTTTTGTTGGCAGCAAATTCAATTAGCTGTATTTTCTTCTCTTCACAGGAGTGCCTTCAGAGATCTTTCAAAGCCGAGGTCTACACCTGTCCGGCTTGCCGACACGATCTGGGCAAAAACTACCAGATGACGGTGAACAAACCTCTCCAAGCCATCCTCACTCAGCTCTTCCCCGGATACAGCAGCGGCCGGTGTTGACGCGACAATTCCACGAACGAAAAATGGATTTCGTTTTTTTAATATATTTAACAAATGCATCAGGTTGTAGGATTGATCGAAACACCTCCGCCTACTTGATTTGGCCCTGTTTTGTGATCTGCCTCTTGTCTATCCACTAAACTTCGCACCCTTACAAGTGTATTCTTCAGGAATCGCGAGCTTCGTATTTACGAGGAAATCTGATTCTAGCGATGTAGTTGTGTTTTAGCTATAGATGCTTCCTGTTCCCTAAACCAGCACAATGAACTGTAGCTATGCACAATTACCATGTTCCTTGAACACTTTTTCACTGTATTTTTTCATTACAATGATTTGTATCAAAAGCACCAGCCATTGTAACTTGTTAAAAACAAGCCCGTCAATTGCGTTTGACGTTTTTAATGCACCATTGTTAGCCCTAAATACATTTAAATAAACTAGCTATGCATTGTGACGTTTGCGACGTTAAATCTAAGAACTTTTTTTTGCCAGCGGTGTTTTCGTCATTTGTGACGTTAACAAGCCTTTGCATGAATGCTAGCAATATCCGTGAGTTTAAATTGCTGTAGCTTTACTAGCGCACAAAAACGATGTTGGTTAATTTCGCAAGCAGTAACGATGATTTGTACGAAAGCGCTGGTTCTAGAATCCCTTTAAAACAAGCCCATCGAGATCAGTGCGTTTCATGTTTTTACTGTGCCATCATTAGCACTAACATTTTTATTAAATTAGCAATGCATTGTTGTGATGTTTGCTACGCTAATCTCTTAACTTTTTTTTTTTTTTTTTGCCTTCAATATTTTGTCACCTGTGATGGTAACAAGC
The DNA here is from genome assembly GCF_951802725.1 of Rutilus rutilus. Taxonomy (NCBI): domain Eukaryota; kingdom Metazoa; phylum Chordata; class Actinopteri; order Cypriniformes; family Leuciscidae; genus Rutilus; species Rutilus rutilus. The sequence goes on along the minus strand of NC_140222.1, from coordinate 5,780,433 downwards.
TTTCTTATGAATGCTAAGTTTAAGTTGCCAGAGCTTTATTAGCACGCAAAAACAAATTAAATGTTCGTTAGTCTTTTTCCGCAAGCAGTAACGATGATTTGTACGAAAACACTGGTTGTAGAATCCCTTTAAAATTATCCCGCAAGATCAGTGTGTTTGTTTTTACTGTACCATCGTTAGCGTTAAACACACTTAAATGAACTAATTAACTGCCTGGAGTATTTCGTAATTTGAGACGTTAACAAGCCTTCGTACGAATGCTATGAAGACCGTCAAGTCTAAGTTGCCGTAGCTTTACTAGCGCACAAATACCAATACGAGGTTCGTTAATAATTTTTCGCAAGCTGTAACAATTTTTTTTAAATGAAAGCAGCGTTTAAATTGCCATAGCTTTACTAGCGCACAAAAACAAATACGATGTTCGTTAATTAATTTCGCACACAGTAGTGAGGATTTGTACGAAAAGTGCTGGTTCTAGAATCCCTTTAAAACGATCCCCGCAATATCAGCGTGTTTGTTTTTATTGTACCATTGTTAGCGTTAAATACATTTAAATTAACTAATTAACTTTTTGGCCTGTGATATTTTGTACTTTGAGACGTTAAAAAGCCTTCGTACGAATGCTATTAAGTCCAAGTTGCCGTCGCTTTACTAGCGCACAAATACCAATACGATGTTCGTTAATCATTTTTCTCAAGCAGTAACGATTTGAACGGCTCTAGAATCCCGTTAAAACCATCCTGTTGTAACAACCCTTTGTATGAATGCTATTAAGATCCGTAAGTTTAAGTTGCTCTAGCTTTACTAGCGCACAAAAACGTTTTTTTTTTGTTTTGTTTGACTATTAAAAAACAATTTCAGTCGTACTGACATTATTGGTAACCAACTAAATTTATTCTAAAAATGTATTCATTTTAACCTAATATTTACGTAAAAACTGAACTCTTTCTCGTCCATTTTGGTAAGCGACTAAAATACGCTCTGAAATTAATAGTTACTATCCCTAATTTTTTTCCGTTTCGTTTATTTGCTTAGCTGTTTAACTGCTGTATGTGCTTTACAAATGAAGAGTTTTTTTTTTTTTTTTTTTTTTTTTTACTAACTTCTGCCGTTATGCAAACAGTGGTCATGCGCGTAAAACCGCTCTGCAGTTTTTAGCCAGATCCGGTTTTAAGCGCTCCTAGTCTACCTTGACTTTTTCGAAGGTTTTCGAGGTTAATCCGTGAACTGTTTTTCCGCACAAACCCTGACAGTTTCTCATTCAGGAAGTATTTAAGTGTATCGTCTTTTTTCGCCTATTGATGTTCTTTGCTTGTTGTAAGAGTTATAGCATTTGCTAAATAAATGCCTGAGGCTGCAGATAATTACCTTATTTTTTTTATTTTTTTTTTCTTAGTTATACCTCAACTATTTCTAATATTTGCGTAGACTGGAGCTGTATATTCTAAAAAAATTGAAAATTGTATATTTTTAGCACTTGTATTTAGCCATTTTATGTAGTGGTTGGTGCATAGATTTTTTTGCACTGGGATGAGTGCTATATTTTTCAATAAACTGTATTGATCTTTTATATAAACCCACTGTGTGTAAGAGAGCTCTTCTTTTCCTAATAAAACGCTGTTGTGTGTTTAATGCATTCCAGTCACTCATAGAAGTTTGTATGGTCATTAACTTAATGTTTTGCCAGCAATTAAGACACTCAATACCTCCTTAAAGGTGAAATGCGAGTTTAATTGCGCACTACTTTGGTATAAAACTCAATTTTTTTGAGTTTTCAACCTACTTGAATTGAGTAATAACCGAGAGCACAAGTTAAGTCATAGCAAAGAACCTGAAACCAATGTCTTGTAATCCTAAAGGCCTTTTTTTGTGAAACAAGCTGTTATAATGAATGAACGAATGTGTACTACTGTACACCCAAAGAGCTTAACATAATCTGTTATTTGTGTGTCTATATTTGTGTCTAAATGCTCTGTTTGAACATATTTCCGATCGTTTTCATCGAGTTTTTCTTCTAGTTGTAATGTATTGTGCTCAAAACATGCTTGAAACAGGAAGAACGTGGTATATAAACGGTGTATATAGGATATTTCTACAGACATCAAACGTAAGCGTATGATCAGATATGTCATACCGGAAGACACTTGTTATTTCGTGAGGTACGTGTTTTCCGTGTTAGTAGAATGCACAAACACAAGGCGATAGGCCAGTTGAGCCATCAATCAAACACGCCAGCCAATGGGCGACTACGCGACACGGCGCTCCGGCCAATCACAGCACACGTCGCGCTGCAGTGGGCGGAGCCGCGGCCCAGCGCTGCTGTAACACTATCGAGCCTTTCGAAACCAGAAAACGGACAGAATCGAGAAGAAAACAGCGAAAAAAGAGCGAGAAACGAGCCCGAGCAGGAGGTAAAGCGATAGATACCGTTGATGTAATGGTTTCGGGTCGAACCCGCGGGCAATGGATGAGTTTTTATTGTTATTTGAGATGCTACAGAGCAGCTGTGTTGATAAGCTTGTCAAACCAGCAGCATAAACGCTACTAATGAGAAATATGAGCACACTAAAGCTATTGCTCGTAAATACAGGCGTGCATTTATACCATAGGTCACAGTATGTGATGTATATGCACTGGCTTAATAGCTTAGGTGTGATTTTTGAATGCATTTTGCCCTAGTAGCCATGATGCATTTTAGCTACACAAAGGCCATTTAAACCCCCTGCATATCTAATGCTGTTTGAACTTGAGCTGAGATGAACACTGGCAATTTTACATTGATTATGTGGCTAATAAAATATAGTAAGCGAATGTTATAACACAATACTGTGTATTTGAGCTGAGATACATTTTGCATACATTTATTGATTATTTGTTGAATGCATGCATAATATTTATGGTAGCTCAGATCGTAGTGTGATTTAATAATGTCTAATCAAATTAAGCAAGACATTAACAGAAAGCTGTCATGGAAAAGCATTTGTTTTGTTCTTGAGCTGGGCTGTGTTTTGAATGTAGTTATTATTATATATTTGTATTTCAATGCATAGGTAATCTTTATGCTAATGCATATAGTCAATAGTATGATTATGTGTGTATGTAAGAGCAATGGAAATCCATCCATTTGGTTTATGGTAATATTTAGCTGCAAAATTATTAAATATATAAATAAATAACATTAAATGCTCTACATTCAGTGAAAGGCAAAGAAAGCAGTGAAAGATGCATGTCAATTTGAGTTTTGTTTAATGTTATTGATTTATATCAGTTATGCATGCAATATTCTCTGTTGTAAAAAATCAGCGATGGCATGAGTATTAATATCTGATCAAAGTAACAGTTAAATAAAGCTGTCTGCTTGGTTTGGTACGTTAAGCTGGGATGAAGTTATTGATTATTTATTTCATGCATGCATAATCTTGTGTAGTCGTTAAAATATAATCCAATATAAGATGGTGATTTAAAGTTTTATCTGTGTGGAGAGAGCATGAAGTCAGTCTGTTTCTGTCTCAAGCAAAGGGAAACTTTCTAGCTATTATTGATAATATTATAATTTAGTCATATATAGTAGCTAGTTGCTATTTGCATGCCATTTAAATCAAGCCACCTGATATTTAAATCCACTGCATAAGAAAATATCATGCAAAGCTTCATGCTCGTCGTCAGGCTGTGTTTTAATTTGAAGCTATTTTAGTTTAGTTGACTATTTTATAATGTTATCATGGTTGGCGACTTCAAAATTCATGATGAAATGATAATAAAAACTATAATACAGAATTAATTTAGCATTTGTACTACTACTGTGCTTTAAAATAGCATCTTTGTTGTTCAAAATGTGCCTTAAGGAATAATGAGAAGTAATATTTGCATTTGCTAAAACATGCAAATTCAGGGCAGAAGAGATTGCAAAGGTAATGGCATGTATTTGTATTGAGGTTATGCTTTGTATTGATGTGCATTTATTTCAAACTTGTCCACAAAGATCCTGTTCGCCCACATGTTTTATAACATGGGCTGTTTGTGCTCATGTTTTGCGTGTGCAATGCAACAGGTCAGACCAGGATTTCCGTACGGTGACAGTAGTCAAGTCTGGGAGTTTTGCTTTGGGAATTGGACTGTGTTGAAAACGTTTAGCTTTTTTATGCTTTTATTTTATACGTTTTGATCATGTTTCTTAATACATTTGTGGTTTGTAAATCCGAGTTTGCACTTTAAATTACATTTTAAGAGGTGACGACATGCTATAGCCAATATCTAAAAGTGCTTCAAACAACATTTTTCTATTCTTGAATCGTTTTTTTATTCGTGCAGTTTTATATTAGCCTAATTAAGAGACTACCTGGAATATTTGTACTTTAATAATTAATCTCACATCGCAGGGCCTTTGAAATGAACTAGTGAAGATTTAAATAGATGAAAGATATAAAGAGTAAAGACAAGTTATTCCACTCCTACCAACTGTAATTTCTGTTTGACTGAGCGAAAGAAAACTGTTTTGATTCATAGATTAGTTTTATTCTTAAAGTGATACAACTTTTACAACTCCCCCAGAGTTAAACAGTTGAGTTTTACCGTTTTCGAATCCATTCAGCCGGTCTCCGGGTCTGGCAGTACCACTTTTAGCATAGCTTAGCATAGATCATTGAATCGGACAGGACCATTAGCATCTCTCTCAAAAAAATGACCAAAGAGTCTTGATATTTTTCCTATTTAAAGCTTGACTCTTCTGTAGTTACATCGTGTACTAAGACTGACGAAAAATGTAAAGTTGTGATTTTCTAGGCTGATATGGCTAGGAACTATACTCTCATTCCTGCGTAATAATCAAGAAACTTTGCTGCCGTACCATGAGTCCAGCAGGTGTAATGATATGACGCAGCGCCTGAAAATAGTCCCCAGCTCAGTAACTTCCAACGTGACCGGGACTAAGTTTGTCTAACCTATTAGACCTATTTTCAGGCGCTGCGTCATATCATTACACCTGCTGGACTCATGGTACGGCAGCAAAGTTTCTTGATTATTACGCAGGAATGAGAGTATAGTTCCTAGCCATATCAGCCTAGAAAATCACAACTTTTCATTTTTCGTCAGTCTTAGTACACGATGTAACTACAGAAGAGTCAAGCTTTAAATAGGAAAAATATCGAGACTCTTTGGTCATTTTTTTGAGAGAGATGCTAATGGTCTTGTCCGATTCAATGATCTATGCTAAAAGTGGTACCGCCAGACCCGGAGACCAAATAAAGTGGAGTATCCCTTTAAGTTTATTATAGTTTGTCAGCTCGTTTCTCTCAGTACAGTTTGTGTTTAAAAAAAAAAGCTTTTTCTCACCCACAACACTTATGTTTTCACTAGCTATGTTTCCATCACCCTGTTTTTATGCGCATTTTGAAGTATCAGAAACTACTAGTGATGGAAACGGCAAAAAAAACTTTTTTTACACTCGCTTGAGGTGGTTTTTGACTTTTGCAAAATAAGCGTTAAAGGGTTAGTTCACCCAAACATGAAAATTCTGTGAGTAATTACTCTCCCTCGTCAGACTTTTGTTCATCTTCAGAACACAAATTAAGATATTTCTGATTAAATCTGAGAGCTGGCTCACTCCTCCATAGGCTTCTCTGTAATTGAAACTTGCCGGCCCAGAAAAGTTAGTAAAGACAATGTTTAAAATAGTCCAAGTGACTACAGTGGCTCAACCTTAAGTTTATGAAGTGACAAGAATACTTTTAGTGTGAAAAACAAACAAAAATAAGACTTTATTCAACTCTTCATGTTCTTCTGTGTGTTTCTCTGAGTGAGTTCACGTAGTATAACAGCGCAGCGCTTCTGGGTTGTACTTCAGAACGTAGGCTCACTATTGGCCGACGCTGGTCATGTGTATCTGTGATGCGTGTGATGCTGGCCAAAAGTGAGCCTCCGTTCTGACGTAAAAAAAAATTTGGATCGATATTTTTATGTGAGGATCGATCCTTTGATACCGCGTCAGTATTGAAAGTATCGACCCCCCCTCCCCCCTAAACGCACCTAATTCGCATTTGTTTTTTGTTGTTGTTGTTGTTTTTACGAAATTTTGAAAAGATTCGCTTCACGTTTGTATGGAAACCCAGCTATTGAGTCAGGCTTATATAACCTAATCCAGAAATATTGATTTTGGAAAATAAAATAATTACAGAAAATTTGTTTAAAATTTAATTGATTTAGGCTTATTTTAAATTAACCTAACCTAAAATATTGATGTTAAAATATAGAAATATTACAGAAAAGGTAATATTTCTCAACTATTATTTCTGATGGACTGAATTGAAGAAAAAAAAAGTTTTTGATTCGTAGATTAGTTTTATTCTTAACTTAAGTTTGTAAGTTCATTGATTTCAGGTTTATTGTAAATTAACCTAACCTAAAATATTAATGTTAGAAAATAAAAAAAAGTTATTCCTCAACTGCCAGATATTACATCTATTTGACTGAAATGAGGAAAAAAGTTTTGATTAATGTAGAATAAAAAGTTTTGATTCATATATAATAGTTGTATTCGTAAATTATACGTTCATTGATTCAGGCTTATTTTGGATTGACCAAACCTAAAATATTAATGTTAGAAAATCAATAATTTACAGAGATGTTATTCCTCAACTACCAACTAACGTTTATGATTATCTCATTTTTATTGATTCAGGCTTATTTTGGATTGACCAAACCTAAAATATTAATGTTAGAAAATCAATAATTTACAGAGATGTTATTCCTCAACTACCAACTAACGTTTATGATTATCTCATAATTTTAGAAAAAGTTATAGTAAATTGATTCATAGATTAGTTTTATACGTATAATTTGTTTTTCAGCTTGTTAGTTCATCTCAGCAGTTTTTCTCTGAATATTTTAAATGTTTTCATTTGTAAAATATGAATTGGGGGTGTTTTTGTTACCCTTTAAAAACTTTTTTTTTTGTGTGTATTTTTGTCTTTAAGTGCATGAAATATACACACTTTCTCATATGCATTCATTTAAATTGTAACCTAAAATATTGATGTTATTAAATCAAAAAATTACAGTAAAGTTATTCCTCAACTACCAGAAATTATTTCTGATTGAATGAATTAAAGAAAAAAAAGGGTTTGATTTGTAGATTAGTTTTATTCTTAAGGTATAAGTTCATTGATTCAAGCTTATTTAACTTAATCTAACCTAAAATAGTGATGTAAGAAAGTCAAAATATTACAGAAAAGTTATTCCTCAACTACCAGATCATATTCTGATTGGCTGAAATGAGAGAATAAATTATAGTACATCGATTTATTGATTAGTTTTATACTTATAATACATTTTTCAGCTTTTCTCTGAACATTTTAATTGTTTTCATTTGTAAAATATGAATTGGGGGTGTTTTTGTCACCCTTTAAAAAAATTTTTTTGTGTGTGTGTATTTTTGTCTTTAAGTGCATGAAATATACACACTTTCTCATATGCATTCATTTAAATTGTAACCTAAAGTATTGATGTTATAAAATCTAAAAATTACAGTAAAGTTATTCCTCAACTACCAGAATTTTTTTTCCAATTGAATGAATTAAAGAAAAAAAGGCTTTGTTTTGTAGATTAGTTTTATTCTTAAGTTATAAGTTCATTGATTCAAGCTTATTTAACTTAATCTAACCTAAAATAGTGATGTAAGAAAGTAAAAATATTACAGAAAAGTTATTCCTCAACTACCAGATAATATTTCTTCTGATTGGCTGAAATGAGAGAATAAATTATAGTACATCGATTTTTTGATTAGTTTTATACTTATAATACATTTTTAAGTTTTTCTCTGAACATTTTAATTGTTTTCATTTGTAAAATATGAATTGGGGATGTTTTTGTCACCCTTTAAAAACTATTTCCTTTGTATAATTTTGTCTTTAAGGACACATTTTCTCATTTACATTCATTTAAATTGTAACCTAAAATATTGATGTTAGAAAATCTAAAATTTACAGTAAAGTTATTCCTCAACTACCAGAAAAAATTCCTCAACTACCAGATATTATTTCTGATTAAATGAATTCATTGATTAGTTTTATACTTATAACAAATTTTGCAGCTTTTCTCTGAACATTTTAATTGTTTTCATTTGTAAAATATGAGTGTTTTGGATAGTGCTGCTGTTATTGAATCAGGCTGATTTTTGATCTGTGATGTTTTTGTATGTCCGTCCGCAGCATTCGCTGACCTGCAGTCATGGACCGGTCTTTACCTCCAGACCCGAACCCCGAGGCCCTCGCAAAACCCGAACCCGCTTTAGACATGACTCCACAAGCAGAAACTGCTCAGGATTCGCCAGTAGAACCAAACATGGACTCGAATCCACAGCCATGCGAGGAACCGGTTTCAGATCCAGCCCAGGAACCGACCACAGAACCGGCCCCAGAAATAAAACCAGAACCATCGGCACCAGAAATCACACCAGAACCACCAATCCCAGAACCAGCTCCTCCTCCAGCGGCGAACTCCTCCTACAAGATCATGACCTTCAGACCCACCATGGAGGAGTTCAAGGACTTCGGGAAGTACGTGGCTTACATCGAGACTCAAGGAGCTCATCGTGCGGGTCTGGCAAAGGTATCGATGAAGGTTTACCTTCAGTTTAAAGTCCCCCTGTAGTTAATCATGTTATCTCTTAAAACTCATCTATGATCACCAAAACAACATATTTAAAAGTTTTTTCTTTTTCTTTATGCCTTAATATAGCTTGAATGTAACTCGACACCCTTGCCTCATTTAGTATACGTGGTTCTATGAATATGCAAATGAGCCCCGCCCCCACACACTCACTCAGCTCAGAGATCCACTGGTTGACGATCACACGTTGATCTGATTGGTTACAAGGTAGTTTGTGACGTCAGAAACACCAGCAATTTCAAAGCGTGTTTTTGAGACTGTCTTTGGTTCACTGCAGTTTTAAGGAGGAAATACTCAGCAATGCTGTCGACTTATGACTCTATACATGGTTTAAGCATATTAAAAACACCATATAGACACATAAACAACATTAAAAACTGGATTTTCACCACTGGGGGACTTTCACGTTTAAAAAGATTCAGTGTGCAAGATGTCTACAGTCACTTAATGCTGTAAGGATCATGAATAAACAATGAACAACACTTTTTTAAAGTATTTATCAATCTAGGTTAATGTTAATTTATAAACCTGTTATTGTTGATTCATGTTCATTTCTATTTAACTAGTTATTGAATTGAATTTACACAACTTGAAATGTATTAGCATAAGTAAAAAATGAACAAAAACCTATGATTAAATGGCATAAAACTGTACTTATTGTAACTTCATGCGTATTTCAGTAAATTGTTGAAAAGTTTTGACTTCTAAAACTGACAGTAGCAATAATGATAAGTTTTAGTAAATGTAAATACAGTTCAGTACTAATTTTGTTAATAATAAATACTATTATGTACCATAATAATGCAAAATCCTTAAAATAATCACAAAATTTAGCAATTTACTTATTTTTGTATAATGTTTTTATACGTATCGATGTTGGCCATTAAAAACTGTTTATCGAACAATATTTAAGAGCCTTTACTTCGTTAAATTTTAACTTTTTATCCAACCTATCTTCTCCAAAAATTAAAATGAACGAATGCACTTAAATTATAAATTCTTAATCTTGGTTAATGTATTTTAGAACATTTCAAGTTGCATAAATAAAAATGAATGTATTATGCATAATTTTTATAATGTAAACATTAATATACATAAACATTGATTTGTTATGAATGACAATGAACTATATATATATATATATATATATATATATATATATATATATGTATGTATGTATATATATATATATATAAATAAATTTACATGAACCTTGATTAATATTTGATGAACGCATTTATTCTTTGAGTAACACCAAGATTGTCATTTGTCTGCTAAGGACTTGAACAAACATAATGACTAATGATAATGATAAAATCTAATTGTAGATGTGTGGATCACCTTTATTAAAGTACATTGGTCATTTTATTTTTCTCATCTTCCGACGCTCAGGTTATTCCACCGAAAGAGTGGAAGCCACGGCGTTCCTACGATACCATTGAAGACATGGTCATTCCCGCTCCCATCATGCAAGTGGTGACCGGCCAGTCGGGACTCTTCACTCAATACAACATCCAGAAGAAGTCCATGACGGTCGGAGAATATCGCAAACTGGCCAATAGTAAAAAGTACGGTTTGTTTTATCAGAGCCAATTTTTATAACGCGGGTTCTTTGTAAAGTTTTGCCGTCTTATCTGTCGATAATGTGAGTAAAGCTGAACTGAAATGCACCGTTTGGCTTGTAAGAAGCACACGTTTTCATGAGTATTTTGACAAAAAACTGTTTTAATGTAGATTTAAAGGGATAGTTCACCCAAAAATGAAAATTCTGTCATCATTTACTCACCCTCAAGTTGTTCCAAATCTGTATGAGTTTCTTTGTTCTGCTGAACACAAAGGAAGATATTTGGAAGAATGTTTGTAACCAAACAGATCTCGGTCCCCATTGACTACCATAGTATATTTTTTTTCCTACTATGGAAGTCAATGGGGACCGAGATCTGTTGATTACAAATATTCTTCCAAATATCTTCCTTTGTGTTCAGCAGAACAAAGAAACTCATACAGATTTGGAACAACTTGAGGGTGAGTAAATGATGACAGAATTTTCATTTTTGGGTGAACTATCCCTTTAAGATGCAAGTTATGCCTCAAACAGGGCATAACAACTGTTTTTCTTTGATCCTTCAAGCATAATTTCCACTTCGCAGGTACTGCACCCCTCAACACAAAGACTTTGATGACCTGGAAAGGAAGTACTGGAAAAACCTGACGTTTGTCTCGCCCATTTACGGTGCTGATGTCAGCGGCTCCATCTACGACCCGGTGAGTCACGAAACATCCGGTTACGTCTTTAGCACAAACACTTTTGTTGACTTTTCTAAAACAGAAATCACAGCTACTTCACACTTGGCCAACATTTGGCCAAGTTATAAGTGCATAAAATATAAATGGTGTCAAAAGTATAGCTTAACATGTGATAAGTTTGAATGTGATTGATCGTTTGCTTACCTTGACTGTAAGTTATAACCCATATAAGTCCTATCTTGGCCATGGAAAGCCATGTGATATTTTTGCATGTAACTTTTCAAATAGAAATATCTAAGCAGAAATGACATCTGTGAGGGATAACTGGATGTTTATCAGCGTAAAGCCATTGCAAAAATGACTATATTTGTAATTTTACATAAAAAATAAAATGTTTTTATAGCATAATTTTAAAGTTGTTAAAAGTAGAAACTGTGAAGCTTGTATTTTTGTTCTTATTTTGGTTATTTAAAGGGACTTTTTTAAGGTATGTTTGTGTTTTTATAGCATAATTTTAAGGTCGTTAAAATTTATTTAAATTTAAATTCATAATTTTAAGTTAGTTTTTTATTAAATCGGTTTTGATCAAATTTTGTTTTGTTTTAAAAGGTATTTGTAAGTTTTTTTTTTTTTTTTTTTGTAGCATTATTGTAAGGTTGTATTGTTGTTCAGGACTTCTTTCATTTTTTTTTGTTTTTTATTAAGTTGTTTTTGACCAAACTTTGTTTTATTCAACATATTTTATCATTTTTGTAACATTTATTGTAAAGTTGTTAAAAGTAGAATTTGTGAAGCTTGTATTTTTGTCCATAGATCCTTTAACTTAAATGTTTAATCAAATTGTTTTTCATCCAATTAAGTTTATTTAAAGGTATTTTTGTATCATTTTGTAAGGTCTTCAAATGTAGAATTTGTGAAGCTTGTATTTTTGATCATGGCTCCTTTAAATAATTTGGTTACTTACTTTATTTTAAGGTGTCATTGTTACAGTGTAATTATATATTTAAGTACTGAGTAATATTAAGGAACTACATGTACTTATTATAGGGTCAGGGTAGGATTAGGGTTTGGTTTAGGGTTAGTCGCATGTAATTATGCATAATTTACTGTTATTACTATGGTAAGTACATGTAACATATGTATAAGGACACCGTAAAATAAAGTGTTACCAATACATTTTTGGGGGGGTTTTATAAAAAAAAAAATTAATCAAATTTAGTTCTCGTATTTATATCTTGAAAAAAGTTAATTTTCTATATGGTAAACAATATTATGCCACAAATGCAGTCAAAAACATTTTGTTAAAATATTTCCATATCAGGAGTGTTTATACAAAACTTTCAGTCATTGCAGCTGAATTATGATGATTTATTTGTTTTCTTTGCTTGTGCATGCCGTAAATCTTGTGTATAATCAGTCATATAAATGTTTGTACGATGTTTTTTTTTCCTCGTAAAGGAGATTACGGAGTGGAACATCGGCCATCTAAACACTCTTCTGGACATGGTGGAGCAGGAGTGTGGGATCGTCATCGAGGGAGTGAACACACCGTACCTGTACTTCGGCATGTGGAAAACCACCTTTGCGTGGCACACGGAGGACATGGACCTCTACAGCATCAACTACCTGCATTTCGGCCAACCAAAGTCCTGGTGAGCATCACGCATTCGCGTTTAGCTGAGTTCAAAAGATTCAAAGGGGTTTATAGGCCATATTTTGAACGCATAAACTAGATGAAAGTGGCTAAATATGTTCGTATTTAGTCATTTTGCCAAAAAACTAATTGCCACGTATAGGTCTTGTGAAGATAAAACGGTGGTCCATTAGTTTGAGCGACAATACGTGTCTCACAAAACTAGATTTTATGTTTATTTTACAGTACCCTCCTGTACCATAATCTGTGGGCACAATCTGAAGGAACTTTAATGTCGTTCAGCTTTTGACCACATGGCGGCGCTGTAGTCATTCACATCAGCTGTGAACGTTCAGGATGATGTCATCGAGAGAGATGAATCATGTGTGCTTTGTCTCACTGTATCTCGCTCTTGCCGCATTTAAACTCACAACAGGCTCTTTACGGCAGAGCAAATCGTTTCAGACACACTTCGTTGTGAAGTAAATTCTCTAGAGCGTTAGATGTACGTAAATGAGACGTAGTGTGTAAGCCAAAAATGCAGCACATGTTGAAGTATTTGCCATGTTTTTATTCATTAGATAATGTTACATTGAGATACTGTACTGATTTAAAGACGTGTAAATCAAGCATAACATCTCTCAATCCAAAGCAAAATGCCTTTGAAATGACTTGGTATTCTGTTGTTTTGTTTCCCTGAAGTTCAATTGACTCTCCTTTCCTGCGGAGAGAGACTTTAATACAGTATTTTGAGGTTCAGAATACACAATTTTCCATCCTGATGTCTTTCCTGTGCTGGGAGAGACTTCAAATAAACATGCTCCTAGTGTCCTTTTTCCACATGTGAGCTCACTAAAGACATTTCTTTTCTTCGTGTTTGATCTCCTCCCTGGTGTGTCCTGTCATTTTTTCCCACTCTTTTGAGAAGGATGCATGTGTGTTTTGCATACTCGCACACTAGTGCTTTACGCCCTTGGCTTGCGTCGTCTTGAAGAAGCCACTGTTGCTCTCAAACTTGAGCGTTCATTAGACGCAGCTGTTTTGTCAGCATCTCGGGCTGTTGTACGGAGTGATATTTCATCCATCTGTGCATCCCGTGTCTTTTCCTCGAGCTGGAAAATCAGTAGCCAATCAGACTAGTCAATCACTAAGAGTGAATGTTCAATCTTCGTGCGGACTGCAAAGGGATTCAACACAAACAACGTGTGTGACGTGAAATGCATAATAGGTTGCTTCACGAAAGGAAGGTTTTTAAGACTAGGGTTGAAAGTAGGAAGTTGACGCAGTAAACGACAGGGTTCCCGCGATCACGAAAATATAATTTAACCCTTTAGAACCTGAAGCTAAAATAGGTGTTTTTCACATATGTTGATTTTTTTTCTTTTTTTGACTGTACAATTCTAAAACAATGTGCTGTCTTAATGTGCAAGGTGTCATCTTTTTTAGAAAAAGATTAGCTTTCAACAAATTACAGTTATTGACCATTATTGTGTGTGGTGAGTTTGTAAATAGAATTTAAATAGACAAATTCGAGAATAAATTTACTGATTTTTATTTGGAAAAAAAAAAACTGAAAAAATCATGAACGAAAGAAACTAACACTTTAAAGTTGAAAAATGAACTATAATACATGTATACAAGTCTTTTTTTGTGACATTGGGTTGCACAGTTTTCATTTTTCTTTTTTTCATACGCATACACATGCTTAGATACGTGAAAGAGTAACGGCCATCCGCCTCCCAAGTTTCATTAAAAATCATCCCAATCCCCTCTTCTGCTGTCTAACACTTCTTTCGCCATGTATTTGTTCGCTGCTTTAATTATTTTATGCAATCCAAAACACTCTAACCTGCCGCACGTCGTATCTCTCTGTTCAAATCCTTCCTTCCCACGCTGCTGTCATTTGCAGACGGAAAGCATGAAATTACCGTAATAAGCCGCATATTGCAGAAAAGCGCATGTTGTCGACTGTCAGGGGCAATTTGAATGGTTTTGATAGTGCAAACGGTTAAGGTCAAATGAATACAGCTTGCTGGTATGTGTCGGCGACGACACAGCCGGTTCTAAAGGGTTAATGATGCTCTGCACTGGTGGTAATGCTGGTAAGTGTTTTAAACGTATTTAATTAAAAAAAGAATTTTTGTGAACTTTCAGAATGACTTCCTTTTAAGAGCGCATGGACAACTAGCGCTTTTTGTAACAAAAAAAAGCGTTTTCTTTCAAGCATCAGTCACCCTTATCCTCTAAATCAAGTCAGAAGTACATAAACACACCAGTAAGTAAATGTTTCACAGATTCATAAGTTAAAACCGCATCTGTTTCTTAAAGGAGTGTTGTTTACCTTTTTCTTTTCTTTTTTTTATCTTGTTCTGTCCAGTTATGATTTGGAAAAGAGGCCTTGTAACCTAAGAGTCTGAATGTAAAAATATTATTTCCCAATGCATAAGTTACAACTGCATTGTTCCTTTAAGGAAAGTTAAAAGTATTTTTCTGTCCAGTTACAATTTGGAAAAGATGCTTCTTAACCTGAGAGTCTGATGTAAAAAAAATACTGTTTCCCCTAATAACAAACTGTAATGAAACCCTTTAACTTCTAATCCCTGATCAAAAGATGTGGGATCCCTAAAACAGTGAACGCAAATGCAAGAGGTAACATCAAGGATTCCTTATTTAAAGTTGCTTTAGAGCCAGATTTTATGCTATTGCTTTACGCTTGTGTCCGTAGAGTTTAATGCATTCATTGACATGGATCATGTGAAAGGGTTGTAGCGTGTTTGGTTCCTGGTCCGGTACGCACAGTTGTCCAAATGGATAAGGGTGCAAAACCATGATTCTTTGAGAGGTCTTGCATAAGTCTTACTTGCTCTCTTGAGTATCTTTCCGTCTCCATTTCTTCTGTGTCCTCATATCTCTCTGAAGTGTTAGCTCTTGATGTCTCTAGCTAAGCATTCTCTCTTTCTCTCGCTCTCCGGAGGCCTTATCTCAAGTTAACTTTCCGTCGCTTCTCTGCATAACAGAGAACAGCAAGACTCTTGCTCAGGGGGAGGGGGGAGGAAAGGAAAAAGAGGAGAAAATGTACTCACTCTTCAACTCGGCTTAATGCAACTATGTGTGCGCTCTCGTCCTCCCCATCCAAACACCCCCTTCTGCTTTTTGAAATTGAATCCGTTTTACTTTTCTGGTAATTACAGTATGTTAAAGTGTGTGTGGTAGCTGTTTGCCTAACCCTCTGTTCAGTCACTGTGAAATTAACTTCATTCGCCTCCAACTCTCCTCCCATCAAAGTCATAATTCTCGCCGCCTCCTGAGATCTAGTGTCAGATTCTTAAAGATTGCGGAGCGGCCCAAAGTGTTGCGCACGCTGCCGGAAATAATCGCTGGGAGAGGGAGTGTCGCAGCCGAGGGGATAGCTTGATTCTTATTGCTTGTTTTCTTGTTCCTGTCCTCTTCAAGATGATGACAAATAAAACCTTAACGCTGCCGGTTGCGTCGATGCCGTTTGGCAGGTTGGGGTTTTGTGCTGCCAGCATGGGATTGGAGAGATATCACATTTGGGAAGTGAAGTATGGAATTGTTTCATTGGCCGTAAGCAAGGTAAATGGGATGCGTCCCTTACATATGCCCGGGCTCCTAAGTACCCTTGTCTCAAAATCTCAAACGGTATTTATTGGACGTTTTTTGTTAATTCCTTTGTTCTGGTGGTACTTGAGAAACCACAAGAGACTAGAGGCCTTCCTCCAAGTGGGCGTTTCCAGTCACACCAAGTCAAACCCCTTAGATTTGGCTTGATTTCTGGTGACCCGGTGTGATTTTCATCCATACTTGCCTTTTTCCCCCAGACAGTCCCAGATCGAATCGAGCTTCCGCTGTATTGGTTGCCAGATAGAGTTACTGTCAGCTTTATCTGGTGGGGCTAGTGGGGTGTAAAGCTACTCCTGCTGGCAGGAAGCGTTTCTACCCTAATTACAGCCACCTATCAGATCTGGCTTTTATCTGCAAGAAAAGGAGAGAGTAAGACACATCTAATTATTATTGATCTGTGGTGGCACCTCAAACACCAAATTAAATCTACTACTGCCAATGTCTTCAGAATTGTTGGCGTTTGGGGCACTTGTGGGCAGCCGTTCGATTTCTTGATGACTTCGTCTTTGGTGTTTCAAGGCAGTTCTCAATACATGCAACAAATTACCCAGCAACCAATAGCGTCATTTCACTGTCTAGGTTAACTATAGCCCCGATAGAGTCCGGCTATGAGTAACACACTTACTAGCCAAAATAACCTTGAATTTGGTTTGATGTCGTTTTTGCCAAAATAACTTGCGAGATGTGTGATATTCCATCATGTGTTTGATTTCATTTCTTTGACACGTTCTATGCGTAGTAGCCTGTGTGTCTATTCTTGGGCTATAGTTAGACGTCTATTCAATTTTCACTGACAACCCAAATTTTGCCTAGATGTCTGGGCTGTGTTTGGACGGCTATTAGACGTCTTTTAAACCTCAGTTTGCTTGCTGGGTAGCAACCATGTTTGTTTGCAGGTTGAATTGTACTATTGGTCTACTTTGGACGTCTTTGGCACCTCGCTGCTTTGCAGTGTTTTGCGCCATGAGCAACATAGATTTAAGACACTATATTAAAGTTGTTCAAATGTCTAAAGATCCAGATATATTGTGTTTAGATTGTGTCTCGATGTTTTTGAATGCAAGAATACCTCCTGTGTGAAAGTTTGCTAGTAGTTGTGTTGTAGGGTATCAAGAGCAGCGTTCATAGAGTTTTAAGAGGCACAGAGCTCCTTAACTATATCATCACATGGGAATCGCATACTGCTAACTAGCCACCTTTCATCTACTTCCATCCCGTTTTTGTTCATGTTTGGTTAGTACATGCAGAAGTCAAGCCATGGTGTTCTTTCAGTTCCTTGTACTTTTACTCCTTTTACTTCAGTAAAAGCAACAGCACATTATGAAATAAAACAAGCTCTTCCTTTGAATCCCATCAGCTGCATACAAACACAACCTTTTAATCCGTCCACTTGGTATTCAGTTGACTTTCAGATGATCCTCCATCTGTGTAGAGAAAACCACTGCTGTGAAATTGGCCTGTGTTTAACTTGAAAGTGCCACTTGCCTGTAAAATCCCTGTTTTGTCTCCTGCCGCCAGTAGAGGGCAGTGTGACGCAGCTCAAAAGCCTCCCAAACTCATGTTCTCCTCATTGTGAACGTGTGATTTGAAGCTGGAGCCCAGGGCAGGGTGATGCACCGGATTTACATTTGCGTTCAGGGCCTCGGGAGGGTTTCGGCTCTCTGGAAACTTGAGGAAATAATTAGGCTAATACAGGCAATGTCAATAACCACGTCAAGCGAATTGAACCTTCAGCAGCTCAGAATATATTGTACTGTTTCCATCTCCAGCAAAATAATTTCAAATTAAGCAGCACAGTCTGTAGCTTCGAGGGGAATATTATTATTGCGCATGTTTGAGCCGATTAGCCTAAATAAATTGGCCCTCGTGCAGTAATTTTCCAGGCTTTGTCTTTGTGACATTTGAGTACCTTTGTCTTTAAACTACCGTGTGACTGGTGAATGTGAAATAGGGGTGAAATGTTCTGTGTGCGCGTTTCATGTTTTCAAGGGCTGTAGAAAAGCGTGTGATGATCAGAGGTTGATTCGCACAGAGGCGTCTCGCTGTGTGTCCCTCCAGTGTCTTTCTCTCTCGTCTTTTCTATTGATCCCATTAATTGATCTCGGATTTTTCCTCTTCACCGCAGGTATGCGATTCCTCCCGAGCACGGCAAGAGGTTGGAGAGGCTGGCACAAGGTAAGACCTCACATCCGTTCATTATCATGTCTTCAAGCTTAGCTGATCAAATCAGAGGCTATTTATAAATCTTAAAGGTACAGTAGCAGAAACAGGAAAAGTTCCCTTCGATTTCTTATTGGTTCAAAATTTCTTTCATCGGTGCAACAAGAAATGGAGATAATTTACTAAATGTTCAAGCATATATTGACAGAATGGGAATAAATGGCGTTTAAGCTCATTTGCATATATAAATCTTAAAGGTACAGTAGCGTAAAACATGAATAGTTCATGTAGGAACCTTGATCTCTTAATGCTCCTAACTTTCTTTGGTGCACCAAGAAATGCAGATATTTCACTAAATGTTCAAGTTTCTTTAAATATACTGATAGACAATGGGAATAGGTGCAGTTTAAGCTCATTTGCATATATAAATCTTAAAGGTACAGTAGCGTAAAACATGAATAGTTCCTGTAGGAACCTCGATCTCTTATTGCACCAAACTTTCTTTCTTCAGAGCAACAGGAAATGAAGATATTTCCCTAGATATTCAAGCTGCCTTCCATATATTGATAGACAATGGTAATAGGTGCAGTTTAAGCTCATTTGCATATATAAATCTTAAAGGTACAGTAGCAGAAACAGGAAAAGTTCCTGTAGGAACTTCGATTTCTTAATGGTTCTAACTTTCTTTTATCGGTGCAACAAGAAATGCAGATATTTCACTAAATGTTCAAGCTTCTTTAAATATACTGATAGACAATGGGAATAGGTGCAGTTTAAGCTCATTTGCATATATAAATCTTAAAGGTACAGTAGCAGAAACAGGAAAAGTTCCTGTAGGAACTTCGATTTCTTATTGGTTCTAACTTTCTTTCATCGGTGCAACAAGAAATGAAGATATTTTACTAAATGTTCAAGCATATATTGACAGAATGGGAATAGGTGGCGTTTAAATTCATTTGCATATATAAATCTTAAAGGTACAGTAGCGTAAAACATGAATAGTTCATGTAGGAACCTCGATCTCTTAATGCTCCTAACTTTCTTTGGTGCACCAAGAAATGCAGATATTTCACTAAATGTTCAAGCTTCTTTAAATACACTGATAGACAATGGGAATAGGTGCAGTTTAAGCTCATTTGCATATATAAATCTTAAAGGTACAGTAGCGTAAAACATGAATAATTCCTGTAGGAACCTTGATCTCTTATTGCTCCTAACGGTCCTTCACCAGTGCAACAAGAAATGGAGATATTTCACTAAATATTCAAGCTGCTTTCCATATATTGACTGAGAATGATAATAGGTGTCAATAATACAGTCCATAGGAGCCACACTCTATTTAATCAAGTCTTTTGTGGTCGTACGAGGATCTGAGTGAGAACATTTCTTGCGTTTTACTGAAGACACTCAGTCTAAGGGCGAGTAAATATTGACAGCGTTGTCAATTTTGGGTGAACTATTTCATCCCTTAAACAGGAAAACTGCTGATCCGTGGGTTTTTTTTTTTCGGCTCCAAATTCTGTAGACGAAAACATCGGCATAATCCTGAATGAGGTGCGAGTCGGTGCTGGCACCCTCCCGAAATGTTGACGTGCCGTCTAGGAAAAGCCCTCACGTCTCCCTCTGGTTGTTTGGATTACGAGATGTGAAGATGTGTTTGTGCCTGTCTGAGATCTGAGGCTGTGAAAGCATCTGTGTGCTGTTGAACTTCAAAACTACAGCGCGAGGAACTACCATAACCTACATACACAGTCCTGTCCCACTTAAACAAACACCCCACAAATAGCGCCGATGTGTGCTTGAAACGAACGACACAACGCAGGGTTTTGATCATCGCTGAGACGTCGTATTGAAATAGCGACGGCAGAGTTTTGACGCCATGACTGTATCAAGTCTTATTTCGGTCCTCTTTTGGTTTGCATCGAACACAAACCATCCTGAGGAGAGTCAAAGAAAGCACTGCACACGTTCTGGCTTCTCGTGTGATAAACCTTTCTGTTATGCAAGGCTTGACACCCACTAATGGTTTATGCAAAACTCCTGCACTTCACATCCTCGCATAAAAGCACATGAATTCACACTCCATCGCGTCAGTCGCCTCGTTTTTACCATCAGAACGTCTTTTTCATCTGTTAAATCTGCCTTAAAGGACAAAACAAAGCCAGTCCCAGCTCTTTACGACAAATTAATGATGTGTGCCGCGGAAATCATACCTCACGATCAGCTTCCCACACCTTCGGGAGTCAATCCGAGCTGTTCTCGTGCGTTTCCAATGGCGTTAACAAATGACAACACGATATATTATCAGTCGCAGTGACTAGCAACGTTCGTCTGCGGTACTTTGGAAAAGACGCGTCTCAGTTTAATGTTTAAAGTTTAATGTTGTTTTGAAAATGCGAGGCTTCTTTTTATGTCATGCTCCTTGTTGCTGCTCTTTCTGGTGTACGCATGACAGGAAAAAAAAAAATAAATTACGCGCGACAGCTACGTGCTAACCGGGAGAAAAGTCTCGTAAACTAGCTAGATTTGGTCATTTTCTTGGCTTTTAAAGTTTTGCAGTCAATGTTTAAGAGTGCAGAAGCATATATCTTGGAAACAATTGAGCGGAAAACCAAGGAAAAATTGCCGTACGTTGGTAACTTTGGAAAAAAAGGGCTCCGGTGAGTGAAAACGAATCAATATCAGACATATTTAAGCTGAGAAACCAGTGGTAATGACAGAGGCCACGTATGAATCACATGCTCTGAAACGCTGTGTTTGCACTGTTGGGCCGATTGTCAGACGTTTTGGCTGTGTCGTAATGACCCATATTGTAGTCTGGGCAGGAATGAAGGAGATGATTATAATAATTAAAGGCTTTCAGAGTGATTGAGCGTGTGTCTGATGTACTGACCGGACCTGACCGGACCAGACTGACGCACGCAGAGCTTTTACCGATAACCTCCAACCGGCAATTATACGTTACGCTCGTAATCGCGACCCGCTCTTGTCTGGATCTCCAAAAGATGATGATTTCAATGTAATAGCTTTGCATTGGCTCTGTACTAAAGCCTCGCTGTGTATGGCCTACAGAGAGAGCATGCTAACCTCGACTGTTACTGCTATATGACTGACTTGATTGATTGATTGATTGATTGATTGATTGATTGGTTGATTGATTGATTCCAAATAAGTGTTTTGCATTAGCTAATGATGGCACTTATTATACTCCGTAATTTTGGGTTCATTCATTTTTAATGTGAAAACAACAATTTAGTAGTAGAAGTATGAAACAAATTCCATAAAGATTTTTCAAAATACATTCATATTATTATTGTTTTGTAATAACTGAACTTAATCATAACTTTATCTGTACAAATGGCGATCTATATAGAATGAATTTATATCTGATATTTATATGAAACATGCAATCTTAATAATCTTATTTTTTATTATTACAATAACAATATAATTATATGAAATATTAACAATATAATTATTATATAAAATATAAATAATTGCTTAACATTATGCAATCTTAATAAAAATATTAGTATTAGTTTATTTTTAATTTAATAAATTAATATAAATATTATAATATAATTATATAATATAATATATAATTTTTTTAATATATTTTAAATATAGTTTGCTAGTATTTTATTATTTGAGTATAATTTTTTTAATGTAATAATAATACTAAATTAATGTACATCTATTATAATATAATTATATAATGTTTATAATATAATTTGTATAAAAATATAATATTAATAAATAGTTGTTTTTGTTAATATAATTGTATTTATCATTTATTAGTATTTTATTTTTAATTTAATAATAATAAATTAATAAAATATTATTTTAATTTATAATTATATAATATATTAATAAAGTAATATTAATACATTAATGTATTTTATTTATTTATTATTTTGTATTTAATAATAATACATTTACATATTATAATATAATTATACAATATATGAATATAATTATTATATACAATTAATTAATAGTTGTTTTGTTGTTAAAATATTTTTATTTATAATTTATTATTATTATGCAAATTATCACATAATAACATGAAACAAATGACATAACATTTATTATTTTTTATTATTTTTTATTATTAGTTATATTTCTAACCTCACACGTTCTAGGCCGGTTGCATAAACCCTTAGACTAGTCTGACAGGTCAGTCGTCTCTCACTCTGAAGGTCGTCAGTCTGTGGATGTCAGTGTTTAAACCCCTTCTCCCTCTCTCCTGTTGTCAGGTTTCTTCCCGGGAAGCTCTCAGGGCTGCGACGCGTTTCTCCGGCACAAGATGACCCTCATTTCTCCATCCATCCTGAAGAAGTACAGCATCCCGTTCGACAGAGTGAGTTATTCATGATTACATCACTTCCTGTCTGAGTTATTCACGATTACATCACTTCCTGTCGCTGTGGTCTCCTCTGGCATCACATCACAAATATATAGCTGGAATAAATGGACAATGATTTTATTTAAAATGTTAATTAGTGTTATTATGTGATCATTATATTATGTGATAATTCAATTTGGCAATTTGGTGATAATCATAATTTGTCATAATAATCATATTTGAAATGTAATTTATAATTTTTATTAATATTGTATTTTATACAACAATTATATTATTAATATTTTATATAATTGTAATAAAATAATATTTATACTTATTAAAGTAACAATACTAATATATTATTATTATTAGATTATAAATTTCATGTGACAATTTGCATAATAATGTTATAAATATATTAAAAATGTAATGACAATAAATTATAAGTAAACAATAATATATATTAACAACTATAACAACTGATCTTATTATTATTATTATTATTATTATTATTATTAAATAAATAAAAACAAACGTACATATAATTATTGATTTATTGTTTGTTGTTGTTTTATTTTTATTTAATACTTTTTTATTCATAATTGATTATGCAAATTATCACATAATAACATTTACAATTTAATATTATTATATAAATTAATTTATAGTTTAACATTAAACAAATTAAACATGTTATGCTTTGCTTTGGTAAAATCTTAGTCTATTTATTAGTTATTACTATCCATAATATAATATACCGGTAATAATATAAAATATAATTCATAATTTCTTAAGTTTTTGAAATAACTGGAACAATATAATAATTTTATCCAACAAATGCTCATTTATATGAGAAATGTTTCTACAGAAACATAAATCAATCTTCATGTCTCACAGTTTGATTCAGTAATGATCTGAATATAGCAGAGTTTATGTAAAACAAAATGAAAAAAACATGTTCATAAAGTCATAAGTTCACATAGAAATGTTTATAAAGACTAAAGTTTGTTTTTTCTTTTGTTTGCATTTAATGAATGAGGCCTTTTTGCGCACAACGACAAGCTTTTGTCGAACTTATCTAGCCTAGCTAGCTTGACATAATGTCAAAGCACTAATGCTAATTAATTGAATTGAATGCAAAAATTTTCGGTCTGTTTGAGTTTTATTATTATTCCATTAAAACACTGACGTATTAATAATTGCTTTTTATATAATTTGTTCGTAAAACCATTTGCATGTGCGATTTCAGTAACCTGCGATGTTTTTTGCGCGTAAAGCTAATTCATTAGCGTTTATTATCATTGCCTTCTGCTTGCGCTTCATTAGTAAGAAGTTAATGAAGCTAATTTTATTAGCCTCTCTTATTAGCTTATTAATGAAACGAGTGAAGCGAATTTTCTGTGTGAAATTGTTGGTAAAACATTCTTACGCTTTTCATCTACGCAAACTCTTTGGAAAAGTAATTTCAATAACTTGTGATTTGGACGATGACAAACATTTCAGGTTTTTACCTAGCGAACCGTTTCTACGTATTTCAGGTTTGTGTTGTGCACATTAACCCCGCTAACGAGGTTTTTGTTAGCTTTTAGCTAGCTACGCTAATTTTTTTGCACTTTCGACACAATAATGTTTGTGTAGGCCACAGTGTGTGACAAAATGCCAACGCTAATTCATTTGAATAAATGCGACGATTTTCATTTGAACGGTTTTGCTTGTTTCATTAGCATGCCAGTAAAATAAGCTAATAAAGCTAATTAGCTTATTAATGAAGCATGAGGTGTTTTGCTAACGGTTTTCGTTAACTTTTAGGTAGGTATACTAGAATTACATGTTTTGTATTTTCTAAAATATAATAGTTAACGATAACAACCCTGGAATGTGCGCACTTAGCTATTTCACACACTGCGTTTTGAATGCTAATGCTAATGTAGCCTGGAGCGCTAATGCCACAGACCGCCTGTTGGCAGATATTGTAGTGTCAGCGCTTAGCTTCGCATGATGAGGGTATTAAACTAAAGGACTGGGACCCTCACACACATACTTTTTTTGTGTATACACACATTTATTTAGTGGTTACTCCAACCACGAATTACATTTCAATTTCTGTCCGCGCAAATTAGTCACTGCGCTGGTTTTCCTTCTCCGTGGATAATTCCCATTATCAGCGGCCAGCCAGAGACCCGATCGTGGTGATTTCAAGCAGGAGATTAAAACTGGAATAAATCTCTTTAATGAGGCTCGATAAAGTTCAACGCCGCTATACGTTGCTCTCAACTCTTTGTTCCTGTCGTCGGTGCTGATCTCACTTTCTGCCGCTCCACTGGTGGATGCTATTGTCACTTTTGAGTCGATGTGGCGCTCGGTGGATTTGGAGTGAGATAAAACAGAGAGAGAGACGGTTGAAGTGTTGATCTCAGCAGGAAATCTCTCTCTCTCTCTCTCTCTCTCTCTCTCTGTGTATCTCTCTGTATCTCTCTGTATCTCTCTGTATCTCTCTCTCTCTGTATCTCTCTGTATCTCTCTCTCTCTCTCTGTATCTCTCTCTCTCTCTCTCTGTATCTCTCTCTCTCTGTGTCTCTCTCTCTCTCTCTCTGTGTCTCTCTCTCTGTGTCTCTCTCTCTCTCTCTCTGTGTCTCTGTCTCTCTCTCTCTGTCTCTGTGTCTGTGTCTGTCTCTCTGTCTCTGTGTCTCTCTCTCTCTCTCTCTCTGTGTCTCTCTCTCTGTGTCTCTCTCTCTCTCTCTCTGTGTCTCTGTCTCTCTCTCTCTGTCTCTGTGTCTGTGTCTGTCTGTCTCTCTGTCTCTGTGTCTCTGTCTCTCTCTCTCTCTGTCTCTCTCTGTCTGTCTCTCTCTCTCTCTCTCTCTGTCTGTCTGTCTCTCTCTCTCTCTCTCTCTGTGTCTCTCTCTCTGTATCTCTCTCTCTCTCTCTCTCTGTCTCTCTCTCTCTCTCTCTCTCTCTCTCTCTGTGTGTGTGTGTGTGTGTCTGGGGACGTTATTAGAGCTTCCAGCTCAAAACTCCTGCTAGGAAACCATCATCGAGTGTGAGGTGGAATCGAGGAAGGAAAATATTATATTAAATCTCATCCGTTCCGGTGACATTCAAGACCTGTAAACCATCACGAAACATAACACCATATATAACACCAACATATGTCACGTTTCATATGCTTTGTTTTTGTTGTTTTTTTTCAAAGTAGGGTACAATAACATAGTCAACATGTCATTTTAATGTACTTTTCTCTTGGTTGTGAAATATCTCATGTTCATTTTAAAGTTGAGACATTTAAAATGTTTTTGTTTTATATACATATATGACAAATGACAATCTTGGTGTTACTCAAAGAATAAATGCATTCATCAAATATTAATCAAGGTTCATATAGGCTATATATAATTTTATTTTTTGTTATTTTAATTAATATTTTATTTATTTTGTTTTAAACTTTATAAAACTTCTTAAATCATAGTGTAATTATATCAGTATGTTTAAGTAAATTATTTATTATTTAATAAATTATTTATTTAATAAAATATAATTATAATTCTATTAAATTATTTAATTTTAAATTATTTAATAATTTAAACAATATTAATTTTTCATTTATTTTACATTTGTTTTTGTAATTATTATTTTTTATTTACTTTAAATGTTTTATTTTAATTTACTGTTATTATGTAAAAATGACAATTTCTTTTTATTGAATTTTTTTTTTTTTTTATGTTTTACCTTTTTTAAATTATGCGTTTTATATTGTACATTTTATTTATTTAAAATATTTATTTATTTATTTGACACCAATTGACACCCCATATATCGTTCCTACAGGTGTGGAAATAATCTTTTTTTTTTTTTCTTCTTTTTTTTGTTGAGCGTATAAAAACTAACTCTATGAACTTCCCAGACACGTGGAAGTGAAATATCGCTCTGAATGCCGTTAATGAATCTAACTTTCCTCCTGATGGACGCCATCGTGACGCTGAAGCTTCAGCCGCGGCAAAGCAAGAAAACGGAGGGAAATGAAAACATTCATTAGCTAAGGCCGGCTAGCTCGCGCCATGCTCAGTGGCTCCACCTTAATTGCGCTTGTACAGCCTGAAAATGGCTTTATAGCTTTTCCTTTGGGCCGCCGGCAGCCGAAGAGCGAGAGATTTGAAGGAGACGATGAATGGAGGGAGGAAACGTGTGTTGTATATGAGAGGGGAGGGAAAGATTTCTCACAGCAAATCTCTCTTCCCATCAGCCGCTAATGGCCGCTGGTATTAACGTTGGAAGCCGCCATGTTTCTCAGTCTCGGCTGATTTTCCCGCGTCAGGGTTTTCCCCTCTGATGTGTCGTTTGCAGTTTAATTCACCGGTTATTGGCTCTTTCATCAAAGTACAGTTCACTGAGTCCTTTAAATGTTGCCTTCGCGAACTCGATGAAATTAATAATATGTTGTGGGGAAACGGAGCGATAGCTGGAAGAAATGAAACGTCCACCACTTCCATCTTCAGAGACGCGTGTGAGGATGCTTTGAAAAGTTCAGGATTATTAGTTTCAGGACACATGCAAGATTCAACATAAAGATATTCAGAGTCTTGCGTTTTTATTAAATGTATGTGGAATTTTTACTATTCGATTTTTTTTTTTTTTTGTAATGCACATTTAACACCATAATACCTAACTTTTTATTTCGATTAAATGTAATTCATTTTAAAAGTTGTGTAAGTATTAATTTACTAATTAAATAATAAAAGTTATAAAAGTAATAAAATAAACAATTTGTTTGTTACTTTTTTACTCTTTCATATCATTGTTTTGATCTTTCACATTCTTAATTTTTTCGCATATGTGCACACACACACACACACACACACACACACACACATATATATATATATATATATATATATATATATATTAATTTAAGTTTTTTTTCTTCAAAATAACAAATCAGTACTTTTTACCTCAAAATTTTATTTAATTAAATATAAGCTAATTTCATCCATTTAGTTGATTTTTTTATTTTATTATTATTGTTTATATTACTCATTTCTTAATTAAATAGTAAAAGTAATAAAATTTGACAAAAAAGTCATTTTTGGTCATTCTTTTGTTCATTTTGTTTTTTTTGCAAAACCAAAATGGTGTATTTTTTACAGTACACCAACACTGCCGTAAGAATGTAATATTCTCAGTTTAACATATTTTACTATTAAATAAATTGTGTAATAACAACATTAGGATTATACCATAGACTGTGGATTATACGTAATAATCAGCACAAATAACGTGAAAAATTGCAAATTGTGTGGGCTTCCTCGTACTGATTCAGACTCTCTTTCTCTCGTAGATCACTCAAGAAGAGGGCGAGTTCATGATCACGTTCCCGTACGGATATCACGCCGGATTCAACCACGGCTTCAACTGCGCCGAATCCACCAACTTCGCAACCCTACGATGGATCGATTACGGCAAGATGGCCACGCAGGTGAGCGTGCTTGAGTTTCACACCACAGACGTCGCTCTCACACTCCTTTCTTTATTTATCCTTCGCTTGTTTGTTCTAAAGCTCGTTAATTTGTTCTTCGCAACCTTTAATTCATTCTTTCGTTCTTGCTTCTTTCATTTGTTTGTTCAGTAGTTCAGTCTTGTTTGCTGCTTTTTGTTTGTTCATTCAGTTTTTCTTTTTCTTTCATTCATTCTGCCACCTAGTGGTCAGAAGATATGAAAAATGATTTTTGCTTCTGTTTAGTTTGGCCAAAAATAACAAGACTGGTCTCTTTAGATTCGGTGAGGCATAAGTTGAACAATACCCAATTTTCCCATATCGGCCATTTTGTGTGTTGGCCATTTTTAATTTTGTCGTAAAATGCTATATTTTTCGAACGCATTGGCATATCATTACAAAACTTGGTATGTGTCTTCGACAGAACGCCCTGAAGGTACTCAAAAGGTTTTGCGGCAGTGCCACGTTGTGGTTAAAATGAAATTTCAAAAATGTCAATAGCTTTTGATTAGTTTAGCCTATTATCATAAGACTGGTCTTGATAGATTCCTTGGATCATGCCGAGGACATCTATACCAATTTTGCCATAGTTGGCTGAACTTCCTGTCCGCCATCTTGATTCTTTTTCGAATTCGAATTCGACAAAAATGTATGGATTTCGTGCCAATAGACGAAACCGTTTTCGTTTACCGCATCAACGAATTTGATGGCATAATGCCAAACTGCATCTGAGGCTTTATCTCTGCTAGGCTTTGGCATATTGACACCAAACTTGGTGTGTGTAACTGTCACCTCACACTGATCACACCACATCAATTTGGTGTCAGCGCCACCTATTGGTCAAAAGTAATAAGCAATTATGTCATTGAAAGTGATTGTATTTATGGGTTTTCAACCATTTTTTTTGGCTCTTTCTTGATCTTTCACATTCTTATTTATTAAATTTGTATATTATTCAACAGTTTTTTTTTCCACAATAACAAAACACTACTTTTAACATTTTTATTTTATTTTAATTAAACATATGCTAATTTCATTAATTTAATTGACTTTTTAACAACATTTAGTTAATACCTGAATTTGTATTAAACAATAAAAGTTATAAAAGTAATAAAATAAATGTGTTTGTTCCATTTTTCATTCATTCGTTCACATAATTTTTATTTTATTTTGTTCTTTAACATTAACGTAATATTAAGATTAACATTTTGCGTATATATATATATATATATATATATATATATATATATAAATATAAATTATTTACAACAAAATGCTGTACCTGACATTTTATTTCAATTATTTTCTTTCAATTATATTCGGTGAGACATGTTCCAGCTCATTGCCTTGTCTGGCGTGTAAAGATTCTTCAGCACGTTAAACTTTAACATCTGTGGATTTGCATGTTGTGTGGTGACTGTAGAGATCTGAAGAGACGAGAGCTCGGCGGTGGCGAGTGTGTGTGAACGAGAGGGTCAGCGACACACGCGCAACATCCGCTAATTAAACACGAACAGCAGCGTCTTCAGTGAGAATCTGCTCACGGTCCTCGTCATTAGCTCAGTTCTGATGGAGCAGCTCATTAGTCAGAGGTCGTTAAACCTGCACATTCATCTCAAAATGTGGATTTTTAGCATGTTGCAGAATATTTTATGTGTGAAAATGGTGGACTACAGCAATAATGCATCTGGAGGGCCATTTACACAACACCGTTTATGCGTTTTGGTCGTTCGTTTACATGACAATGGTGTTTTGGGCCTGAAACCGCAAAACTTGTAAATGGGTACAGTTATCGTCTTAATGTAAACTATGAAAACGAGAATTTGTGAAAGCGCTGATGTCATGCGCACCTTATTATGAGCGCGT
Organism: Rutilus rutilus; assembly: GCF_951802725.1. Lineage (NCBI taxonomy): Eukaryota > Metazoa > Chordata > Actinopteri > Cypriniformes > Leuciscidae > Rutilus > Rutilus rutilus. The sequence continues at coordinate 5,750,391 of NC_140222.1, read as the reverse complement.
AGTTTCTTTACGTCGCCATCTACTGGCCTGGCAGGAGAATGCAGCGTTTTTTTAGTCGTTTTCGCGGATCTGTGTGAACAAGAATTGTTTTGACAATGTTGACGTATGCGAAAAACGTTTCCGTTTTTAGTACTTTGTTGTCGTCTAATCATAACCTAAATATGATTAAATTAAATACCCTAGCCCTTTTGGTGATGTTCAGTATATATCACAATAATATTGAAGTATTTGATCTAAAATGGCATAAAAGTGTGTTTTTTTTTTACTTTCAAAAGACATTATTGCATATTTTTCACTAAATGAACACAAAGAAAAATGGTGTAAATATATGATTTATATTAAATTGTAGTTTATGTGCACCGATAATATCAACCCTTAGTCATAAATAGAACATATTTACCAAATGTTTGAACATTTTTAACGTTGTGGTCCCACAAACGCATCACTGAATCGGAGAAAGTTGAACTGATTCACAGAAATGAGTTGAATTCACTGGCTCTATGGCTTTTTGTTTTTTCAAATTTAAATCAAATGCTATAAAAGCATACAAAGTCAGACTGTAACACTAGTGTGATGTCTAATGGCTGTGTTTAGCGCCTTGAAATTGTTGTGATGTTGCTTAATTTGCCATCATTGTGAATGTAATGTGAATATTTCGCCCATCTCTTGTAGTCAGTGTGTGTTTGAGATGCCGAGAAGCCGCTGAGCGAATGAAGATGCTAGTGATAACACACCTGCATCACGTCCACACGGCTCTCGTGAGAGCGAGTTATTAGCGTGTTTCTCAGACGTGAGGCGCAGCATCATCGCTCTGCTCTCTTCAGGGCCGACTGATTGGTTCCTCCGTTGTCACTCCGTTTCCATTTATTCATTTAGCGGTGAGGAATAAAGCAATAAAAGACACTGATCTCAGAGACTCCAGTGTGGATATAATCATTTGTTCTTTTTTTCATTTTACACTGTAACATTTTGTCTTCTATTATCATTTGTTTGTTGTTTCATATTTTCATTGTTATAATCTGTAATGTGTTGGTTTAGTATACAAACATGCACACACACAAAATTGCTAAATATATATATATATATATGTGTGTGTGTGTATATATATATATATATATATATATATATATATATATATATATATATATATATATATATATATATATATGTGTATATGTGTATATGTATATATATGTGTGTATGTATGTATGTGTATATATATATATATATATATATATATATATGTGTATGTGTATATATATATATATATATATATATATATATATAAATATATAAATATAAATGTTGCCACTTTTTAAATGCATATGATTTTTTTTTTTTTATGTTCCCTGTTTTTTCCAGTTAAATTTTTCATTGTTACAACCTAAAATAATCACAATGCATGCAATTTTTACGATTTAGATATTTTTTTTAGTTTGAAAAATTCAACTGGAAAAAACAGGGAACAGATAAAATAAAAATAAATAAAAATAATAATAATCATGCATTTAAAAAGTGGCAACATTTATATTTATTTTTTTATATATATATATATATATAGGTCATTAAATTACCTTTTTTAGGTCATTTGCATATTAGAATAATGTATTATATATAGTTAATTATTATTATCGAAGTATTTCACTACAATTTTACTTTAAATCTACTCTGCAACTTTTCAACTGTATTTCTTTTTTATTTAATGTGTGTATTTTTAGCAGGATTGTACAAACTTTTTGATCCCCAAAATTTTGTAGCTGACAGGCTTTTTTTTTCTTTTTTTTTTAGGTAATTTTAGGTAATTTGCATATGTATTATAATTTTATTATAATTTTTTTTTTTTTTTCATTTTTAGCTTTTTCTTTATAGAAATATTCCACTACGAAGAATATATATATATATATATAAATGCTATTTCTTTTTTTGGTTAGGCTGTGTTTCTGTTACCCTGCTGATGTTAGTCTCATCAACACGTCCAGTGTTAGTGCTTGTTCTCCGCAGTTTTCCAGGTGGACTCGGATCCTTCCAGTCGAGCTGCGATTGCATTTCTGAGTATAATATGCCAGACCCTGGAGTTCTGCTGCGAGTCGTTGACATTTGCGAGTGAAGAATAGCGCTTGTTGCTGTTATTACACACACACACACACACACACACACACTTAGAGTTAGCCTGTCTTCTCTTCAGCTGCAGAATGTTTCTGGTAATTGAACAGCAGCTCGAGCGAGCGCTGGAAATAAGGGCCAGATGTAATACACCCGACTCCAGCTCTCAGGAAAATGACTTTTCTTCTCATCCGTCTCTCTCTCTCTCTCTCTCCGACTCGCGGTGTTGATTGAGAGATGTTGCGTTTTTCACTTCAGCACAAACTCTGCGATTAAAAGCCTGTTTCCTCCCCGTCGCAGTCGTCAGCACTGATGATTTAATAATCTCACGTCTGCACACCTGGATGATGAAGACGTGTTTCATCTAATCATCACGTCTGCCTTCATTCCCCTCGCCATCATCTCTCTGACACGATGCTGTTAGTCTGACTCTGAGCTTTTACACGCACAGCTGAACCGTTTCATCTTTTTCAACCCCAATATTTTGTAGTTTTTAAGGGCTTTTTTTTTTAAGTCATTTGCATATTAGAATAATGTATTGTATATTGAATTATTATTATCGAAGTATTTCACTACAATTTTACTTTAAATCTACTCTGCGACTTTTCAACTGTATTTCTTTTTTATTTAATTTGTGTATTTTTAACAGGATTGTACAAACTTTTTGATCCCCAATTTTTTTTTTCATGGTAATTTTTGGTAATTTGCATATGTATTAGAATTATTTTTTTATTTTATTTTGTTGTCATTTTTCTATGTTTATTTATAGAAATATTCCACTACCAAGTTAAATTAAAATGTTATGTATTGTAATTCACATTATTATAATTTTTTATTTAATTATATTATTATATTTCAATACATTTATTTATTTATATTACTTTCTATTATTAATTTACTTTATTATATTAATTAGTATAATTTTTTATTTGTTTTTCGCCTCCAGTTTTGAAGCTTTGTTAAATGTATTGTTTACATCATCAGAACTATTTATTTATTTATTAGCAGCGTAAAATATCCGTTGTTGTGCCGTTTAGCCCCGCCCACATTGGAGTCTCATTGGTCCAAAGTGTCACTCAAGGTAGCTGTGAACTAACCTATTCTGATTGGCTGAGATTGTGTCACATCACATCATCCAATCAGGACTGTCTGTTTTACACCTGTTGATATTGTTTATTTAGAGTCGTTTTTGTTCTTCCGCAGTGCACGTGCCGCAAGGACATGGTGAAGATCTCCATGGACGTGTTTGTGCGCTGTCTGCAGCCCGAGCGCTACGATCAGTGGAAACAGGGGAAGGACGTCACGGTCCTGGACCACCAGAAACCCACGAGCCTCACCAGCCCTGAGCTGGAGCACTGGAGGAAAAACAGAGTCACGTACCGAGAGAAGCTCCTGCGCAGGTGCCAAATACTTTTACAAAACAAACCTCCACTTTTTACGAGTCAAATTGACAGTTCGCAAAGACTCGCCCACTTTAGTTACTGTTGCTATGTCCGACAAGCCACGCCTCTCTCACGCCACATCATGTTCTCACGCAGTGAAAAATACATCGCGGAGAGGAGAGGACACTGACAACACGCTGAGACAGGACAGACCAGGTTACTTTTAGTACGAAACAAAGTCTCAACTTACAAATTTAGTCATTTTTAAAAGAAATTTAAACAATACATACCGTTTTGTGGCTCTTTAATGTGTCTGACAGATCGCTCCGTTAAAGCAGCTCGCGAACCGATCATCTCTTCCTTCTAGTTAATTTATAGCATCAAATAAACATGAATGAATATAAGAAGGAGTGTTGTTTTAACCGCGGAAAGACGGCAGTACACTCCGTTTTTCAAGTTCAAATCCTCCAACGTTAATTTACAGTCTATGCTACTAACTCGCGGACGCGGATGGCGGATTATGATTGGTCAGATCGCCTGTCAATCAAAGTCCATGCGAAGGGTCAATTTCGCAGTAGTATTTTTTTAACAACTTTTTTTGTTTTTGTTAGTTCTGGGCAACGATTAATCGTGATTAATCGCATCCAAAATAAAAGTTTGTGTTTTCATAATATATGTGTGTGTACTGTTACTGTATTATTTTGCATATATAAATACACAAACATGCATGTATATATTTAAGAAAAATGTGTTATTTATATATAAAATGATTATATTTATATATTATATAAATCATATATAAATATATATACAGTATATGCATGCAAATATTTCTTAAATATATACATGCATGTTTGTGTATTTATATATGCAAAATAAGTATATACAGTAACAGTACACACACATGTATTATGAAAACATAAACTTTTATTTTGGATGCGATTAATTGCGTTGCCCAGCACTAGTTCTTGTATATTTTTTATTTTTATGATTTTGGTTTTAGTTAACCATAATAACTCTTGATACTAACTATAATAAAACTATCTATAACATAACTACTAGCGTGAAAGCCTTTGGTTCAAACTGAAAGTGGTTTCTCCGTTTGCATTGTTTGCTGTAGATCTCAGGCGAAGGTGAAGCAGTTCCGGCGCCTGAAGCTGGAGGAGGTGAAGGTGCTGGCGGAGGAGGGGGTGGAGCTGGACATGAGCGAGTACATGCGGAAGGTGGAGGAGCGCGAGGAGCAGCGGCGGCAGCAGCGGGACGAGCGCATGGCGAAGGAGGCGATGCTCACGCTGGAGGCGCTGGAGAGGGAGGAGCAGGAGCAGGCCGAGGCCGAAGCGGCGCTCCGGGGAGGAGGTGACACTAACCAACCTTTACATGTTTTATTGAAACGTTCACCCCAAAATTTTCCCATGATTTACTCACCCTCAAGTCATCCTAGGTGTAGATGACATTCTTCTTTCAGACGAATACAATTGGAGTTATATGATGGATAGATGCACTTTTATCATGGATAGATGCACTTTCACTTTTATCATGTATAGATGCACTTTTATGATGGACAGATGCACTTTTATGATGGACAGATGCACTTTTATGATGGATAGATGCACTTTTATGATGGACAGATGCACTTTTATGATGAATAGATGCACTTTTATGATGAATAGATGCACTTTTATGATGAATAGATGCACTTTTATCATGGACAGATGCACTTTTATGATGGATAGATGCACTTTTATGATGGATGGATGCACTTTTATGATGGACAGATGCACTTATGATGGATGGATGCACTTTTATGATGGATGGATGCACTTTTATGATGGACAGATGCACTTATGATGAATAGATGCACTTTTATCATGGACAGATGCACTTTTATGATGGATAGATGCACTTTTATGATGGATAGATGTACTTTTATGATGGATGGATGCACTTTTATGATGGACAGATGCACTTATGATGGATAGATGCACTTTTATCATGGACAGATGCACTTTTATGATGGCTAGATGCACTTTTATGATGGCTAGATGCACTTTTATCATGGACAGATGCACTTTTATGATGGACAGATGCACTTTTATGGATTTCAAAACAGAAACAGCCATTCACTGCCATTATAAATCTTGGAAGAGCCAGGACATTTTTTAATGTAACTCCAATTGTATTCATCTGAAAGAAGATTGTCATATACATTCTTATACATGTCATATACGTGAGTAAATCATATGCTAATTTTCATTTTTGGGTGGACTATCCCTTTAAATCCCACGCAAAGGAAGAATACTAATGCAAAAAGATGCATTTGCATCTTAATGTGAGTGATTTCATCCTTTTTTCTGAGTTTGATGAAAGCCCCTGATGCATTTTGAAAGGGAAGAACGACGGTTTTTGAAAGCAAAACATCTTTTGTAAAGCCTGATTGTGCTCAAATCTTACAATAACATCATAAATACAAAGTGAAACCTATAATTATTAGATCATCCGCATTTTTCACGTCGATTTTCAGCTGATGAATGACAAAACGGGCAGGAAAATACCATTGGATCGACTTCATTCATTCATCTTTGTTGTCGTTCACCAGGTGAAGATGTAAAAACAGATTCGCAGGATCCTCCGCCGGAAAATGGAGAGAAGAAGAAGAGGAAAAAGAAGAAGCCGAAGCATCCCGACGAGATCTCCTTCCAGCAGGCGTTTGAGCAGTTCGCTTCGGTGAACGAAATGCAAACCCAGAATAACGGAGCCGACCCTCTGTCCGGCCTGCAGGTGAGCCAGTTTCTCTGATCCGCAAGGGGTTTACCACAGATTCTGGCTGATACCGATAATCCTTTATATTTGAAAGCCGATAACCGATATATTGGCCGATAAATCTAAATCCAAATTCTTATATCATTTTTGAGAGCCTGATTACAAAAATAAAAGTCTCACCATTAAAGCCATGTCCCAAGCACACAATTATAACGATGTTCTCATCATAATTTAATGTCGCCTATGACTGCAAATGTTACACTGAACTGTATTTTCCTTTTCAAAGTGATACCAATCATATTTCAAACAAAACCATCATGTTGAACAGTGCACATCTAAAGTGTCTCAGCTGAAGGAAATAATACATTATTTATCGGCATTAAGATATTAGACAAAAAATTCTTAACGGGCTGATAACGATGACATTAAAAATGAACATATATCAGTTATCGGCCGATAACGATATGCGGCCAGTTTCACAAAGATAGACTTTGACTATGGTTTAGATATAGTAGATAGACATCTAAATCAGACCGTTGCACAAAGCACTTTAAGACTCTGACTATCTTAAGTAGGACTACACTGCAATGCATTCTGGGTAAAATAAGACACTTTTCAAAACAAAAAACTTGGCGGATCGAGTAAGCGCATTCAACCGCTCAGTGCAGTTTACCCCAGCGGAAAACATGTGTTTGTTGGAGGAGTGTAACAGTTACAAGGACATTTTACTTGGGAAATTTAGCGGAGAATGTAGTAACAAGAAGAAATGTTTAAATTATGAGCCATTTTCCCTTTTCTTTTGGCTGTTTGTAATGTAACTGATTGTTACTGCTGGTTGCCAAGGTAACACAGAGTCTTAGACCTAAGTTAGCCTGGGGGTAAGAGGGGTCTAATGTTTTTGGTCTAAATTAAGTCAGTCTTTATTTTTGTGAAACAGTCTAACTTGCATTAGCAAATTTTAGACTTGTCTAACACTATAGACCAGTCTAAAATAGCTTTGTGAAACCGGCCATGGTGGCCGATATATCATGCATCCCTAGTTTTTACAGCCTTTAATTCTGGTCTACAGACTTTAAACATTGAGGTAAATGATTGTCAAATATATATTTTGTATTGTTCTCAGCCGAGTCCCTTCGCGAAGCTGAAGAAGAAGGTTGAGGTGAAGAAGAGCAGAAGGCATCCGCTCAGCAAGCCGCCCATGCGTTCGCCTCACTCCATAGTCAAACAAGAAAACTCCAGCGATGAGGGTGGGTACTGCTTTCATGACATCATCAGAGCGCGACCAAGAAGCGCAATATACTCTCAGTCTGAAAAATGTATCATTTAATATTTCGGTCCTCATTCATGAAACAAGCAGATTTCTGTTTGTAAAAACCGTTCATGTGTCACATTAAATTCAGCATTTTACGAAAGAATATATTTATGATCGATTTCGGAATGACGTCCTTAAAATGATGCACGTAAATTGATGAGGTCATTCTTGCATACACTTTTAAAAAATGACAATATAATATACAAACAGTTTTAAGTGTTCTTAAGGTTATTCGTACAACCATTCTTGCGTAAACTGTTACGAAAGATTTTTTTTTTAAGGTGACGGTCGTAAAATTTTATTATATTTAATTGTTCGTAAAACCATTTTTTATCTTAATTGTCACATTCAGTTCAAGATTTTACGTAAAAATATATTTACGAAAGATTTTCATGAATTTCGCAATGACGTGCTTAAAATGACGTCCGTACATTTTTGAACTCATTCTTGCGTGTACGTTTCAAAAATCATGTTCGAAATATAGAAAAAAGTCTAATTATGTTCTTAAGGTTGTTCGTACAACCATTCTTATGTTATTTTTCAGATTCAATTCAACATTTTACGTAAGAATATATTTCCGAAAGATTTTCATGAACTTGTTTTGTTCATGTTCTATCAAGTTTGGAATTTACGTCCTTAAAAAAAAAAGACGTACGTAAATTTATGAGGTCATTCTTGCATGCACGTTTCAAAAATGACATTCGAAATAATGTACAAAAAATCTAATGATGTTCTTTAAGTTGTTCGTACAACCATTCTTGCGTAAACAGTTACGAAAGATTTACGCGAATTTGTTCTGCTCCTCTTTTATAGATGGCGGTCGTAAATTCGAATTATATTTCTAAATTGTTTGTAAAATCATTTTTATCTTAATTGTCACGTTCAGTTCAACATTTTATGTAAAAACATATTTACGAAAGAGTTTCATGAATTTCGCAATGACGTGCTTAAAATGACGTACGTAAATTTTTGAACTCATTTTTGCGTGTACGTTTCAAAAATGTTCGAAATATAGAAAAAGTCTAATGATGTTCTTAAGGTTGTTCGTACAACCATTCTTGCGTAAACAGTTCCGAAAGATTTACGCGAATTCATTCTGCTCCTCTTTTATAGATGGCGGTCGTAAATTCGAATTATATTTCTAAATTGTTTGTAAAATCATTTTTATCTTAATTGTCACGTTCAGTTCAACATTTTATGTAAAAATATATTTACGAAAGAGTTTTATTAAATTGTTTTGCACGTTTGCCTGATGTATGTAAATGTATGTACGTACGTAGTTTCAAAAATGACATTTGAAATAACATATGAAAAAAATCTAATGTTCTTAACGTTGTTCGTACAACCATTCTCGCGTAAAATGTTAAATTGACTGCAGTAAATTATGTAGTAATATCTTTCACGAAAGATTTATCCGAATTGCTCCTCTTTTATAGATAGCGTTAGCAATCGCGTTCATAAAAACGAATTATAGTTTTACAATTTTTGTAAAGCTGTTCTTAAATTACTTTTTTTCTTTTCTTGTGTCTTTTAAATACAGTTGGTAATAATGTCTGTAAAATCTTATGATGTTCGTAAAATCTAATGATCGTAAAACCATTCATAAGTTGTTGAATTGCAGAAATCTGCACTAGAATAGTTTTATGAAGACTTTACCTTGATTTGTTGTGCTAGTTTCATAAATTACATTTGTAAAATTCAATCTTGGTAAAATTGTTTGGATGTTTGTTCTTATATAAATAACATAACTGTTGCGCTTGTTTCTTTGTAGATAAACGTTTTGTTTTGGTAATACGAGAAATATTGTCATCTTAGATAAACGTCTGGTGAATTTCCCACTGAGGAGAAATAGTTAAAAGTTAGATTAGTTTTTCCAATATGAATGTTTCTAGAACACGTTTCATTTCAGAGTGCTCTGGTTTGGTGGAGAGTTTGTTTGTTTGCTGTGAAAGCGTGTACTTGCGAGCACAAAGAGCAAAAGCAATAAAGAATGAAAGAAAGCAGCCACAAACAACAAGCGCTTCATAAAATGGGGCGGCTGAAAGACGGTTATTGATTTGTGTGTGTGTGTGTGTGTGTGTGTGTTATGAACAGAGCGACAGCTGTAAACCGGCACCGCCTGCTGTCACTGTAGGGGGCAAAATACAGGACAGAGGGGCATCAAACCCTCACACACACACACACACACACACACACACACATCTCCACACACACACATCTCCACACACACCTCCACTAACACACACCTCTCCACAAACACACACACCTCCAAACACACACATCTCCACAAACACACACACCTCCACAAACACACACATCTCCACACACACCTCCACTAACACACACCTCCAAACACACACATCTCCACAAACACACACACCTCCACAAACACACACATCTCCACAAACACACACACCTCCACAAACACACACACCTCCACAAACACACACACCTCCACTAACACACACATCTCCACTAACACACACACACACCTCCACTAACACACACACCTCAAACACACACCTCCACAAACACACACCTCCACAAACACACAGACCTCCACAAACACACACACCTCCACTAACACACACATCTCCACTAACACACACACACACCTCCACTAACACACACACCTCAAACACACACCTCCACAAACACACACACACCTCCACTAACACACACACCTCCACAAACACACACATCTCCACTAACACACACACACCTCCACTAACACACACACACCTCCACAAACACACACACCTCCACTAACACACACATCTCCACTAACACACACACACACCTCCAATAACACACACACACCTCCACTAACACACACACACCTCCACTAACACACACACACCTCCACTAACACACATCTCCACAAACACACACCTCCACTAACACACACACCTCCACTAACACACACCTCTCCACAAACACACACACCTCCACAAACACACACACCTCCAAACACACACATCTCCACAAACACACACATCTCCACAAACACACACATCTCCACAAACACACACATCTCCACAAACACACACACCTCCACAAACACACACACCTCCACTAACACACACATCTCCACTAACACATACACACCTCCACTAACACACACACACCTCCACAAACACACACATCTCCACAAACACACACACCTCCACAAACACACACACCTCCACAAACACACACACACACCTTCACTAACACACACACCTCCACTAACACACACACCTCCACTAACACACACACCTCCACTAACACACACACCTCCACAAACACACACATCTCCACTAACACACACACACCTCCACTAACACACACACACACACCTCCACTAACACACACACCTCCACAAACACACACACCTCCACTAACACACACATCTCCACTAACACACACACACCTCCAATAACACACACACACCTCCACTAACACACACACACCTCCACTAACACACACACACCTCCACTAACACACATCTCCACAAACACACACCTCCACTAACACACACACCTCCACTAACACACACCCCTCCACTAACACACACCCCTCCACTAACACACACCCCTCCACTAACACACACACCTCCACAAACACACACACCTCCACAAACACACACACACCTCCACAAACACACACACACCTCCACAAACACACACACACCTCCACAAACACACACACCTCCACTAACACACACACACCTCCACTAACACACATCTCCACAAACACACACCTCCACTAACACACACCCCTCCACTAACACACACCCCTCCACTAACACACACCCCTCCACTAACACACACACCTCCACAAACACACACACCTCCACAAACACACACACACCTCCACAAACACACACACACCTCCACAAACACACACACACCTCCACTAACACACATCTCCACAAACACACACCTCCACTAACACACACCCCTCCACTAACACACACCCCTCCACTAACACACACCCCTCCACTAACACACACCCCTCCACTAACACACACACCTCCACAAACACACACACCTCCACAAACACACACACACCTCCACAAACACACACACACCTCCACTAACACACACACACCTCCACTAACACACACACACCTCCACTAACACACACACACCTCCACTAACACACACACACCTCCACTAACACACACACACCTCCACAAACACACACACCTCCACAAACACACACATCTCCACAAACACACACATCTCCACAAACACACACACCTCCACTAACACACACACACCTCCACTAACACACACACACCTCCACTAACACACACACACCTCCACTAACACACACACACCTCCACTAACACACACACACCTCCACTAACACACATCTCCACAAACACACACACCTCCACAAACACACACATCTCCACAAACACACACATCTCCACAAACACACACACCTCCACTAACACACACACACCTCCACAAACACACATCTCCACAAACACACACATCTCCACAAACACACACATCTCCACAAACACACACATCTCCACAAACACACACACCTCCACAAACACACACACCTCCACAAACACACACACCTCCACTAACACACACATCTCCACTAACACATACACACCTCCACTAACACACACACACCTCCACAAACACACACATCTCCACAAACACACACACCTCCACAAACACACACACCTCCACAAACACACACACACACCTTCACTAACACACACACCTCCACTAACACACACACCTCCACTAACACACACACCTCCACTAACACACACACCTCCACAAACACACACATCTCCACTAACACACACACACCTCCACTAACACACACACACACCTCCACTAACACACACACCTCCACAAACACACACACCTCCACTAACACACACATCTCCACTAACACACACACACCTCCAATAACACACACACACCTCCACTAACACACACACACCTCCACTAACACACACACACCTCCACTAACACACATCTCCACAAACACACACCTCCACTAACACACACACCTCCACTAACACACACCCCTCCACTAACACACACCCCTCCACTAACACACACCCCTCCACTAACACACACACCTCCACAAACACACACACCTCCACAAACACACACACACCTCCACAAACACACACACACCTCCACAAACACACACACACCTCCACAAACACACACACCTCCACTAACACACACACACCTCCACTAACACACATCTCCACAAACACACACCTCCACTAACACACACCCCTCCACTAACACACACCCCTCCACTAACACACACACCTCCACAAACACACACACCTCCACAAACACACACACACCTCCACAAACACACACACACCTCCACAAACACACACACACCTCCACTAACACACATCTCCACTAACACACACCTCCACTAACACACACCCCTCCACTAACACACACCCCTCCACTAACACACACACCTCCACAAACACACACACCTCCACAAACACACACACACCTCCACAAACACACACACACCTCCACAAACACACACACACCTCCACTAACACACACACACCTCCACTAACACACACACACCTCCACTAACACACACACACCTCCACTAACACACACACACCTCCACTAACACACACACACCTCCACTAACACACACACACCTCCACAAACACACACACCTCCACAAACACACACATCTCCACAAACACACACATCTCCACAAACACACACATCTCCACAAACACACACACCTCCACTAACACACACACACCTCCACTAACACACACACACCTCCACTAACACACACACACCTCCACTAACACACACACACCTCCACTAACACACACACACCTCCACTAACACACACACACCTCCACTAACACACACACACCTCCACTAACACACACACACCTCCACTAACACACACACACCTCCACTAACACACACACACCTCCACAAACACACACACCTCCACAAACACACACATCTCCACAAACACACACATCTCCACAAACACACACACCTCCACTAACACACACACACCTCCACTAACACACACACACCTCCACAAACACACATCTCCACAAACACACACATCTCCACAAACACACACATCTCATGGATAGATGCACTTTTATGGACTTCAGAACAGAAACAGCCCGTCCCACTCGCAAATTTCGCCTATGTATCTGTTATTTCTGTGTGACTCTTCTGAAGCGTTTCATTTGCAGTGTATCTCACGTGTGTGTGTGTGTGTGTGTGTGTGTGTGTGTGTGTGTGTGGTCTCTCTGTGCTCCTGTAGAGCTGTACTCAGGACTTCAAGCAAGCGGAGTCTCGGTACCGGAGACCAAGAAGGATCTCTGGCAGAACCTGTTGCAGAACTGCTTGCCGAACTTCCTCGCCGAGAAGCAGTTCAACGCAGCCATGGCGACCATCGAGCCTCACTGCGCCGTCTGCACGCTGTTCTGCCCCTACACACAGGTGATGAGCGCGTCACCGTCGACCAATCACAACACCCGGGTCCCGCCAGCCAATCAGAGCACAGGAACTAAACCGAGCGTTACTGATAGACTGAGAAGAGAGGAGCTGCAACTGTCAAATATGAGAAATGAATCATGTTTGTTTGAGCATTCAAGCATGAAAACATATTTAATAGTCAAACCAAAAATTATTCAGACACCAGATATCATTTGTAATATTTTTTTACTAAAGCAGGACACTATAGTTCATTTATGTAAGTCGGGATAAGAAAATAAAGTAAACTGTGACATATTATACCCAAACATTCTTCATACAGTGACTACCAGTAACATTATAAACCAAAAATGATTCAGACACTTTGAGCTGATCATGTTTTGCTGAAGTATGTTTTCTTCTTAACCGCAGACTGAACAAAATGAAGCATTGCTTGGTCACTGGTTGAGCTAAACTGGTATTATCTAATTGTGTAGTTAAATTTAACAGCTGACAGATATTCAACATAATTCATGTGTGAGACAGTCTAACAGAAGGATGGACAAAACCAGTGAAGTATCAACTGAGTTCTGCTCATATTTTATTACCATTTTCTAAACTACAGTGAATAAACTGTGATAATGTGAGAAATGTTGATAATAAATGTTGGTTTGACTGTATGTCCACTTCAACATGCTCATCTCTCTCATGTGTTTTTGTGTGTGTTTAGCCGGTAAAGGACTCGTTCCACGTCTCGGACACGTCCCGGGTCGGGTGTCGAACCCGTCCGCTGGTTCCGGAGATGTGCTTCAGCGCCGGTGCCGAAAACACTGAACCCCTGCCGTCGAACTCCCACATCGGTGACGACGGCACCAGCGTTCTCCTGTCCTGTGGAAGCTGTGGCCTTCAGGTCCACGCCAGTGAGTTCAGCATCTTTCTCATGATCCAAACGCTCTGCAGAACAGACAGTTAAAGCGGTGTCGTGCTAGCGGCGTCGTGCTAGCGGTGTCGTGCTAGCGGTGTCGTGCTAGCGGTGTCGTGCTAGCGGCCCCCAAGTTAATAACTAATGATCTTTGCAACGGAAGTGAATCAATCAAAACTAACTTTAGCTGGACAATAACTTTATTATAGAGCCGCTATAAAGCCAAACTATCTCTGTTACTGTAATTTCCTGTCATCACTGTAAAGCTGCTTTAGCAGTGACGTGTTACGCTAGTGGTCGGTTCACACAGAACTGCTTTTGCGTTGCAACGCGCTGCTTTTAATCGATTTTCTATGTAAATGTACTGGATGAACACCTTTGACTCCATGTCTCAGTGTTTTTAAAATTTATATCAGACCGTACTTGACAGTTTTTCCATGTTTGTGTGTGTGTATATATATAAATTTCCTTTGTTGGTTTTCAAAAAGCGATGCCGAGCAGATTAATATAATAATTGATAAATTCATATTCATAATATCATTAAGAATAAATAAATGTATTTATATAATGTGAATAAATAAAAGTATGTAATGTGAATAATAATAATAATAATAATAATAATAATGAATTGTATTTATTATTATTTGTTAATAACTAATTAATTTGTTGTTTATTATTATTTTTTTATTAAAACAACTCAGACAACCCCTTTTTTTTCTTACATATAACAATATGTATATATACAAAAGATTCAAAACATTTTCCTGTAAAAATTAATGCCAAACATAAAATTCATGTAATATAAGTAGAAATAATAACAATAATAATAAATATATTTGTATTATTATTCTTTTAGTTTTTTTTATACATTTTCTATATTGGAGAGACTAAACAGACCTTTCATTTTTTTCTGTAAACAAAAAATGATATAAAATATAAATTAAATGTATAACATAAATTCTGTAAAATAAATAATATAATATAATGCATTATTTGTTTATTTTTGGGTAATTTTTTTGTTTTTTTGTTCGATGAGTGAAAACTTCCTTTCGTTCTTTCCTGTAAAATATTATGCTGAATCTATTTTTAGAACATAGTAATATGAAAAAATATATATATACATATTTATATAATAATGACCTTTCAGTTGTTCTGTAACAAGGTGTATATTGTGTATATATCCAACACTTCAGAATATTATGATGCAATTAATTAATTTGTCAAATCGCCACATTTTTCCCTGAAAGAAATGTGCACTAGATAATTTGAATAAATGAACAGTACATTTTCAGATAGATAATATTAGTGTTGCATTGTTCTCTAAAACAAGAAGTAGTTCACTTCAAAATCACATTTGTATCTTCAGCCTTCACGCCTATCCACATATTTCTGTCTGTCAGTCAGGAGTGTGTGCTAATCAACGGCCTTGATTGTCTCTTTATCTCGTCGCCGGGCCCTCGAGAGCCTCTTACGGAGACCCGGACGTCACTCCAGCCAATTTACCGTCAGTCAGGCTGAACTCCAGCGCTGTTATTTATTTAGAGAGGCAAAAAAAACTCCAGAAGAGGAAAACACACACGGCAAAAGTGGTTTGTTTCTCTTCGGCGCGAGTCTAAGCCGCGTAGCCAATTAGAATGTTTGTGTGCGTGTGTGTGTGTGTGAGCGACGCCGCGCTCTGATTGGCCCGTTTAAACGAAAATGACAGTTGAGATGAAACTATTTCACTTCAACTTTTGCCTGATTGTTTCTGTGTTTTCCTGAAGCATTCGGCCGTGATATATCTTATTATATTTATTATGAATAACACGAGCGTTTCGCTTGGATGCTCTCCAGAGTCGTCGGATTGGAAAGTTCGACTCGCCGTATGTCGGCTCGTATTTAAGTTGGATCCTCTGAGCGTGAAGCAGTCTGTGATGGCTCTGGGATGAGCCGCCGTATATTAGTCTGCTTTTAGATGCACTAATCAGTTTACCGTCACTCTGTTTTCACTCTGTCAAACTAATTAAAGCTGTCGCTGTTTCATACACACGCCGTTTCTGTCGCCTCCTTTCAAGCTTTCTGTAAAGAAGCACAGCTTATAAAACAGGTGTTTCTGGCTCGTAAATCTCACCTGATGACCCACGCTTGATTAAAATGGCTGATATATGTGACGCTCTATATATTTCTGCATCAGTTATTTTAAATGTCCTACAGTTACTGTGTTACTTAGTGAAAGCATTGTTTATTCTTATTACATTTAGTCATTTAGCAGACGCTTTTATCCAAAGCGACTTACAAATGAGAACAAGAAAAGAATCGATATTAATTCAGATTCATTGCTTTATTTTTGTCCTTGCTTGTGGACGAGGTTGACAGAAGTTAGCCACTTTCGTTCCAACAGAGGATGAAATGTGTCGTTATCTATGAGTGTTGAGTGACGTAATATCCAGAGTGGACGCGTGGAAGAGTCGTGAGACTGAAAGACTGCTCATACGCTGAGAGAGATAAGACAATAGAGCTGCACGATGTGATCTCCATTCAAACACCCACGCGATCTTTCAATTCGTCTGTCTATTAAACTGTGACAAAATCATATCGCGACATTCAAAAGTCGTCATGAAACGGCTTCACAAACACTCTTTTCAACCTCATAGTATCATTATTTCTGTGATACAATAGTTAAAATGATCATAGAAGTACTTAGATAAACGTTTAAAGTTCAAATATGAACACTTATGTTCTACGATAGCGATCAAAATCAGCTTTTGATAGAAACTTGACGCTTAAAATAACGCATTTACATTGTTTCACCACTAGGTGGCGACAAGTGACTATTAAAACATGTATTTGATATTGAATCGTTTATTAAAGAGAATGTAGTACCGTATGATGCTTCTGAAATAACACTCGGAAAGATGTGATGATTTGTTTTTGTAAATATGACTCATCTTATACATCATGTACAGTCCGTAGAAGTGAATGATTTAACTTTTCCCGGTGGTCTAGTGTTAAAAAAATACTTGTAGAATCGCAATACTTAAAAAAATCGCAATGCATATCGTATCGGCACCCAAGTTTCGTGATGGTATCTAATCGGGAGATAGGTGTATCGTCCCAGCCCTACTATTCAGTATGAGAGGCGGCTTTCTGTGCACGCGCCATTGTGGATGTGAGCACAGCGCGCGGGTCTTCTTGTGCTTGAATGGTTTAAAGTCGTATTAAAATGCACACAGAGGACTCGAAATGCGCTCGTCTTATCGAATCCACGGTTCTTGGAAATCGCTCTCGATACCCAACCCTAAACATCTCTAGCTTGTTTGCCTTCCAAAGCCACGAAGAACAGGCCGTGAAGTGAAACGAGCCGCCGTCCTAAATGGTTGAACCGTGCTAGGGGGGAAGAAAAGACTACAAAAACAACAACAGCAGCAACACCTCCAGCTTGTTTGCTTTCCAAAGCCTTGAACAGCTCGTGAAGTGAAAGACAGCTTGTTAGTTGTGCTGTCGTTGCCTCCTCATTTCTTGATGCTATTTTCTGCTAGCCTGGTTTCGTAAGCGCTTGAACTCACAAACATTCCTCCAGCGGTTATGAAAATGACTTTCCCGAACGTGTATAAGCGCGTGTTTGCGCGTGTGTGCGTGTTGCATATTAAACTAATGCCCGGAGGCTGTGTTTGTGTCCCGTGTGCCGTGGCGGAGGCCATTATGGCTCGAGCCGGGCTTGAACGCGTGCTTCCCGCTGCTGGTGTTTACCTGCGCGGATGAGGGGGGCACAGCCGCTGAAAGCTGGTGATTTCGATAAGACGAGGACGAGGGGGAAATGACAGCATGTCAAAACGGGCTTTCCGTTTGTGTGAGCTTTCACCTCCAGCTGGAGCGTTTCTTCTAAAGCGATCGCGCGCACAATAATCACAGTCCATTCCTGTGCCTTGCGATCGAAGGGTGTAATTACAGGAAACAGCGGGTTCTTGAACACCGCGCGGCGACACACACACACACACCTTCAGACGACAACGCTACTCGTGTGAACGTCATCCTTCAGTTTCAAATGGGAAGGTTTCAGGTTGCGTACAGCTTGTGTAATTGGTTGGAAATGTAAAAGGTGTAAAAGAGACTTGAAATGTCCATCGTAACACATTCTTATGACTTATTTCAACGTGAAGTTTCAATTTGATGTTTTTTGTAGTGCTGGGCAGCGATTAATCGCATCTAAAATAGAAGTTTTGTGTTTACATGATGTATGTGTGTGTACTGTACTGTGTATAATTAGTTTGTATATATAAATACACACACATACATGTATATATTTAAGAAAAATTTGTTATTTATATATGGAATATTTATATTTATATATAATCTAAATTATATATAAATACATATAGAGTATATATACATGCAAATATTTCTTAAATACATACATGCATTATCCAGAGTTTGAAATTTAAGTTTCAGGTCTCTGTGCAAAAAGTGATTAACAAGTAATAAATGGATCATAACTATTCCATAAATATAATTTACTACTATAAAATCCCCTAAAAGTACAAAATATTAAATAAAAAAAACATTGTCGAACTGAAATATAGTGCATTGAAATAAAACATTTCAGTCATTTTTGACCGCCACACGATTTCTTTTTTACTTGATTTAGTTTGTGTAATTGTTTGTTCGGTCTGTTTCTAGTTTCATTTGTCGATTGTTTAATTTTGTTGTCTTTTTTTTTTTTTTTTTTGTGGCAATTTTTACGTTCGTTTCTTCTTTTTTTTACTGTCTTTTGTTCTTAATTTGAACCAGGGTGGCCGCGGGTCCTTAAAAAGTCTTAAAATGTCTTAAATAAAGTTTTCCTAATAAAAGGCCTTAAAAAGTATTAAAATGTCTTAAATTCAGATTCGATAGGTCTTAAATATTTCTGGTCACGTTACCGCTAAACCTAATGTCCATCAAATAACCAGTGAAGCATCGAATCGCGAGAATGATTCAGATTTTATTACATAAACAGCTATTGATAATGATAATGTAGGCCTTTTCTGGTAACGCTGCTTGTCTCTGTGATAGATTTTATAGAAAGAAATCAAAACAAATACGGCAAACAAAACAAAAAAACTCCCAGAAGGAGTAATTTTTACTAAGGTAAAAATTCAAAATGTTGAGTTTTTTATTTATAACATGTGATATAGTTAAGTAGCATAACGTGACTGGAGCTATTTTGCTGAATATTCTCACGATTGCAAATGTTACATTGATTTTAGTTCAATAAACAAGTAGTGAATATTAAATTATTTCAATTACTTAGGTTAAATATTACATATATGCATGTAATATAATGTGTATTTCCATCACAGGTTTGGTCTTAAATTTCATTCAAAGTGGCATTAAAAAGGTCTTAAAAAGTCTTAAATTTAACTTGTTTATATCTGTAGACACCCTGTGAACTCTTTGTTCATTCTTTTTGTATCAAACTATGTTGGAGAAAGATGTTTTTTAATAGAAACCGTTGTATCTTTGAAAATAACGTTCACTGGTGAATCAGTTTAATGAAAAGTTTCGGTTTCCTTTTCCGTCAGGTTGTTACGGAGTCAATCCCGAGACGAAACAGGAAGGCTGGATGTGTTCTCGATGTACCTCGATGGAGTGGACAGCCGTAAGTGTTGAACACTTTTCACGCATTTATTGTTGCGTTAAAACGTTGCGTTGATTATTGTTTTCTTGGTTGCAGGCCTGCTGTTTGTGCAGTTTAAGAGGAGGAGCTTTGAAGAAAACCACAGATGACAGGTCTAATATCTTAAACTCTATTACGAGGCATCTGTTAAAGAGTTAGTTCACCCAAAAATGAAAACTCTGTCAGTAATTACTCTCCCTCATGTTGTTCCAACCCCGTAAGACTTTCGTTCATCTTCAGAACACAGATTAAGATATTTTTGATTAAATCTGAGAGCTGTCTCACTCCTCCATAGGCTTCTAGGTAATCAATGTCTACACAGAAGAACATGAAGAGTTGAATAAAGTCGTTATTTTTTGGGGGGGTTTTCGCACTAAAAGTGTTCTCGTCGCTTCATAAACTTAAGGTTGAGCCACTGTAGTCACTTGGACTATTTTAAACATTGTCTTTACTAACTTTTCTGGGCCGGCAAGTTTCAATTACAGAGAAGCCTATGGAGGAGTGAGCCAGCTCTCAGATTTAATCAGAAATATCTTAATTTGTGTTCAGAAGATGAACAAAAGTCTTATGGGGTTGGAACAACAGGAGGGAGAGTAATTACTGACAGAACTTTCATTTTTGGGTGAACTAACCCTTTAACGCTTATTTTCTAAACAAACAGTCGATGTAAAGTGAATGTTTGTTTTGTGTGGTTAGTAGGGGTGGACCGGTACACAGAAGTCACGGTTCGGTTCATACCTCGGTTCAGACAGCACGGTTCGGTACGAGTTCGGTACAATGGAGGGAAAAGCAAAACAGAAATGCTGAAGGCTTGCGCATGTCTCAGGCTGGACTACCGAAGGAAAATAAATTACTTAAGCCTTGTATTTTTTAAATAAGTTTTATTAATAAAGTAAAGGCATAGAACCAGTTTATTTGTAGTGCACTGACAATAGTTTTATATAATTAGTTTATTAATTAGATTAATAAAAAGACAAAAAGACCTTGAGATATGTTTGGTAATTGTACCTGAATTAATTGAAAATTTCAGATTAATATATTTGTTTTCCTTAAAATTTTAATTGACAGTAACTTAAACACTTTGCAGTTTGAACGATGTCCTGTATAAAAAAAATGACGGAGTATGTTTTTATGTTTCCACTCTTCGATCGCGTGGGTCTCTCTCTCTCTCTCTCTCTCTATATATACAGTGGATACGGTAAGTATTCAGACCCCCTTAAATTTTTTACTCTTTGTTATATTGCAGCCATTTGCTAAAATCATTTAAGTTCTTTTTTTCCCTCATTATTGTACACACAGCACCCCATATTGACAGAAAAACACAGAATTGTTGACATTTTTGCACATTTATTAAAAAAGAAAACCTGAAATATCACATGGTCCTAAGTATTCAGACCCTTTGCTCAGTATTTAGTAGAAGCACCCTTTTGATCTAATACAGCCATGAGTCAATACAGCCATAAGTTTTTCACACCTGGATTTGGGTATCCTCTGCCATTCCTCCTCGCAGATCCTCTCCAGTTCTGTCAGGTTGGATGGTAAACGTTGGTGGACAGCCATTTTCAGGTCTCTCCAGAGATGCTCAATTGGGTTTAAGTCAGGGCTCTGGCTGGGCCATTCAAGAACAGTCACGGAGTTGTTGTGAAGCCACTCCTTCGTTATTTTAGCTGTGTGCTTAGGGTCATTGTCTTGTTGGAAGGTGAACCTTCGGCCCAGTCTGAGGTCCAGAGCACTCTGGAGAAGGTTTTCGTCCAGGATATCCCTGTACTCGGCCGCATTCATCTTTCCCTCGATTGCAACCAGTCGTCCTGTTCCTGCAGCTGAAAAACACCCCCACAGCATGATGCTGCCACCACCATGCTTCACATGAGACTGTATTGGACAGGTGATGAGCAGTGCCTGGTTTTCTCCACACATACCGCTTAGAATTAAGGCCAAAAAGTTCTATCTTGGTCTCATCAGACCAGAGAATCTTATTTATCACCATCTTGGAGTCCTTCAGTGTGCTTTCATGTGTCTTGCACTGAGGAGAGGCTTCCGTCGGGCCACTCTGCCATAAAGCCCTGACTGGTGGATGGCTGCAGTGATGGTTGACTTACTACAACTTTCTCCCATCTCCCGACTGCATCTCTGGAGCTCAGCCACAGTGATCTTTGGGTTCTTCTTTACCTCTCTCACCAAGGCTCTTCTCCCCCGATAGCTCAGTTTTGCCGGACGGCCAGCTCTAGGAAGGGTTCTGGTCGTCCCACACGTCTTCCATTTAAGGATTATGGAGGCCACTGTGCTCTTAGGAACCTTAAGTGCAGCAGAATTGTTTTTGTAACCTTGGCCAGATCTGTGCCTTGCCACAATTCTGTCTCTGAGCTCTTCAGGCAGTTCCTTTGACCTCATGATTCTCATTTGCTCTGACATGCACTGTGAGCTGTAAGGTCTTATATAGACAGGTGTGTGGCTTTCCTAATCAAGTCCAATCAGTATAATCAAACACAGCTGGACTCAAATGAAGGTGTAGAACCATCTCAAGGATGATCAGAAGAAATGGACAGCACCTGAGTTAAATATATGAGTGTCACAGCAAAGGGTCTGAATACTTAGGACCATGTGATATTTCAGTTTTTCTTTTTTAATAAATGTGCAAAAATGTCAATATGGGGTGCTGTGTGTACAATAATGAGGAAAAAAAATGAACTTGCAATATAACAAAGAGTGAAAAATTTAAGGGGGTCTGAATACTTTCCATACCCACTGTATATATAATTATTTATTCCAGCATTGCAATCTTTACATCGCAGCCTGCTTCAGAGCTAAGGCGGGGCTACAGATTAGGTGTCCCTAAATAACCCGTGTATCTAACAGTAGTTCTGCATTACATTCATTAATTTGCACGCAAGTTTTATTTATTTTTATACCGTGAATTCTCCGTGTAAATTTAAGCACCGAACCGTGACGCCCGTACCGTTTCGGTTCAATACGAATACACGTACCGTTCCACCCCTAGTGGTTAGATGTGAAGCGAACGTTTGTCTCGTGTGGTTAGATGTAAAACGAACGTTTGTCTCGTGTGGTTAGATGTAAAACGAACGTTTGTCTCGTGTGGTTAGATGTAAAACGAACGTTTGTCTCGTGTGGTTAGATGTAAAACGAACGTTTGTCTCGTGTGGTTAGATGTAAAACGAACGTTTGTCTCGTGTGGTTAGATGTAAAACGAACGTTTGTCTCGTGTGGTCAGGTGGGTTCACGTGATCTGTGCTGTGGCTGTGGCCGAGGCTCGTTTCGTCAGCGCTGTGGAGCGAGAGCCTGTGGACGTGACCTCTGTTCCCGACACCAGGAAGAGTCTGGTGAGTGACTGTCCAGATCACTGTACATAAACACACGGGGGAAATAGAGGCTTCTCTTTTGTACATTCAGTTTATTTTATTTTTTTTGCTTTGTTTTATACTTTTCCGTTCTGTCGTTCGTTGCGCAT
Organism: Rutilus rutilus; assembly: GCF_951802725.1. Taxonomy (NCBI): domain Eukaryota; kingdom Metazoa; phylum Chordata; class Actinopteri; order Cypriniformes; family Leuciscidae; genus Rutilus; species Rutilus rutilus. The sequence continues at coordinate 5,726,359 of NC_140222.1, read as the reverse complement.
CCATTGATTTGTGATTTTTTTTTTTTTTTCATTCTAACCTTTGTGCTTTTATTTTTCGTTATTTTTTTTTTTTCGTTATTTTTTTTTTTTTTTTTATATATTAGTTTCATTCATTTTCTGATGTTTTCAGTTCTTTCTGTTTCTTATTGGCCTTTCGTTTGTGTTTGTTTTCTCACATTTGTTTCTTTCATTCTTTTGCTGGTAGTTTTATTTGTTTTGTTGTTTATTTTGTTTTATTTTCCACTTTTTTGTTTTGTTTCTTATTTGTTGGTATTTTTCTTCTTTTTTCATTGTTTATTTCTTTCATTCATTCTTTCGTTGGTATTTTTTCTGTTTGGCTTCTACTTTTGTTTGTTTTACTTAATTTTTCTCTCATTCGTTTGTTGTCTGTTTCTTTCATTCTGTGTTTTGCTTTTGCCTTTTTCGTTTATTTTTTTGTTCTTTTTTGTTCATATATTAGTTTCATTAATTTTCTGCTGTTGTTTTCAGTTATTCTTTCTGTTTATTATTGGCCTGTCGTTTGTGTTTGTTTTCTCACATTTTTTTATTTTATGCTTTTCTTTCATTTACTTTTGTTTGTTTTACCTTCTTTTTTTATCTTCACTGTTTCTTTCGTTTTTTCTTTTGTTCATTCCTAATGTGTTTATTTCTTGCTTTTTTGCCTTTTTCATACTTTATTTCTTCCATTATTTTTTTATTTTATTTTTGTTCACATTTTAGTTTAGTTAGTTAATGCTTTTTTGTTTGTTCTTTCTGTTTCTTATTAGTTTGTTCTTTGTTTCTTTTTTCATTGGTATTTTTCTACTTTTGTTTGTTTTCATTAATTCATATTTGCTCATACGTTTGTTCTCTGTTTCTTATTCGTTTGTTCTTTCATTTGTGCTTTGTTTTTTTTGCCCTTATGATCATTATTTAGTTTCTTTTGTGTTGTTCATTGTATTTTTGTTTCTTTTGTTCAGTTGTCTTGTTCTTGAGTTGTTCCTCTCTCTCTTTCTCGGAGGGAATGATGCATTATTAATGATGTGGAACGGCTGAATAATCAGGTGTCGTTCCTCTGCTGTGCTAAATGAAGTGCATTGATTATATAGGCAGGTTTCTCCATCTGAACACACACGCACACACACCAGCGCTGCTCAAACACAGAACACAAACCATGAGTGACATCATCTCCTCTGGTGTCGTTCACCACATGATGAGGCAAAAAAAACGCTCGTTCATATGTGCTCATATGTTTCTTTTGTTCCAGCTTTCAATCTTTCATTTGTGCTTTTTTCATTCATTCTTTGTTTCTTTTGCTCTTTGTTTTCTACTTTTGTGTGTTATTTCTGTTTCTTTTTTCTTTTTCCTTAATTTTTTTTATTTTTTTTACTGTTTTTCTTTCATTTTTGTTCTTTTCTACTTTTCTGTTTCTGTTGTTCACTCTTTCTTTTGTTTTTGCTTTTTTGTTTCATTCTTTTTCTTTTGCAGTTTGTTTTCTTTTTCTACTTTTGTTTTTTTCTGTTTCGTTTCTTTTGTTCACTCTTAGTTTTTTCTTTCATTCATTGTTTCTTTTGCTGTTTGTTTTATTTCTTTTCTACTTGTGTTTATTTTTTTTCTGTTTCGTTTCTTTTGTTCGCTCTTACTTTTTCTTTTGTACTTTTTTTTCCATTCTTTTTCATTTAGTTGTTTCGTTATGTTTGGCTTCTACTTTTGTTCGTTCCATTTTTTAATTTTTTTTCGCTCATTCGCCAGTTTGTTCTCTTTATTTATTCCTTTCACTTTTTGTTTGTGCTTTTTTTTTCAGTTTTTACCCTTTTCGTTTATTTTGTCTTCATAACCTTTGTTTCTTTTCTAGTTAATCTTTTCATAAACCTCTCGTACTGTTCATACGTCTGACATCAGCTTGTGGAAAAGAGCCATTTTGGAGCAAATCGATGTCAGTAGTTTGTTTTAAATGTTTATATGAACATCAAACATTTATTCTCGTGGATTAAAAGAAAGTCTCTTCTCGCTCACTGCAACACAAAATGGACGCCAGGTCTTGATGTATGAATAAATAACTGAGAGGTTGATGCTTGTAAATCACATATTTTTTCCCTTCCCTTGTCCGTTGGCCTGTCTTGTGATCATTCCCCGAGGAATGATAAATCAGAGCCTTTCACCCGCCGATGAAATATTTCCGAGCCGGCGCCGCATCGAAAGGCCGTCGTACATTACGACCGCTTGGCCACAGGGAGCTGAAATGAAGTATTGACAATTTAATAAAGAATTTTTATTCCCGTCGATATCCCCGTGTCCGTGCGCCGTGTGTGTGTGTGTGTTTGGAGGTGGTTTATGTGGAAAGGGAGGAGAAGAGGAGAAAGACGGGGAAGAACGGACACAAAGAAAGAGGGAAAGATGAGCCGAAATGTTTTCCATTCAGAGGATATTCGCATTACACAGTGTTTTAAACAATCGGCTGCTCGTTGACTTCATTTGCCTCAAAATAAGCCCTTATTTCTGCGTTTGAGTCAAAATCGACTGTCTTTCTGGTGTTTCTATTGTTGTTCACTGTTCATAAATGTTCCTCTTCCTAATCTTCCATGGAAATGTAAGCTGCTGCGCTCTTGAAATGACTTTCGCTTTCAGCTGACACATGAAAATAATGTTAACCAATAGCCAAATATCTGTTTAGCATCGACTTAGCATTCGCCTCAGGCTCCATTTTCTGATGGATAAAATCACTTTTCCTCATTGAAAACCCTGCAGTTAGTCATGCTACAATAGTTAATAGAGTTGTAAATGACTTTTGATGTTTACATTACCTTATTGTTTATACTTTTGCACTTTTTTGGGGGGGTTTGTTTACTTGTTGCTTGTTTCTGTTTCACTTTCATTTCTTGGTTTTTATCCTTATTTTGTTTCTTTTCTTCTTTATCGTAAACCTTTCGTAATAATACATGATAGCAATGTACTATTTAAAATTTGCTTATTCATGCTAGCAACATGTTAAAACATGTTATAAATTCTAATGCTAATTCATGTTAGCAAACACGTTGAAAGATGGTATGTGTTAATTGATGCTAGTACCATGGTAGCAATGTTAAATAATGCTAGCAATGTGTTCATTCATGCTAGAAACTTGCTAGCAATGTTAAAATGTGCTAGCAATGTGTCCATTCATGCTAACAGTGTGTTAGATCACGTAAATGTTGTGCTAATTCATGTTAGGAAAATGTTAACAACATGCTAAAATTTGCTAGCAAAGTGTTAAATCAGGTTAGACACATGTTAGCAATGTGATAAATCATGCTAACAATTATCTATCTGTTTTCTGACGGACTGTATTTCTAAGCTTTAAAACAACTTTTAAACTTCAAACTACTTCAACCTGAAAACCTTCAAACTTCTTCACACTTTCCGGTCAGGCTTTCTCAAGCCAACATCTAAGTTTGTGTCTTGACAAACTTTTTTTTTATCTAGTTGAGTATCCTATTTATCCTGGGAATTTGTAATGCTAATGACATTATATATTGACATTTCCTCGTTCCGATTTTCAGAAGTGCGTCTACTGCCACAAGACGACTAAGCAGATCTTCGGCGCGTGTATCCAGTGCTCGTCGGACAACTGCTCCACATCTTTCCACGTCACCTGTGCCCTCCTCGCCGGAGTCGCCATGAAGCCGGCCGATTGGCCGTACGTGGTGTCCGTCACCTGCCACAAACACAAACATACCAATCAGAAGGTGCGTAGCCTTGGTAACACACTTAAAGGGATAGTTCACCCAAAAATGAAAATTAGCCCATGATTTACTCACCCTCAAGTCATCCTAGGTGTATATGACATTCTTCTTTCAGACGAATACAATCAAGAGTTATATTAAAAAATGTCCTGGCTCTTCCAAGCTTTATTATGGCAGTGAATGGCTGTTTCTGTTTTGAAGTCCATAAAAGTGCATCTGTCCATCATAAAAGTGCATCCATCCATCATAAAAGTGCATCTATCCATCATAAAAGTGCATCCATCCATCATAAAAGTGCATCTATCCATCATAAAAGTGCATCCATCCATCATAAAAGTGCATCCATCCATTATAAAAGTGCATCTATCTGTCATAAGTGCATCCATCCATCATAAAAGTGCATCTATCCATCATAAAAGTGCATCCATCCATCATAAAAGTGCATCTATCCATCATAAAAGTGCATCCATCCATCATAAAAGTGCATCTATCCATCATAAAAGTGCATCTGTCCATCATAAAAGTGCATCTATCCATCATAAAAGTGCATCCATCCATCATAAAAGTGCATCTATCCATCATAAAAGTGCATCTATCCATCATAAAAGTGCATCTATCCATTATAAAAGTGCATCCATCCATCATAAAAGTGCATCTGTCCATCATAAAAGTGCATCTATCCATCATAAAAGTGCATCTATCCATCATAAAAGTGCATCTATCCATCATAAAAGTGCTCCACAGGCTCCGGGGGGTTAATAAAGGCCTTCTGAGGCAAAGTGATGTGTTTGTGTAAGAAAAATATCCATATTTAACACGTTACAAAGTAAAATTTGATCAAAACATTTGATCGGACAAAATGATCTTTTAGGCTAAGTAGCCTAATGACTGCAGGCTGATAGTCATGTTTGTTTATTTATTTGTCTGGTGAAAGTGTCTTGCCTCAGGCTATAATGCAAATCGATTTTTCAACTTTGCAGATTCATCTATGGTAGCTTGATATTATAATATTGACGATATATGGCTATTACCTACCACACAAACATTGAATTGAATTAGCATTCTGTAAAACAGTAGCCAATAGGCTACTATAATGACGCTGGCTTGTAAACGTGAGCTACGCGATCTTTTGGCATTTGAAAAAAATAAAACACATGAAATTATATTCATATGACATGCTGAAATATATACCACTGTACCTGGGATGATGACATTTCACACGCAACGCAGGCAGACGTGAGAACTCCTTCTGCAGAGTTCGGGGGTATCGGCTGGTCAACAAATGCACGTGTATCCCCTGGTGTTACCATGACAGATTTTACGACCGCAGTAGAAGACAATACTGTTCCCCAACTGTAGGGGGACCCCGAGAGCAAAAGTTGCTTGGTGTTGCTTTAACATTGAAATCACTCGCGCCAGACGCTCTATTCGCGTTTGGTGTGAACGCAGCATTAGGCGTCGAAGATATCGTCATCTCCGTTTTTTTCTGCGAACTTCAGAAGAAAAATGCAAAAAAAATAGCTGTAACTCAAGCAAGACTACAGCTGACGACGGCATCGTGGAAGTTTGTGATAAACATTGGCGCATCTCCTGTGACGTAGGCGCTAGCAACGACGTATAATGACGTGTAACGGTGTAGTAGTGGTGTCCCATTTCTTAGGGGAATATTTTCACCCCTACGCCTTGCCACTCTGTTTCAAGGGGCAAGGGTAAGGGTTAGGGGTGGGCGAAGGGGTATAAAATAGAATTGGGATTGGGCCTTTATTAACCCCCCGGAGCCGTGTGGAGTTCATTTATGATGGACAGATGCACTTTTATGATGGATAGATGCACTTTTATGGATTTCAAAACAGAAACAGCCATTCACTGCCATTATAAAGCTTGGAAGAGCCAGGAAATGTTTTAATATAACTCTGATTGTATTCGTCTGAAAGAAGAATGTCATATACACCTAGGATGACTTGAGGGCGAGTAAATCATGGGCTGATTTAAATTTTTGGGTGAACTATCCCTTTAAATGAGAGCGCGTGTTCCTCAAACTGAAGGTTTGTCTCTGTTGCAGGTCAAAAGCAGCTCGCGCGAGTTGTCTCTGGGTCAGGAGGTCATCGGGAGGAGCAGCAACGGTTGGTTTTATCGCTGCACCATCACCGGCATCGGCACGCAGAACTTCTACGAAGTCAACTTTGACGACGGCTCCTACTGTGATAACGTCTTCCCAGAGAACCTGCTGGTGAGCTAAACACACCAACAAATAGTCTCTTCAACATATCTTGGGATTTACAACCGTTTTGGGTCCCACTTTATATGAAGTGGCTTTAAGTACTATGTACTTACATAAAGAAATAATGTAAAAACTAATACAGTGTACTTATTGTGTTCATGTTGTATTGTGTAAAACTTTTGCTGCTATTGAGGTGTGATACGGGTAAGGTTAGGGACAGGTGTTGGTGGTATGGGTCGGTTTAAGGGTGGGTTAAGGTGTAAGGGAAGGGGCAACAGTGTAATTACATAAATTAATTACATGGTATTAATTCAAAGGTATTTTCAAAATATAAGTACAATCTAAAAACATATATGTACACAGCAAGTCCATTGTATCAAATTATTATAACGGCCATTGTATAACGGTCACTTTGGCCAGGTGGTATTTATAACATAGGGGGTGGAGCTTTAGATTCTAGAGAGCTTTTGATTGGACAGAAGATGTGATGAGAAGCTGAAGTCTGCGGTGATGTCATAAAAATCCGTGATCCATTTTAGCGGAAGTGACCGACTGTGTGTTTTGAATGCTTATATCTCCTAAATGTGAATTTTGTCATTGTTTTGGAACACAACAGCTTATTCATAACCTTAAGTCTAACACATTCATAGTGGACGTGGAAAAAACTTACATTTTGATTTCAGAGGACCTTTAAGTTCTGGTCCTGATTGGTTGAAATCTGATTCTAGGTTGTTATGGTTGGCTTTGGCACATTAATTTGGCTCATCCAATCGCATTGATCTATCGTCTCTTTAATTTCTGTCTCAGAGTCACGACTGCCTGCGGAACGGCCCTCCAGAACAGGGCGAAATTGTGGTGGTCAAGACAATCGACGGACGCATTCTCAACGCGTCTTTTGTCAAGGAACACGTCCACCGATCCTACCAGGTAACTGTGACGACTTACATTTATTTTTGTATTTATTTATCCAATGAATTTGGTTTGTTTGTTTTATCGGTTTGGCTTCTACTTAAATACAGTTAATTCATGTTTGGTTTTTGTAAAGTTATTTAAAGTCCCCCTGTAGTCAATCATGTTATCTCTTAAAACTCATCTTTGATCACCGAAACAACATATTTAAAAGTTTTTTCTTTTTCTTCATGCCTTAAAATAGCTTGAATGTAACGCGACACCCTTGCCTCATTTAGTATGCGCGGTTCTATGAATATGCAAATGAGCCCCGCCTCCACCCACTCACTCAGCTCAGAGATCCACTGGTTGACGATCACACGTTGATCTGATTGGTTACAAGGTAGTTTGTGACGTCAGAAACACCAGCGATTTCAAAGCGTGTTTTTGAGACTGTCTTTGGTTCACTGCAGTTTTAAGGAGGAAATACTCAGCAATGGTGTCGACTTAAAGCAGATTAAAAACTCCACATAGACACATAAACAACATTAAAAGCTGGATTTTCACCACAGGGAGACTTAAAATAATGTGAATAGAGTTCAGTTTTGTAATTTACTAAACATTATTTATAGAATAATAGAGCGCCACAGTGTCGCCCGGTTTATAGGTTAGGAAACGAAATCTTTCGGTTAACTTTGTCTTGATTCCCGCCCTTTTCCGAGTCTTTCATGAGTCCACATTTGGTGTAAAGTTCGCTTTCCTTGTGCACAGAGGAGCCGCTGACGTCTTGAGCAAAAGGGAGGAGAGATTAATGGGAAAATGAGAAGACTAGGCATATGTGCCGCTTGGGGGATTTATGGAGTCTGTACATGAATCTTATGAGGTGTGATGGACCGCAGACAACGAGAATAGACCGCCATTCATCTGCTATTTCTTGTACACACGACACTCCGTCACAGGAAGTGCTTTTGTGTTCTTGTGCAGGGATGGGACCATGGTTTTTCCCTAACATTTGGGTCACATTTGAATGGAAAAGTGACTCCGAAACTACCAGAAAGCTAAATCGTTTTCTAAAATGAGGCTTACTAAACTATGTTAACACATTGTTTGACACATTGGATGAACTAGTTTTGGTTCACGTCAGATTCTTTCTCATTAAAACCCAGACACACACACACACACACACGATACGGTGTTTCATTGCTCGGCTGAACTCTTGAGAGACTCCTCTGTCAGCATTAACGAACCGTTTGATTCTCTCCGCCGCCACAAGACTCCATTATTTATCAGATCCGTGTGAGTCACGACACTCCATAACAACCACAGATATCTTCCATGACGTCACTTTAGCCTTTGCTAGACGCACCGAATATCTCCCAACCACCCCAGGCGATCTGTTACTGGATGTCTGGAAGTCTGACAGGTCTTGAAACTGTTGGGAATTGGTCTGGAATAGGGTGTTGATTGCAGACTGGTTGAAAGTTCGGAGCTTGTTATGTTGGTTGCTCCTCTGTTCCAAAAATAAGAGTTGTAAAGGAATATTTTTTGGGTTAGATGCAGTTTTTACAGCTCTATCAACTGTGATAGCATTAGGTTTAGCAATTACATAAGTGATTTCTGTGCATGGTAGGGCTGTCGAATAAAAATTAGAATTTCAAATATTCGTCAAAAAAAAAAACACACAAAAAAAACGTGCATTCGAATTTTTGGTGTGTCAAGAGGCTTAACACCATTATGATTCCGTTACCCAGCAACCAATAGCCTTCATTTCACCGTCTAGGTTAACTATAGACCAGATAGAGTCCGGCTATGAGTAACACACTTCTAGACAAAATAACCTTGAATTTGGTTTCATGTTGTTTTTGCCAAAATAACTTGCGAGATGTATGATATTCCATCATGTAAGCAAAGTCAACAGTGATTACAAAGTGTTTGATTTCATTTCTTCCCTCATTTCATTTCTTTGTTAAATCGATAATTGGCCTTGTTTTAGCCTAGACGTCTGGGCTGAGTTTGGATGGCTATTAGACGTCTTTTAAACGTAAAATTGCTTGCTGGAAACTGATGCGGTTTGTTTCTGTTAGCTTATCCAGTACAGCGTGGTGAGGCTGCGTTGTTAATTTAAAAAATGGCGGGAAAAGGCTTCCTGCTGACGAAAACCCTCTCAGTTGGTGGCAAAAATCGTGCAACGACATGCTTGACCAAACCTGCACTTCGGTCCGAGCTGAGTGTGTGTTTTCATCAGCTGAAAACATTGTCAACAGAAAGCGCTCAGCACTCGCTCAGATCAAGTTGAGCATCTGGTGTTTTTAACGAACAATATGTAATGTAGTGAGTAGAAGTGGATTGTGGTTCATTACGCTGTGTGTTGAAGCGCGTTTTCTCAGGTTACTGATGCACTTACACAGTTTTATGCACTATTATAACCTAATTTTCCATGCATGCACATTAAGGAAATTATATTTTATTTAAGAACAGTTGTTTCAAAAGTTCAATAAAAGATGCAATGCTTGATTTGGTTTATAATTGCTTAGTGCGCTCGCTTGCTCCCTCTTGTGGGCATAGGAGACAATACAGTACTTTTTACCTCTGACAATTAAGTATTGCCTTTAGAATTTGAATATAATTAGAATTTTGCTAATATTTAAGAAAGAAATTCGATTTTCGCTTTTCAGCCATTTTGACAGCCCTGGTGCATGGAGTTATGTATTGTCAGTTCATGTCCCTTCCTGAAAGATGAAACATAATTAAATCACAATTATTATTGAATTTAATGTGCTAAATGCCCAACAGTTTGTAGATTTAGATATTTTTCTATTACATGGATGGAGCTGTACTTGTATAACTGGAAAACTGCTTCCCGAGGGTGTTAGTAAGGTGGCCGCTGAGACACAAGCTTGGATTGCATCATATAATTTGGTTCCAAGAGCAGTGAAGGATCTGGAGCATCTAAACTGACTGCATTTCTTTCCAGGTGGAGTTTCATGACGAGACGCAGATCTTACTGAAACGCAGTGAGATTCACTCTCTCAACCAGGAGCTGCCCAAGAGGGTCTTGTCTCGTCTGGTAAGCGTTTAAATTCGCTTCAGGCCGAGTATCGAATGTTTCTGCACACACAATTCATCAACCTAAAGTCAAAGTGCAAGTTTAACAATTTACTGCTTTCATGTTTGTCAAACTTGAGGTTTTTCAAGCTAACAATTAGATCTGGGACAATATATATTGATGCATCGCGATTCCTGGATCGATTCCAATTTTTTCTGAACCACTGGAATCGATTCTGAGCTTAGTGTTTAACAGCAGATGGCGCTCTAAGGCTAGTTTTTAACAGCAGATGGCGCTCTAAGGCTAGTTTTTAACAGCAGATGGCGCTCTAATCTAGTTTTTAACAGCTCTAGGCTAGTTTTTAACAGCAGATGGTGCTCTAAGGCTAGTTTTTAACAGCAGATGGTGCTCTAAGGCTAGTTTTTAACAGCAGATGGCGCTCTAAGGCTAGTTTTTAACAGCAGATGGCGCTCTAAGGCTAGTTTTTAACAGCAGATGGCGCTCTAAGGCTAGTTTTTAACAGCAGATGGCACTCTAAGGCTAGTTTTTAACAGCACTAGGCTAGTTTTTAACAGCAGATGGTGCTCTAAGGCTAGTTTTTAGTTTTTAACAGCAGATGGCGCTCTAAGGCTAGTTTTTAACAGCAGATGGCGCTCTAAGGCTAGTTTTTAACAGCAGATGGCACTCTAAGGCTAGTTTTTAACAGCAGATGGCGCTCTAAGGCTAGTTTTTAACAGCAGATGGTGCTCTAAGGCTAGTTTTTAACAGCAGATGGCGCTCTAAGGCTAGTTTTTAACAGCAGATGGCGCTCTAAGGCTAGTTTTTAACAGCAGATGGCGCTCTAAGCTAGTTTTTAACAGCAGATGGCGCTCTAGGCTAGTTTTTAACAGCAGATGGCGCTCTAAGGCTAGTTTTTAACCGCATGCTCAAATGCTCACGAAGAAGAGCGCTCGTGCGTTCGTCTGTGAATGTATTTGCACCTCAGAATGCTTTTGTGACACGAGATTATAATTGTAATTCACTTCAACCTGAATGATTATTTTATAGAAGTTTAAAGTGGTGTGTGTATGGCATTAGAAGCAGATTACGCCTGTGTCTAGAGCACGCAGTGCCATCTGCTGTTAAAAACTAAACTCAGATTTGATTCGAGAGAGAATCGCGACGCATTCGGAAAAAATTGGAATCGATCCAGAAACATTTCTCGATTCACGATGCATCGATTTATCGTCCCAGCCCTACTAACAATGCAGCTATTTTGAGAGCTACATAAAACATATATTTTTTTTATCGACAGGCATCTGTGAACCAACAACAACCTCAGGCCCAACCGTCAGACGAACCGCTGGCCGCAAAACGCCCACGTCTGCCGACACCACCACCCACGCTAGCCATCGAGCCCTCAGCGCTACCTTCTGAATTAATCACCACTTTCTTGCCCGCTAGTATTACTCCGAACACCAGCACCCCCCCTTGCTTGCCGCCCGCATCACTTCCTGTCTCAACGCCCACACTTCCTGTCCCGGAACCCAGCGAGAGTTACACCCACAGCTCAAGCTACATCGCCTACATGGAGTCTCTCCTCAACTCGGACTTTCCTCCAGAAGAGGACGAACAAGGCGTTGAGCCGATGTATTGAAGCGCCGCTTTGCGCTAGCAGCTATTCGTCAACGCTTAACTTACTTTAAATTCATCCACTGCATGTCTTTGTTTCATTTATTCGCTGTCGTGCTAATCTGAGTCTCCCACACATGTACGGTGCATGTGGGACGCATGTGTGTCATTATAGACTGAAGCCGAAACGGACCCAGTACAGAGCCTTGGGGGACGCCGCATTCTTCGGACCCCTTTCCACGATCCCTCTCTCCGCCTCTTGTGCTAAACGGAAAGTTTTCAGATGAAATAATCATTTACTGTTTGTGCTGTTTACTTTATACCTGATTTTTTTTTTTTTTTCTCTAACGACTGCAAAATATTTTTCTAACTCAAGCCAAAACGTCATGCTTTACCCGGTCACTGATCAAAAACACAGTTTAAATCTGTACAGTTTCAGGTATTTTTCTCTCTGTACTCAAGTGTTTGGGAGGGGGTCACAGGAAGTTTTAGCAGGGCTCATGGGATTTAACAAGTATTTAAATGTCTTTTGTCACATATAGATTTAATATTTGTATAAAGAAAATCACAACTATGACAGCATCAGAAGCTACAGTTTTCAGTTAGCGCCAACGTACGTGTTATGATAGATTCGTGCATCATGTATTCTTCTATCGATTATAACCAACGATAAAAAGTTTTTCAGCGCCAGATGATTGGATTTGTTTTTGTAGCATTCTTGGTAGACGTTTATATGGGAAACTATTCACCTCGTCTGTTTTTTTATTATAATTACCGTTGTTGTTATGATTTTTATTTTTTATTTTGGTGAAACTTTGCAACAATGTTGAAAGATGAAAAAATAAATAAGTTGAATTTATCCTTTCTATTCGAGAGATTGAAGTGGCGTACATTTAAGCATATAGTCATAGGTGATGTTAAACAGATACGCAATCAGCCTTCTCAAGGTGCTATAGAGGTCTTAGACTACTGAGGGGCGCTCCGGGTCACATGACCCACGATGAGGTGTACATACTAGACGTCCTGCTCACAAAGCTGAACTTTTTTCAGTGTATCTTCAAGAGTCTTACCCAATGCCATGTCACATTGAAATAAAGGGTCTGGTTGTCGCTTCGGATTTCTTTTCTCCTTTTTGTTGTTTGGTCTTGTGATGTGTAGATTGAGCTATTATTGTTTTGGAAGGCCTCCATTGGCGGTTCTTGGAGGTTTGACGTCCAGATAGCATTAAGAGTTTGCTCTAACGCTCGCCCACTTGATTGATTCATTTAGAAACAAACGCTCGGATGAGACACGCTTTCCAGACAGAATCTCTTTAGCATGCCAAAGATTTCAGAGAATTGTCCAAGATGCAGGATAAATAATGCATGAAATTTCCCAAGTTAAGACATTATTGCGGTTAACGAGTCAAACGTGAAATAGACATTAAAAAAAATTTGATTAATTGCGAATTAACTGAATTAACTTTTTCATCCTGCTTTCATTTTGACCTGTTTGGAACATGTTTTATAATCCGAGCTACACCTCGAAGGTCATGAATCTGTAGGGATGAAGTACATACTGAGGTTTGAACCTCTCACGATGTTGCGAGCACATCTTCCCCCCCTTCCGTTTGATGTGACAACCGTTGTTCTCGTCTCACGACTGATACTCGACACCGTTTGTTGTTTCCCAGCTGTCAGTGACGCCTACGGCCGCTCTAAGGCTTGACACAGTGTGTCGATGGCATTTGTACTCCTCTGTTCCTGGGGTTTCTGCTTTGCATTAACACAGAAACTTCACAAGAGGCAAGTTTAATGAAATAATAACCCACCACAGCTTGAATACTGATGATGGCAAATGTTTATCTGTGCAGAAGTAGGTCTAGGAAAGATTCTAATAAAATGTGAAGTGAAACTGTGCTTTGTGTTCAACTGTTTATTTCCCTGGGAAAGCTATGAAAAATTTAATAATAATAAATGAATACAACCAAAAATAAGTTTCTATTGTTCAATTGCCTAGGTTTGGCTCTTGCATGCAAGTTTTGTATAGCAAAAAAAAAAGTTTGTGAGAGACCTGGTTCTTTGTAATGACTGAACAAACGACTGTAAAGATAATGGACATGTAGAAGTGTCAATCATAAATGCACTTTTGCTCTTGAAAATGCTAAGTTTTTATAAATTGCTTCCTGAAAACTCCACCCACAAGTACTTTTCTGAAGGTCAGTAAATTGCTGTTTATTAATTGCATATGATCACAATCGAACAGATTAAAAGCTTTTCTCGGAGACCAGAGCTATTAAAAATAAACCACTGGGAAAAATACGCCATGAATCATCCGTGGCAAAAACAATAATCTGGTCGAGAGTTGTTTTGTCAAATTGAACCTTCATTGACATTTAGCTGTTCTAAATGTGCCTTTATCTGATTAAAAAACAATTAGGCTTTTAAAATAGCGTCTAATTGTTTTGTGCAACTAAAATGAAACGTCAGTCAGGATTTGTTTGGCGCCACTGTAGATCCCATAATGCACCGCGGTTAGACAGTCGCACACAAACTCTGTTCATAAAGTTATGAATCCTCTTATGCTCGGAGATATTTCGAGACACAGCTGACTCTGTAGGGGCCAAACTGAAGAAATGTGAAATGACACCTGCGCTCATTACCTGCTGCGTGTGAGTGTGTGTGTGTGGTAGCACGCTCCGATGACTTTAACCCGACGGAGCACGACGTGTATCAAACACGTGCAGCTGCGACTCATAATAGACCGAGATGCGGGAAATAAAGCTGCTGCTAAAGACATAAGTATAGCGTCTTATGAAACCCGCTTTGCATAAATAGACTTGTTCGGAGGACACGCCATGATTCATGAGAGTCACTGAGGGAACGTTTACATGACAAACATGTACTTTTTTGTGTACAGATGACAACATTGTCAACGATCACCGTTCACACGCATCCGTGAAAACGCTTAAAAACACTGTATTCTGCTGCCAGGCCGGTAGATGGCGATCTCACTTTGTAAAAGAAAAGTGACAGATAAGAACGGTATCGTTTTAAAAAACTTAAATATGAAACCTGTTTTCAAACGTTTGCGTTTCTAGGCCACCAATTTGCGGTTGTTGTTTAAACTAACGGCCAAAACGCATACAAAATTACCATTTTTAGCTAAAACGGTGTTGTGTAAACGGCCCTTGAGAGTCAATCTAGTCTGTTCTTCTTACACACGGTTCTGTCCATCAGAGTTTGATTAATTCTATCTATCTATCTATCTATCTATCTATCTATCTATCTATCTGTCCATCTGTCCGTCTGTCTATCTATCCGTCCATCTGTCTGTCTGTCCATCTTTCTCTCTCTCTCTTTCTCTCTCTCTCTCTCTCTGGTGTTGCTCTGAGACGTGATCAGCATCTCGATCTTCATCTTTGATGCTGGTGAAAGTATTTTTGAAGTCAGCAGATGAAACGGGGGCCGGCGTGTCGAGCGCGGGTTTCTGCGTGACCCTAGTGACCCTGGGGCTGTTTGATGTGAACGCGCACCCCCCTAATTACAGTCACCGCCTGAGACAAATTCTGCCAGCGCAAGTGACAGCTCTTTCTCTCTCTCTCTTTCTTTCTCTCTCTCTCTCTCTCTCTCTCTCTCTCTCTCTCTCTCTCTCTCGCTCTTTCTCTCTCTCTCTGTCTCTCTGTCTCTCTCTCTCTGTCTCTCTCTCTCTCTCTCTCTCTCTCTCTCGGGGCGGGCGGCATTGATATTCCACTTGCGTCTTTACGTCCAGAACAGGGCGCTGGGTTCGTGCCAGATTTGCAATTACAGATATTAAAATGCATTTAGAGAAAGACAAGGCAGGCTTTGATATTATGGATCAGGGCAGTGAAATACTAAAAGAGAATTTAGTGCCGGCCAAGTGAGATCACCTGTCATGTGACAGGAAATGAACAGCTTTGCTGATTTACAAGTGTGGAAACTGAAAACCAGCTGAAGTTGGATGTTTTGGATTTGTAATCTTATGATGTTACGAGTTCTGTACAACAGGAAAAAACTAAAAATCCCCAATGCTAGTTTTCTTTTCATTAATATTGAACAGAGAGTAGAGCAGATTATAGTTTGTTCCACCTAGCGGCATTTAGTCCCCTAGTAGGTACAGGACAGCCTCCTTAAAGCTACACTGTGTAATTTTTTAAGTTGATTCTTAGCAAAAAACACTTTGTTCTTTCAAAATGATATGTGCTCATTAATGTGTAATTACTTCTACCAACTAATCAAGTATTCTCGTAAGCGTAGAATCTGCCATTTAGAATACATACGAGCGAGTCGCTCGAATGGCGGCAGCCATGTTGCGCCTCCATCTTGAAAATACATTAGCCAAAGAGGGACATACCTGGAAATTCAAGCTTCGCCTTTCCCGTTTTTACACTCAGTGGCACCGTGACGAATGCGAGGGGGAGATTACTCGTGAGATTTGAAATAATACGGCCACCGTAGGAGTTAAAACGCCCTCGGAATGGGAGGGGCTAGAAAGTAATATCCAGTTGGTAGTCATAAACAGTTTCACCGCTAGATGGGAGAAAATCCTACACAGTGTAGCTTTAAGAGTAGACAGAACGCACTCTTGCAAAGCTTATCTTTTTTTGAAGGCATGATTAAAATATTTGGTATTGGGTCAAAATCAGCAACAAAACTGAAAAGCATACAAAATAAATAAGATAATGAAAATTAAAACTTGTGCAAAGAGTTTTCTTTGCGGTGACGATGGCGGATGCACAAAGTTCCAGATTACGCTTTTTCGAGAAATCACAGAAGGAGGAGAAAAAGAGTTTACTTCAGCTTTCCACAAAGAGACGGCGAGTTTTCCCACACAATACTAAATGATTTTCTCATTATAACGGTGGAAACAACTTAAAACACTCTGTCATTTATGGTTATACAGATGAGAGCAAGACATCATTCAAAACTGTAAAGAGTCTACTGTTAATAGTGTCGATCACAATAAAAACAAAACGTGCTTTTGTAAAATAAAGAAAACAAACAGGATGCCGGTTTCCTTGCTGTGAAGTTTGTGGAGCGCGTCACAAAAATTAATCGAAACTCAGCGTTTAGGCTACTAGCAAGCTCTCGCGTCCATCTGAACTTTAGTTTTGGGTTGATCCCATAGACAGTGAAAGAAATGGACACAGCGACCCCATTGGATTCAACAGAGAAAAGTGAAGTCAATTAGAAGCTCTCACTTCCTGATGGCTGAGCGTACTGCGCAGACTCAAACTGAGCTTGACGACGTAGATGTGACGTGAGCAACCCGTCTGTCTTCTAGTAGCTGTGCCAAGAGAAATCTGAATCATTCCCTTCCGAATCTTGCAGAGGCGGAGAGTGTGAGTAGGAGCTGTCCATGAGCTGGAGCAGGAGAAACTTTTGCTAAGTATTCTGATTAATTATGATGCAATCGTTAGCCTATTTTTACAAAAACTTCTTCTACGAGGCCATAACGTAAGATACAAGGTAATGGAGCCTTTTATACATTTTCGTGTTTCTTTAGAAATAAATAATGGACAAATGGAGTCTTTGAAACGCCTCAGATGTAAAGTTATTCGCTGTCAAAGTGATGTCAAAATGAATGGGAGTCAATGGAATGCTAACAGCAGGTGATGGTCCGCTAATCAGTGGCGGCTTCAGTTTCTGGCTGAAAGATTACCCCCTTGGTTGATCCGTACATCGTCTCTTCTTCTTCTGCTCTTGTTAGCAAACAGTGTTGCATCACCACACGCGCCCCCTTCTGGACTGGAGTGTGGATCGCCTGTGACTGACTGTGTTCATCATCTGACTGCGTGCCATGACGTCCATATTGTGATGGTTCGGGATGTAAACATGCACCGTTACACCAGTCAAGTAGTACATACAGTAAAACAAAATTTATTCAGACACCTTCGACATTTCTCACATTATCACAGTTTATTCGCTATAGTTTAGAAAACGGTAATAAAATATGAGCAGAACTGATATTTGACTGGTTTTGTCCATCCTTCTGTTAGACTGTCTCACACATGAATTATGTTGAATATCTGTCAGCTGTTAAATTTAACTACACAATTAGATAATACCAGTTTAGCTCAACCAATCACCAAGCAATGCTTCATTTTGTTCAGTCTGTGTGTAAAAGTCGCATTAGCAATTCAAGAAAAAACACTTCAGCAAAACATGATCAGCTCAAAGTGTCTGAATCATTTTTGGTTTATAAATGTTACTGGTAGTCTCTGTATGAAGAATTTTTAGGTATAATATGTCTCAGTTTACTTTTTGCTCTCCTCACTTACATAAATGAACTATAGTGTCCTGATCACACTAGTAAAAAAATATCAAAGATATCTGGTGTTTGACTGTATATAATATTATAACCTATATATTTTTAATAGTATGTGAAACAGAACACATTATCTAATGCTAAACATTTAGTTTATTGAATGTAAAATTAATGTGCAAGTGGTGTTATCATTTCATAGTACACACACTGCAAAAAATGGCACGAGTGTGCAGTGTTACACACAGTTTGAGTGTTGTTTTCAGTCGCTGTTTGAATACAAATGTCTTGTCTACAGAGTCTGTGTGTGTGTGTGTGTGTGTGTGTGTGACAGGCAGCGAGAGAGACATATAAGTTGTCCTCTAAGTTTAATGAAAAACAGCGTCGTGAGTTACTGGCATGCTAATGAAGCATCTTTGTCCAGTCAGGGACGACAAACTAATCGCTCCTCTCCTCCAAACGCTCCTAAACGCTCCATTAGTCCAGAAGTGGATGAGAGATCTGATACGCCGAGCTCGGCTCTATTTATTAGCGTCTCTGAAATGGCTAGCCACACACATTTGCTTAGCTATCTAAATGAGGCCATTTGTTCTGTTTATATATAAAGTTAATTGCAGTAGCTAACACAAAACCCTAACAGAAGTCTTTGAGGAAATCGCGTTTAAGCAAAATGTTTTAGCTAATTGCAGTAACCAAATCAAAACCCTAAAAGACGTCTTTAATCATGCTTAAGCTCTTTTTTTTTAGCTAACTGCAGTAGCCTATCGAACACAAAACCCATAAGTGTTTAAGTAAGTCATGTTTAAGCAAATTTTTAACAGCTAATTCCTTAATACCAAAAGAGATAGACTGAAACTTTTCTGTACAGTAAAACTCTGTCCATAGACATCTGGTTGTTTTTGACTGGAGTTATAACAGACAGAGAAACTGTTCTCAGACC